>NW_010972519.1:3343508-3386869 GCF_000737465.1 Haliaeetus leucocephalus
TTTAAACTAATTTTCCCATCCACCCTCAAAGCCATTATGCAAGGTGTTACGTAAAGTTTGCCAGTATTTGCTCTTGAGCATCAAAACAGTAAGTTACAAACACAGGACTCAAGCTATCCCTGAGTTAACACCACTGAAATGAACCTAATTAAACCAGGAAATCATGGGTTGTGCGGGATTATATGAAAAACAGCTTTGTTTTTCAAAATTTAGAGATAGCGCATAGCAATCTCCAAAGACAGCAGTCTGCTGTTTTGACAGTGCTCTAGCGACAGGTGATAAAATTATGCAGTGGACATAACTAGTTTCTCATTTTTATACTATGCAACCCAGCTCCTGGATTCCATTTTTATGAACACAGTTATCTCAATTTTATCATAGAAAACCACATTCATTTTAATATTTGTAACCTTTTAAGTTCAGCATTGTTTAATTCAGATAAGAGGAAGAGATATCAAGTCTAAATGAAATCAGATTTAAAAGGGCTACAACAAACTTCTTCCTTAGGGCCAGGGTTTCAAAGCCAGTGCTGTTAAGAGTTTCTCACTGGAGTATGAGGTGTGGTATTCAGTACTGTCTCATTTGAGGCTCTTAGGATTTTTGGAACCGAAAGCCAAAACTAAGAGAACAATCATCATCTACCATGTTTGAAAATTTCCAACCTGCTTCTTTCCAGTGCTTTCCTTTCTGCATTGAAATGTTGAAACACTGAGTCCTCAAAAAAAAAAAAAAAAAAAAATTTATTTCTGTCAATAGACTGGAGAGAAACATCTTGATAATATTACATAGGGCTGATGTCCTCATGCTGGTGTTCTGGCTGTTGAAGACAAATTGTCACACTCCTACACATTTTCAATGTATTGATTCTGATTTATTAAACCAGTAATTTTGCAGGCTATTATAGAAAACTAAATTTTATCCAAATTACTGTTCAGCACTGGGGAAATGGGGAATCACGGTTTGATATAGTTGATATTATACACTACCCAGAGATTGTGTGTGCTTAAATAATTTTTAATTAATAATATTAAATTGTTATTTATTCTGTAGTTGAACCACAAATATGCTTTTGGGCATTCTAGATATGAATATTTCAGGCTCTTCTGACGGGGCATGTGCGGTATGCTACATTTTATTTTATTTTTCCTTCCGTGGGCAAGCGTCATCCCTAAGAGAAAGTCTTCCATCTGATAAAAGTTGATATGAATTTCAAATGAGATTTTAGAAATTATTTTTGTGATACAGACTTAAAGCTCGTACTCCCAGTATGACTGGTTTACTTTGTTTGCAGGAGCACAAATACTGTATAAATCCTGTACACCAGAAATTATGAATTCTTTTTTTGCCTTTGCTTTCATCTGCCCACTTCCAGGACATAACTTATGCGTGCTTCCCCACTTTAATAAACATATGTATTTAGAAAAAGATAGAGTTCAACATGAATGAGAGATGAAGGAATTTGTGGAGAGCTGGAAATTGCAGATTTTTATCTCTGTAACATCTGCATACTCCTGGGTTTTCGTTGGCAAGTTGGCACTTTCCCTTGCTGTAGCAACTCCAGGGTCCCAGTGAGTTTGAGCCCTGCTTGCTCCCGTTGGGAGCACTGTGCGCTTTACACGTTGTTTTGCAACCACTACATCATGAAGGAAAAAATTATTCCCTAAGCATGACTTGGCTACCCTCCACTAAACCTTGCCACGTCCTGAGAAGGGAACATCCTCTCTGTTCAAAACCCATTGCCCTACATGAAAAATCAGACAGGAATAAAAAATGTATTATAATCACAGTATACCAGGCTACTCACTGAAGTCTGAAGAGCAGTTATCAGGGAATAAGCAAGCAAAATCCAAGTCTACTTTGGGAACTTTGCCACCTTCTCTTTCTGTAAGCTTGAAGAAAGCCTGAGATAAAGGATTTCCCGGAGACTGACAGCAATGAGAGGCAGCCCGATAAGATACTTAGAAATAGAAATACAGGCACTCATTATGAAAACTGCAAAAAGTACTTTTGGTCATTAGATGTATTAATAGTGTCCTTATTAGCCTCTTACCTGACTCAGAGAAATACTACAAAAACAGTCTGAGGGGAACAGCAGCAAACATGCTATACAGGTTGATGATCTTTCTGTTGATGTACAAGCATGTTTCTTCTCCTCCAGGCCCCTCGGCCCTCAAATTAGCCTGTAACTTACTCCTCATTCTATGTAATTGCTTGCTGTTACCTCTGCTGCACTGAATACTCAGGAAGCAAGAATGTGTCCTCCAAATACCATAAATGCTAAAGCTTCAAGTGATGCCCATTTGAACACGGAGTAAAACCCCACAGCCCATACTTCAGGAGGCAGACCTATTACTGCTGACCACGAGGAATGTAATAACACCATGGGGAAAGAAAATGCCTCCCTGGCTTGGTTTCCACCAAGTGTAAATTTTTATGGGTCCTATTCCCATTTAGCTACTTTATAAAATGTTCACTATGTTAGAATCAGGTTCACAGTCAAAAAGACAAAGTTGTAGTAGCAAATGCTGTGCAAGTACTACTGATAAGAGATTTTACATGTGCATGTCAACTACAAAGAGCAGTGCATGGTAGAAGATATAATAAACATAGGATTTTCTCTCCCTGCATGGTCCCAGACATGTACGTACCCACACTTGCTTAAGTGCAGCACTAAAAAAACTAGATGGGGGGTAGGGTAATTGCAGTAACCTTGGAGAATTAAAAAAATGACCTTAAAAGACAGAAAGCAGGGCAGTTCAGCTGGCTGCTGAAAGAATAAATAGTGCATCAGCAACTGAGATTGCTAGGAAGAATTGCTATTCAGCTGCATCCGGAAAGAAAGTTGTTATGCTGCAACTAGGAGAGGGGGCAAAAAAGAGACTGAGTGCTGAAAAGCACAAAATCCTTAGACTTCTTGAAATTAATTATTTTCACATACATTGTCTCATTTTCAAATTTTTGTTCAGCATGTTGAATATTTGGGTGCAAGGCAGAGGATGGTAGAAGGAACAAGACTCTCCTCATCGTTATGCTCTCAGAGCTGAGGCCAACTCTGCTTTTTCCTGTGAAGAAAGATAGTATTGGCAAGGGCACATTAGCGTCTGTCCTACTCTCCTACTCCTGCTGCTGTGTTCTGGAGAAAGAAAAGAAAAAAGGGAGAAGAAACCACACAAAGCATGCAAGATACTCAAATAATTTTGGGCTCAGATGCCTCAAACATCAGATCTGAGCCTGCTGGAAATCTGGACTTTGCACTTTCAATTGCATTGGCTCTGACACCCAACCAGGGGACATAAAGAAATTTGCATGTCAATGATTTTAGCACAAAATATTGAGTAATACTGCTAAACTCCAGTTTAAAAAAAAAAACAAACAACAAACAAACAAAAAAAAACCAAAACAGAAACCAAACAACAACAAAAAAACCCCCACACATCTGCTTTCTGTAGAAAATCTCAGTGCTTCATTATGAAGCTTCTGGCAGAGAGCTGAAAACTTCTTGGGTTTTCAATGCAGCTTGGGATTGTCAAGTTTAATAGTGTTCTAGTCATGTTTGGGACGAAGTTTAGGTACCGTTGGAGCGCAACTTCGTGGAAGAAAGTTAAGACATCCAGGCAATTTCTATCACTAGAGTTAGAAAGCATTTTTAAGGACTCACCTTTTGTATTCAAGCACCTACAGTGGAAGCTGGGAGCTTACATCCCACTGCTGACTCTAACTCTGCACCTCCTGCAAGGATTTCTGCATCTTTCCTTCAGATGGATGTACCCACAGCAGAGTGCCAAAGATGTTATGATAATTTGGCTCCTAGTCAAATTTTATTTCTGACAGGTTAAAGGCAGAATAAGTAAACCACTGGCATGTCTCAAAGCACTTTTTTTTCCCTTTCTCTTTCCCATATATATTTTGACAGCCAATAAATTAATTCTGCCTATCCTACTCTCAGCCTGAGAGGATGAGTTGTATAAAAAAGTTGCAGCTTGTCACAATCCTGGAAATAATTCTCTGGGTATCATTTTCCTCCCCTTGACTACCCAGTGTGTCTGTCTCTCATGATTAAATAAGGCAACAAAAGTAATAAATATGTTCATGAACATTTAAAAAGCTGATGGAATCCAAGGAGTCTTTCTACATGACTGGCTTTTTGTAAGAAATGTTAATTTATCCCAGCTGGAGAACAGTTTATCAGGCAGGGTTGGAAACTTGCTCCTTTATCAAAACAAAATCCTTCCAGGGCAGAAAACAAGAGTAATGCTGTAGAAGGCAGTGGAAAGAGGAAGGAGAATTTAGGCAGACTAATAGCAAGTCAAGACGGAATTCGGCAATCACGCTAGATCTCAACAGCAATTCAAACTTAATGATCCCAATTTTCACTTCACATCTTCTACAAAAGACCTCAAATACGAACAAAGTCAATGGCTACCACATGATTAAGTAAAAAAAATATGGTACCTACAGTGATGCAGAGGTTGGACTTGAGAGAGGGGAAAAAACTAAAACCTGAAGCCCCACATGTAGCAATGTATTGCCTCCGATCTTTAATTTTTTTCTTTGCTTTGCTTTTGAAAATCGGACAAAGGAAAACAAGTAGGTGTTACGCAGTTAGTTAAGATCTCTTGTGTAAATTCATTTAGCAGTATTGTGCATATTAAGACACCTTGTCTCGGGACACAGAGGGCTGTGTGCAAGTTTAAAATCATTAACTATTGTTATCCTGTAACAACCCACAAACCTGTCACATCCAAGTTTATTTAAACTGAAAGGGTGACAAACATGAAAGCCAAGCACTCCTACTCTTCTCAGCCTTTCCTTCATTGTAACACCAGCCAGAAGGGTCTTGGACTCTTCATAAAATGTTTGGCAAACAAAGGCCCTGTTAATTAACAAGCTATTGCTTTTACTGCTTCCTACCACAACTTGTGGGAATCTTTTAGACCCAAATCAATTCTGCACACAAGCATTCCTACGAGATGCCACACACATTCCTATTTGAAGCCACTTACAAGAAGTGCTACAGCCATCTCACATAAAACCTTTGTCTTCACCAGGCACTTCTGAAACCACATGCAACCCTTTCATCCCCTGCTGGCCAGCAGGTTCTTTGTTTGTTTGCTTGCTTACTTTAACCAGGTTTTTTGTTTTCTGCTGTCTTACTGCTCTGTTTTCCCTCCAAGATCGTTCTTTGCCTTTGCATGGAGTGGGTTACAGCAGAGGTGTTTGCAGGCTTCATTGCAGCCCAATGCCAATAAAAAAGTCCCCTTATCAGAGACTGCGTGTTAACAGGTCTCCTTTATTGTTAAAGCTCTGTGTACTTAATTCTTCTTTGTTAATAAGAACAATCAATCTCAGCCTGTTAATTAGGAAAAGTTTAACAAGAAAGGGGACAGACACCTGACAGTATATGCTCTGTTCCTTTGGTCTCAAGAACTACAGCAACCTATACTTGAGGTATAAGCCTTTATTATCACCATTTAAAAGTGGTCAACCTGCATTATTTTTTTCTTTATATACTTTAGGAGTGCAAAAATCCATCCTCCTCTGTGCATTCATTTCCTTTACATGATAAGAAGTCCTGGACACTTTTTCTCTGTACTGCAAGAGGTTGTTCATGCAATGCACAGATGCGGAGGGGTTGTTAATCAGCATCTACTTAGCCCCTTCAGGTACCCACAAAGTTTTAAGTCTTTTATGGCTTCTAGTATCTCTTAATTCATTAATTATTGTGGTACCATCTCGGATAATCAAACTGGAAAGACAGTCTCTGTCTAAACAAGAGCCTTATAAAGGCAGAACTGCTTCCTCCAACTCCTCAGCATTTCCACCCTTCTTTTTCAGCAGGAAAAATTCCCCAGAGAAATCTGCCTAATCACCCTTTCATCTTTCTTCACATTCTTCTTCCACACTCTCTTCTTTTGGGGACAGGAATGCACATCCTTATGATATAAAGCACAATGGGCACTCATCTTTGACTGGTGGCCATAGATGCCATCTCAGAAATAACAACTGGGTAGTGCTACCTATGTAAAATGATGGAGAAGAATGTAGAAGAACAGATACAGGTAGACCCCTCTGACTGCACAGCCTGAGGAGCATGGACCATGCTGAAGCATGGAAGGTAAATTTGAACTGAATCCTGAAGGGCAGGAGGGGCAAGCAAAGAGCTCTGAGGAAGGAAGGGATATGAGAAAGATGCTGCATGTTCCAGGCTCACAATCCTTCAAGAGTCACCTAGACCTTCACGGAGCTGCTCAATACCTCTGCTCCCCTAGAAATGTGCCTAAACTGGACACAGTCTCTCGCTGCACAGGAAGACCCCTTTGATCCTGACCGAAATTAAAAGTATGATGAAAGGTTTCTGCAGCCTGAGCTGGGAACACACTCAGACTAGGTGAGCTAGGAAGTTCTGCAGGTAGGAGAGGTGCAGGACAAAATTCAAATATCCACAGGGGGAGGAAATGAGACCTTGCTACAGAAAGACACTTTCTAAAGTCTGAGATTTGAAGTGATTATGAATACGAATCATTTACAGGGAATAATTATGCTGAATTATGCCCATTTGCATTGCTATTCCAGATACTACTGTATTTCAGAAAAAACTGTGATTAATTTTACTTTTAACTTTACTCCATGACTTTTATTAAAATTATTTTAAACTTTTTTCTCAAAGACACATTTTTTGAGAATTTTTTTGAGAGAAATTAAAAGAAAGATTAAAAATGGCTACATGTCAATGAGAGAAAAGAAAAAAACCCTCACATTGTTTTCTAACCAATATTTTTCTAAATGTCCAAACTATTTTTTTTTAAATTTGATATTTCCAAAATCAAAGGAATTTAATATTTCAGACATGGCTCATGTAGTACACAATCTATAGGGAAGTGGATATGCTTTCTGAAGTCTGAAGAAAACCTGATAAAGAAAGAATAAATAACAGGACACTGTCTATGTCTCTATGCTGCATTACTTTTCTTGGGTTCATCACATACCAAGTCCTTACTCTTCCACACCTACCCGCACAGCCATACTTCTTCACCTAGCTGGAAGATTATGTTTTTATTAGGCTAGTCAGAAAACCAAACTAACTTTCTAGCCTCACAAAAAATCTGCAAACTCATGGGGGGTTCCCAGAGAGACACAGTGAGCACCCCTCCATATCCCATTTCTGAATGCTTACTGCTCTCCTTTTGCATCCACCCGTAAGCCAACCACTTCTGCTTATGTCACTAGCTTTGAGAAAGTGAATGCTCCTCCTACCAAAAGACCAAGTCTTCACTTTTCCACCCGTGACTACATTTCTTAGCCCCCAAAGTGGGGGAAGAGAGTGTCTGCTGGAGTTTGGAGCTGAATCAAAGCAGCTGGAGTACATGGAAATTTGGGAAGATCAGCATTTGGCACTGCCCTGAGGATCGAAATTTGAAGTTGGACATAGCTTCTGCTACCAGCATTCACCAAGGATAGGTTTAATTGTGTGTTCTCCTGAGTTTCCTGGTAGACTGGAGTACCTCCCCCCCAGTCCATTGTGGTGGGAATGTATTTCAGCAGCTCCCAGTATCTGTTAAAGCCAAGCCTTTAAAGCAGTATCAGGGTGCTTTATCACCCAGCTGACTTCAAGGGCGGGATCCATCTGAGCTATCTTCAGCCATCTCAGAGGCCAGGGAGCCAGGTAGGCTTCCCCCTGTAGTTAGTGGAGGAAGATAGGCATCTGTAGAGAGTAATCCATCCCACCTCTCTCTCCATTAACTGAAGAGGAGCCCAGATAAGTAGTTCAGACCAAACACATTACTTCTGAATAGTGTCCAAAACACTAACATATGTAGCTTCTTATTACTTATCACAGTTGCAACACCTGTTATACATTGATTTAGAAACAGATTTTCTTGGTGCGATTTCCTTTTCTTTGTGCAAAACTTTCATTATGCAGGTTTTGCACCCTAGCACTCAGGAACATGAGCAACAAGACATTTCCTGCACAGACCCACAAGTACACCTGCAGACCAGAAGCTGTGTGCCTCTTGAGTCCCTGTGAGCATGCCTGAGCAGCAGTGTAAAAGCCCCCAATGATGCAAAGGACATTGAGCAGAGGCTGCTTTTAAATTCAGCTCTCCAAGGGTCCCAAATCCCCATGCTCTGCTTCCAGCCATTAGTGTTTCACTTGCTTTAAATCATTTTGGAAGAGCAACTAAGAAGCCAACATTGCTTTTGTGAAATGATGCCGCTTGGGGACCAAACACACGTGACCACCCTTGCCGGTGGTCATCGCAGTGACATGCCTCCCTGCAGGACAGACAGATGGTGCAACCCTTCCCAATCCCAGCCCTTGGCCATCCCAGCAAGGCCGTAATCCAGCCTCCAACCATTTCCTGAGTGGGTCCACTCCCCTTCTCCCAGTCGGGGTGTGGAGGAAGATGGGTCCCAGGCTGCAGCACCTCCATAGTGCTGCGTGCTCTCAGCATGGTGGTACCTCGTACCACTGCACGCCTCGCATGCTGAAACGCACAGTGCCCATGGTCTGGGTAACAGCAGTGTGAGCCAAAAGAGGCTAGTTATGAGTTTGGATACTACCATTTAAAGATGAGCTTCTCCATGGTTACTGCTCTCATGCAAGGTCACTTTCCTGCCAAACCTCTTCTCCTCCGTCCCTGTCTCTCTCTCCTTCCCCCTCCACTAATTTTTTTTTCCTCAAATGTGCTACATCAAAAGAGAAAATGAAAACATTTAAGATAATCACAGTCTGACTATTTTAATGCAGGCTGTAGGAAAGGAAACATGTAAGCCAAGTGCTCTCACTGTGCAAGCAGAAACACACTCTCGACCTCATAAAAGTAGTATCTGAGAAATAACACTCGATTAAAGCAGCCAGTCCTTCATTTAAGTAGGTGCTTATGGTAGGGAAAATATCCAAGGTTTCTCTAGAACAGGCTGCTGACCTATCACGAAAAGCAGGAACAGGCCAGACAGATGAATTATTGTGAGACAGCTGGGTTTCAGCCGGGGCGGGAGGAGATCCCTATTATCCTGTCCACTTTTCTTACACAAATGCCTATCCCCAGAGAAACTGAGTCATTAAAAGCCAGCTTGTTTGCTCCTGACAGGCAATATGTATTGAGTGAGAGGTGATATATTTTCATTTTCAGCAAGAAATAGTTGCCCCAAGGAGCGGCTCGCTTAGGAGAGCAGTAATGGAATACAGGGCCTTTCATCTCCACCTTACCACCGTGAGCACATCCTGGCTCGGTAGCAACCCAAAAGTTATTACCTAATGGGTTGTTTTGGTGACCTTCATGAAATGCGTTTGGTGGGTTTGGTCTGGTTTTCAGTAGACAATAACTAGAACCACAAGTGGTGTTAAAGAGAAACCATAGTAATGAGTGGAGCACACGGCGGGTAAGGACCGAGTGAATCACCCATACGTAGACCCTTTGGGGCTGGGGAGCGCAATGGAAGCCCTGCCAGTCAGCCAGCCTGCTCCACCGAGACAGGGATCCCCAACTCCTAAGATCCCATTTTGTCCTCATTTGCACAAGCAATGCATGTTAAAAACAACAACAACAAGCCATCTTAATAACCATTTTGCATTCTTTAGGAGCTCAGTAGTATTTAGTAGGGACCACTTTGAGCTGAAAATACCACAAATTTGAACTACCAAAGAGCTTTCCAAAGATTGAGCTCCACAGTCCAGGCCTGCTGATGTACGATGACTTTTGAGTGCATCATTTTGCAACAGCAAAATTCCCTTTTTTTAAGTAATTTCTCATTTTAATACATTTAGTGAGTGCGGGACAACCTTGTATCTCTCCAGGAAAACAAACCACAGTCATCCCTCTTTACTTTCTTCCTGTTCAACGCTGCCTGCAGTCCCATCCCTGGGACAGTGATGGCCTATGGAGTCCAGAATAATCCACTGTCAGAAAAGCTTGCTCCCAAGTAAAAGGCAGAATTCACCCTCAAGTAAGAGTGGCTTGAATCCTTACATCACCCCCTCCCAAATACCTTGGGAACAATTTGTACCACTTCCTCTGCCCCATTTCCACAAAAGACTCATTGAATAGTTACAATCTGAAATCCCAGAAGAAATCTAATTTGGGCTGAGGAGCTACCTTTCATCTGTTAAAGCCTGCACAAGTTACAGCACATCACACACAAGCCTGTTCCCATCACATCGCATGACTAGATAGGTATCTTTAAATAAGACATCCACCAACTGCTTAGATATGAGATTCACTGGGGACCCATTCCCAAAAGAGAATGGATGTAAAGAAGGTAGCAAACCCCTATCACAGCCCTGAGGATGCCCCCATTATTTGCTTCAAATTTAAATTACATAGGAATTAGCATGGGCCCAAGTTCTGAAGGAAAACAGGCAAGACAGTAAAAAAAGGCATTGCAGAGAGGAAGGGAGGTCAGATGGAGCTTACACATAGATAGCATTTCTTTTGCTGTCAGTAAGGTTCAGAATTAGAGCTGGGCATTTTATACAGATGTCATTAACATCCAAAACCATCATACCGTCTTTCTCAGAAGGGATCATTAAGCCTCTTGCTTGAGGCTTTAAATGTCTTACTATCAGTAGCTGATACTGATAGTAGCTTCTCTAACGTAGCTGAAACTGATCACTGTCAAGGAAAGACCCTCAGGTCTGACCCTGTATTCTTATATTTCTTTATATTGCTCTCCCTAAATATCTCCCACCACCCATGCTCTTCTCAGCACAGTTGCTTTTGTTATTTAGGGAACAAAGGTAAGTTGATCAAGGAGATATTGGCACACCAACAACTGGGCAATAGGCAATATCTGTACAGTACTTACAAAAGAGCAAAGCACAGCCAGAAAAGACTCAAGCATGTCTCCACAGATTTCTCAACCATTCGGACCTGCTTTTCCCTGAGGAACATGACTAAGGAAAGCCTGAGTGTAAAGCTACTGCTTTACAGGTGAAGCTGAAGTGAGATGGGGACCCACTGAGTACAGAGAGAGCAATGTTCCTCAGCCTGGGACAGGAGGCGTTCAGCAGAACAGGAGCCCAGGGCATATGTCACTGTGACATGTGTGATGGCATATTTTCATTAGTACAGGATTAAAACTTTAAAAAAAAACAAAACAAACCAAACAAAATTACCTGAGCAGCTTAATTCTCCACAGGAGCAGTAATGATTTAGTGTAAATTAATTTTGCAGATTACCAGGATTTTTTTCCCACAAAACAATCCAATTTCTCTGCAGCAGCTTCATTAAATGTGTGTGTGTCTGTGTATAAATACATAATAATTTTTGAATTCTATCCTTCTCTCCTCCATTTTTTATTTTATTTTCATGATGCAGGAGAGCTGTGTCTGGTACTGACAAAACTCATGGCATTCTACTGTAATGTAAAGTTCCGTGGCCTTGCACTTTCTGCTGCTAACCAGCCCATCGATTGCAACAAAAGCAGTGATTTGAACTTTGCATTTTACTGGTCTCACAGATCACACCAATGAAGTCAAAGTTATCTGCCCCAACTCATACAGCATTATCTTTTAACTTAATGGAAGTGAAAGAGAAGCCTGTGCTCATTACCAAAGGATGCAATTATTACTTCCTCTCTATATTCTTGCTAGTCAAGGATAAAATCCAGAATATGACCTTTTCATTAAGCGTCAAGCCAAAATCCACCTGGGACAGCCTAAGGAGGCTACCCGCATCCTTCCACTCAGTAATTCAGAGCAAAGGCCCGTGTCGCATACAGCTGAAAGGAATCCTTGCAAAAGATCGGTTTAAGGAAACTTCTAATAAATATTGATCAATAGATGAAACCCAAAAAGCTTTCTGTCTCCTCCTGCATGATCCCATCACAAAAAAAGCATCACCAATTTAACACATTTACTCTCTCCCAAATATCCAGCTCAATCTGCATACAGTGTAAGGTCCCCAAAAAGATGATGAACTCAGAATATGAGTGATACTATGTATTAGTGCAGTAAAATCTTCAATAGAAACCTGAATTCCAAGAGAAGAATGCATAATAGTGTTGAATTCCTTATATTTTTGCTTTGTTATGGCAATAATAATGTGCCTTTTGAAGTTCATACAGGGAGATACAATGCCAAAAGGCAAATACTTACAACACAAGAGCACTTGGTACATTTATTTCCTTCAGGCCTGAATTCTTCTCCTTCATTGTAAAGTCTCCCTTCAAATATACAACCTGGAAAACAGCATTTGAATAAGTTTAGCTCAGGATAGCACGCTGCCTTTTCTCTATAACACACCCCCACCATAGGACAACATGAAGAGTAAATCGTACCATCCTCTCTGATAGAAATCACTTCAGAAGCCTTTACAAAGGCCTTGAGAACCCCCAGATATCTTTTGGGGGAAAGAAAGCATCCTTCTACAACAGATAAATTGGTACCAATGAAGTCGAGGCTAAGTCAGGTCTTCCGTTAAAAGTGGCTTTGAAACATTTTTCTAGGCTGTTTGCTTTTTACTACTCATTCTTACTCCCTGAGTTTATCTTAAATGTTGACAGAAATTATAACGAATTAGAATATAATAAACCCATTATATCACAACTGGAGCAGTACTTACCTACAAGACCTCTGTTAAAATCAAATTAGCCTATAAAACCTTGTCAATTTGCCACTGTGCTTCACAAAGGCAACCCATTCCCACTCCCCTTCAAAAAGTGAGTCTCCTTTTTTAGGGTTACTTTTATACTTCCCCTCCTAACAAAATCCCAATCATCAGCCAGGCAAACCCAGCTGACAGACCCTCTGAAAAATGACATAAATACATCTGTAGATATTGCCACAGGCTATTGCCTATGCATCCCCCAGTCTGCATGTCCTCTACTGAAAAATATTAAGCATGTTCTTCTTGTGTCATTTAGTGCATTGCCAGCCACTGGGCCACATTTTAGTAACTTGTCAAGTATAACGCAGAAGTTAGAGGCAACCTCCCAGGTAATGATGGTTATCATTAGAAATACAGTTGCACATGTCGAACAGCATCTTCCCATGAAATCTCACCTGGACACACAGGACAACACATTCCCATGAGTTTGGAAGGGTTTTTGCAGTGAACAACACACCGTACCTCTGACTCTACTATCACTCCTTCCTGAAAAAAGAAGCAGATCAGACATGTTCATTCTTAGCATTGTGGTTGCTTTAACAAGCAAAAACCCACAATTACTAGCGGTACAATTAAAGCCCCGGACATGCTGCGGAGCACTGGATTTCAAAACCTCTTTTCTTTCTGCACCTGCTGCCTGGTATCAGGATTCAGGTTAATCCACAGTCAAAAGATCTACTTGAGTCTCCCTGACTCCAGACACAGGATTTGCCTTAAAATGCATCAGGTAAGAAACCAAGCACCTTCTTAGGAAAAGGAATCCTGCTTTATTAGGAATCCTTAGCCTCAGGAATCTGCCATGCAGCTCTGGTGAAAACAGGCCAGACACAAGGCAATCTCATCCCTTTCCCCTTGGAGGAAAAAAGACTTAGAAAGCAGATAAAAGCATCTTGTTCTGTAGAGGGGAGACGCTTATCTTTGACACTTTGCCTGATAAGTATTAGTAAATTAACATTTCCTGTGCTTCTTGTTGGAGAAGTCAAGAGCCCTCCTGAACAAATCTGGGTGTGAGGATGTCTGCACAAAAGGCTGCTATTTTTTTTTGTCGCTTGCGGCTTTGCAGTTGGAAGCAAGGGAAACCTGGTTTTTAAATGGCTGGATCTAGGGTAAACAGGATCTACCAGTTTTGCATTTAGACAATGAAACAGGCAATAAAGAATTGCTCATTTCATGTAGCCAGTAGTTATAAGAGTATCTAAATTCACATCATGAATATCTTTTCATTAAGTGCAAGGATACGGAATACTGCTGCTGCAGCTTCATTCTTCTCAGTGTACTTGTCTAAAAATGTGGGCGGGTTTCATAGAGCAGAAGTATCACAGAAAAAGAGAAAAGTCTTGAAACTCTCTTCTCCTGCTTGTAGAAGCTCTTCATACTCATTCATCTCTCCTCTTCCCAACAGCTGCCATTCTTAATAGCTGCCTGAGTGTTATTATTAAAACCAGATCAAATTGTCAGCAAAAATGGCAGACCTGTTCACAGACAGAAACTAAAATTACCTACATAATTACTTGGTTTGTGCCTGAAAATGGACAATCTTGCAAATGTTGTGGATGCAGATAGGCAAGCTACCAAAAATACCACTGTGTTAACAGCACAGGAGCCCAGGAAAAGAAAATTTGGTTGTGGCTTTCTCTTAAAGAACATCCCAGGTAAAACCCATGGACACATACACACAAAAGTGTCCAATTACTAAAATAATAATTTGTATCTCACAAAAGGCTTAGCATGCTGAAATAAAGAGGATTTATTTTAAGGTCAAGACAGCGGGAAATGGCATGGCTGCATACCTCTCCTTCAGCAATGTTTGGGTATCATGGTACTCAAGTCATATAAAACCTATCCTTCTGGATGCTTGGTTATTGCTGGCCACATCTGAGTGGGTTTAAACTACGTTAAATGCAAAGTCCGTATTGTGCTTTGGGTATAGAATATTTCATGTGATTTGGATTGGATAAAAAAAGGCTCAGAATTTCATGGGAAAAGCCCACAAATCAATTAGTACAATGCTGATGACATCCTTACCTGGCACTGGTATGTAACACAGGGTTTGCTAGGGAGGTGCCACTTCATAGAGCTGTTGTATGTATTTCCTCCAAAACTACAATCTAGAGGAAGAGACAGAAACAGGTCAGTTCAGCTGAACGCAATGATCTTGTGGGAGGCTGCTGCTGAGGACCACAGAGCAGCGTCCTAAATGTGACCCATCCTCTCCCTTGGGTTAACAGAAGAGGTAGAGCTGAGAGCTGGGACTGACAAGAAGGATCGTGTCCTGGGAGGGCTGGCAGCACCACTGCCCTGGACATCTGCTGCTCATGCGGGACTGGCCAAACTACAACCATTCAAGACAAACCAAAGTCTGTGACAATTTACCTAAAAATGGATGTCAGTGCTTATTCTGCAGTCCATTCAGGAGCTGCTCAGCCACTCATGCACTGGAGAGGGGAAAGAGAGGAGAGAGGGTAAGAGAAGAGCTGGAAATATTCATCATCCAGCCTGGCCATGCTATCCTCATCCATTAACCAAAACCCCCGGGAAAGCTCTTCAGCCGGCACAGCTCAGCATGGATGAACTGACATCGGCAGAGCTGCTCCTCCTTTATATCTTTTCACTTTCATGACAGAAGGGATCAACATCCACATAAACTAAAAGCCATCAAGCTCTTCTGTGGGGGTGGGGAATCTCTGAGAGGGGACATTTTGGAGTCCCACAGGGTTTGGCTTCATATGTCTTTGTGTGTTATATGACAACTTTGTTAAGAAAAAATAGGTTGGTTTGACCATGCACAGGATCAGCATGCATTTTTTGTGCAAAATGAAGTTTCATTGAGCCATTTGGAAAAAAACTCCAAACATTAATTTTCACATTTTTTATTACATGTTCCTACTTGTTTCCCTTCCTACTCTTTCACTGTTTTCTGGTATTTTGCAAAAGGTAAAACCAAAAAGGAATGCAAAGAAAAGAATAAAATAACTCACCAGAAAAACAAAACTAGAAAAGACATACTAAGTGGAAATAAAATATTTGTTTTAAAAGAGTTAATCTATTAATACCAAATTGTTTCAATTAAAAAAATTAATTCTTTTGAGAGCTAAAGTGTTTCTGAATAAAAACTTTAGAAGCAACACATACCCCATGTTCTGCAGGAAAAAATGCCCATTTTCCATTTACTGCTCTAAGGGTTTTTTCCTAGTCTATTTTATTCAAAATGAGCTTGATCAAAGAGCCCATGAAACCAACAGGAGTCTTGCCAGAGACTCCAAAACACAGACATATACATAGAGTCACCAAGCACAAAATTACAATCAGTCAAACAATGCCCATGGCACCATTCTCTTTCCACACCCTAGCTCAGCAGCTACTCTAAGTCATTCTCTGCTGTGTAGGGTGCACCATCCTGAACTGCTTTGGGCTACATTTTATGGCCTTCTAAAAATAAAGGCAAGTTATCAGCCCTACACCAGCAAATTTTTGAGCCCACTGTATAAGAAAACTTGAGGGTGACAGTTCTGAACTGCTGAGGAACTTAAAATCCCCACAAAATAATTTTGAATTCAACCCAAAATTTAAAGGCAACCTGATATATAAAGATCATTTACAAATGTGTTAACTGCCTCCAGTTCAGATCTTAAACAACAAAAGACTTGTATTTCAGAATTTGCAGTATTCAGAGATTTTTTCGAGGCTAAATACAGAGCAACACAGGAGAAATTTGCAGATGCTATGGCTATTTCACTTACCTAGCTGGGTATGTTTTTCAGGTATGTTTTTGAAAGACTTGATCAGTAGTCTAAGAGCTGGCTGTGATAATTTAATCTTTGACAAATATTGAAAGGTACAAAGTATACATCTGAATCTCACATTTTTTTAAGTAGCAAAGCCCCTATGAAGCAATTTTGAATAATAAAGGAAAGCTCAGATTCTCAGCGTCTTAGATACAGTTCTGTGTGAGCTCTCACACATGCAGACCAACATGTCGAGAGGATCATGAAGCCCCATACTCCTCTTATGCATTTTGAAGTCCCATTCTGAAAAACACAGAGCTAATCTTGTAGCACAGTCTCACTTACTGCTCACTGCAAACACTGATGAATAACAGAGCCTGCTCAATGTGTTTTAGCATCCTGAAGTTGCAGAAGCTCAGGCCATACTGGCATACTGGTCCCAGTCCAAGAAAGAGTTTACACATGTGCTGGACAGTCAAGATGGAATGAGCTGTGCTGTTAAATATCTGTGTGCGTGTTTTACCAGATGGGTCTGGTATCTTCAGCACTATGCATAATCAAGGGCCAGGTTGGAAACTAGCAACTGCAAAATACCTTGCATATTTGCTCACCAGCTATGTTTTTTAATTTAAAATGTTTCCTCTGTAAGAAAGCTAATGACCCTGGGGTAATCTGCACGTACAGATGTGCATCTTAAACTGAAATTTTCAGTTCAAGGATTAGTCTGATCAAGAAAGCATGAAGGTGGTGCATCCGTGCACCACTGCTTTCGCTTGAAGTGCATATCCAAGCTACACTACAAAATCCTCTGCCCTGCAGCACCAGCCATTGTCCCTGAGGAAAGAAGGGGGAGCCGAACTCCACCTGCCTGCAAGCCATGCCCATCGCTGATACGTGGTGCTGTCAGCACTGGGGGATGGCACACCAGAAGTAACCATGTCAGGGAGAGCGTGCAGGCAGCAAAAAGGAAATTTAGAAATGGAGACCAGGATGGAAAAGTCTGCTGAAGCACTGGAGGCAGGAAGACTGCTCTTGAGCTTTGGCACAGGCCAGCAGATTGAATAAGGGAGACCGAGAAGCATCATGCAAGCACCAACGTGAGGCACGGTGGGAGCTGGATTTCAGCAGATGCTCAGTTGAAGAAAAGAGCACAAAGGAAGGGGAGAGTTAGCCAGTAACACAAGCAGACTTGGTGAGAGCTGGGGGAAGGCTGAATGTCAGGCAAACTGAAGAGGGCAAGAAAGGAAGTGCTTTATAATCTCCAGGTGAAATTTTAACCTATCTCTGCCTGGAGGTATGCCCTGACACTCTGGCCATTGGACACCCCAGAGCTGCACCCACCACTCATTCTTCAAAAGAAAAAAGAAACAAAGCCGACATACCAGCTAGTTTTTCTGAACCTCACTTTTAATGTACAAATCTTTCAGCTGACACCTGCAAACATACACCCGGACTTTCCTAGCCCACCTGCTCGTAGCATGGGAGTTTATGAGCCTCACCCAAATTCAACTTAGTGAAACCTGCCTTGCTCCATGTGCCAACTCAGTCAAGCCGTTCTAGCTTGCCCATGGTCAAAGGTCCACCATATTTGGCTTGGAAAGTAGCATTTGCTGAATATCTCATGTCCAAAGGCATCGGCAAAGTCCCTGATGTCAACTTCTACAACAGAGTACAGCGGAACATACTTCAAGTTCCTAAAAGCCATTTTAATTCCCTTTGGAAATATTATTACATTAACTTACTGTCTCCATCCACCATTTGAAAGGGAGAGCAGGAGAAAAGAATAAATCAAGAAAGATCGGAACTTAGCACAATCACTTTAAATGCCAGCCACTTAATTCTGCCTGAATACATACTTAAAACAAAACTTTAAAAGAAAAGGCTACAGAGGAAGTTTTCAAGAGAGGAACCTGAAAAACCTGAGAATGTTCTGAGTACATGAAAAGTAACATATTCAACACTAATAGGTAAATTTGATCCCGTGACATATACCCCATAAGGAAAAGCTTTAGGATTCCACATACAAAAGTTAACTATCAGTGGTCTATTCCAATTTTAATGGAGCTAAGGTGATTCATATCAGTCAAGGAGTGCGTCCTAATTTTTTAGTTCTTCCTGCTTCTTCCTTTAAGAATAGCTGATGTTTTATTAATGTAAAATATTAACTTTCAGTTAGTTGTAGGTTTTGTTCCTACTACCTACTTCAACCCAAATAGTTCAGATAAGTCCTGGATAAACATGGAAACTGAAAGTTGCTTATCTGAATCAAACCAAACCACTAAATACTTTGAAGTTGGTCAATTGTTGTATATGCAGTGGAAACTGCTAATTACCTTCTAGTCACCTCATCAAGGCAAAATGGTCCTCTAGACTTCAGTCATTCTGCATAAAAAATTATGATAAAATAGTTAAATCACTTCTAATTTACTAATTTAGCTACTTTTTTTCAATGTTGTGCATGCCTTACTTGAGCACCTTGGTTTCAAACATAATAAAGCAAATTTTGGCTGATTTAATTTGAAAGAGAGCAATTTAATTCCAAAACAAGCATCCTCACATGGAATTGGACTGGAATAACAAAAGAGGCAAATTATAACAGATTTTGTTATTGGTATGTGGACAAGTTGACAATCAGGAAGCCAGTTGTCTTTCCAAATCCAGTAACATTCCTTCTTTTCTTCCCCAGACACCCCAGCACAGAGCACTATCATGAAGACAGGGAAATTGACTGTAAGAGACAGTTTAGTAGTGCTAAAGCTCAACCAGTGTCCTCAGGAGTTCATTAAAAAGAAGCCTTTATTACTCAAATTGACATTGCCTAACAAGATTCCAGAAGAGATTTTTGCTTATTTTTAGGATAATGAGAATTTTATAGACAAGTCATTTCCTTATTCTCCCAAGAGAAAGTGATAGATTGGTGCACAACAGACTGGCTCCCTATCCCTCATTTCTTCAGCATCTTTCTTCTCCTATTAAGTCTTTTTTTTTGCTTTCCCTTCATTTTCTATTTAAAAAAAGTAACCTCTCTATTGGCATTGAAAATAAACATTAGGAAAAAGAAAACAGTCAGAAGACATGTTTTATTTAGTGTTTGATAAATTAATCCTCAGGGAGGTATCCAGGCATGCTAACACTAAATACCAGTTCTAGCCAAAAAAACCCCCACCTCCACCTCCAAAAAAAAAAAAATCCCCAAATAATAACTTGCACATGCTGCAGTATTTCCCTGGCATGAAATCTGTTGGCCAAAATAAAAGAACTGTGAATCACACATACACCTATTATAAATACATTTTCATATGTCTTAATGATTGCAAAGCCATTGACAGCTACTGGAAAATTAAACTTCCTATTGGGTAACCCTGGTCTTCATTTGTCAACACAGAAGCATGAAAATGTATGCAAAATCTCCCATGCTTGTTTAAGTCTAACTCTAAACAGTGAAAATCCAACTCTTTCCTCTGTAACTGAGTACAATCAAACCTATTTGCAGCTGAGCCATCGCAATTACAATACCCAAGGGATGCAACGCACAGGGGCCGTCTAAAGGGCATACAACACAGCAGAGTGAAGTGGCCATGGGGGTGAGCTGTGCTGGGACTGCAAGTTCACGGGCATATGATGCAAAGCATCTTATAGTCACTGAGCAAACAGCAGCAGAAACAAAGACATCAACTCCTCCCAGTGCTGTTTTTTGCCCCCTGCACCTTACTGGAATGGAATTTCACCTTCCCAAATGCCTTGTGTTTCACAAATATATATATAGGGGGGAAAAAGTCTCTCTGCAGGGTCCATAAGAACCTCGTGATCCAAAATGCCATACAGTTAGAGCTACCATTGAATCTTGAGCTCATACTTGATGTGCTTGCCAAGCCTGGCAGCTGGAGAACTGTGACGTCTCATGGTTAGGAGGGGTGTCATGAATGATGTTGCTTGGTGACACAATTACTTGCCATGTATACCCAATTTCTTCACACCAGCAAAATCATTCATGATCAGTACAGCTTACAGCTTGAAAGTTAAACAGTAAAAGAAATTCTTATTCCAGTATTAAGTGTCCTAAGATGTTTATCATGTTGTGGGAAGCCTCTATCCCGGTCTTCAGTTTCCTTTTACTTTGCTGCACGGACACAATGTCCACACACAAGGTACAAAGGCATCCACGTATCACCACGGAAGTCTCATGCTATTTTCTAATACAAGTGTCTTGAACAACTTCTCTGTGATTGTAAAAGTCTGGGTAACTGAATGTTCGACATGGCAAAAGTATTTATGACAACATGACAAGACAGTTCATTAAAAGCTTCTTACATAAATGGAAAATTATATTAACCAAGGTAAAAAGAAAATCTGAAATTTGAGGTGCTACTGTACACAACAGTATACACCAGATATTCAAAGGATGAAATGTATGTGCTAAGACCTTTGTAAGAGATTTAACTCAAAGGAAGGATGGAGAGACAAAGACCTTTTCTTAGGCATAACCAGAAGTAATCAAAGCTGGCACCATGATGACGCTGGATGACACTGTCCTTAGCGGCTATATGTTACTGCTTCAAAATCCCTGCCTTTACTTGAAATACAAAGCTAGAAACTGAATGAATGTTGAAACAAACCTGTACCTCCAGCCTCAAGAAACAGGCCTCCTGGTTCAGAGCTGGAGCACATTATGAAGAGACTGAAAGGCCAAGAGAAAAGTTAAACTTGATTAGGTCCCCAAACCATCTCTTTCCATAACCAGTCTCTGATAGATGCCAGGACTAGATAATGCAGATGAAGGTGAAAGAGGTTTTAGTAGGAAGATACATAATTATCTTCCCAACCCATCCTCCTCCATCCATGTATTAGGTTGCACCCTTGTTTCTGAAAGCTTGCCTTAGAGCATGTGAGGATGGGCTGCAAGTCACAGTGCCCCATCAGGGCCCCACACAAAGGCCCCCCGATCTGTCTTACAGCAGGGCACCAAACTGGTATCGGGTATCTCATACTAGGGGTGTCCACATGCGAACAAAGTTCCACGTGTATGTATGGCTCCTGCAGGGCGTTAGTAGAGTAGCCAAACACTGATAAACTCATAACCTCCCTCTAACCTCCTTTCCAAGCCAGCCCTAATAGTTGAAATTGGCTGCAATCCTCAACCATAATATTTGATATCCTTTCCAAGAAATGCGCAATTAACTACGATAGCTTTGGATAGTCAATATTCAGGGGAACTAGCACTGCTGTTGCCTGGGCTGTGATTCTATTCTCTGGTAGACTCCAGATCAGTGGAGCATAGCACATGAACCTCTAAGATCATTAATTAATTAAAAAAAAAAACACACAACAAAAAACTCCACAGTAACTCTCAAAAGTTAACAAGGGCAGAAAAAGCAAAATTCCACATGGCAAGTGAAAGAAACTTCAGAACAAATCTCATCTGTTGTAACAAATACCCACTAATTTTGTCTTTGCACATCCATAGAAAATTCAGATTCTTAGGATAAGAGAGTAGACTATGGTGCACAATTTTAGAAATGCAAACTTTATGCAGCCCTGAGCCAGTAATACCACCTCTTCAGAGAGCAAATAACTTATTATTAGAGGTGTAGAGAGCTCTATATCCAAGTGACAGGTCTCCATCCAACTAAATAAGAAAATGCTGCCAAATCTATTTCTATAATCTCAATCATCTCATATGTTTTCATTAAACATATTAAATAAAATGAGAGATGAAAAGTGGCCTATTTATCCTATACTAAAGTAATAAGAAGGCTTAATTTTTTAATATTTTCAAAGTGAATAGTATGCTAAAGGAATATAGTATGTTCTATAAACTACAGTAAGTATCTGTCAGAAGAATAATCTCACTGAAAATTTTCAGTATTATACTTACTTGTTTGCATTCTCCTTGCAGCAGGGGGCCATAATTATGGGCCCACATTTCTCTGTTCTAGACTCTGCACAAACACACAGCAAGAGACAGCCTTGCCCCACCGACTTTACTATCCAAGGTCCTAAGGGCCTAAAGTCAAGAATAGTGTTAAAACACATTGCTAGTCTGGAGTATTAAAATCTTAAGTAAAGCCAAATCTTTTAATATGTGAGGGATAACGTATTGTTTCCACCACAGTAAATTTTCTGATGGCAAAAGCTGTTGCTGCTGTTTCTTACTTTTTTATTTATTAAGAAAAATTTTTAAAGTGCTAGAAATTATCTATGTAGCATACAAATACCCAAATGGAAGCAAGGGAGTTATGCTCAGCACACAGCCATTTGCAGGAAAAATTCTCTACCAACAATTCCATTTCTTCTATATGCAAAGCTCTAAACATGGGAGTTCAGCTGGATGCACCATTGCAGGCATATAGTATTTCTTCATTTCAGACTACTTCTTTGCTGTCAGGGATACTGAGCCTACATACCCAGTCCTTGTGCACTCCTCATAATAGAATAAAATATCCTGGCAACAATGTCACAAATGACTCATGAGTGGTACTTTCCTTCATACACAAGCCGGTTCTGGAAACATACCCTCTGGTCTTGATGTTATCCTCCTGATGGCTCAAATGACAGCAGCCATTCATCCATTCATTCATTCATTTCTTCACAAGATAATGGGAGGATGTGAAGCTATCAAGAGAGCTGGCAAGAGCCCGTAAGGCCTGATTAAGCTTTTTCTAGGCTTTGGGAATGAAGCCAAGAAAAAAGCCACCAGGTTCTGATGTCTTTTCTTTGTAACATTTTGTTCATGTTTAGATGAAATGCAACCAGTAAAAAAAAAAATATTTAAAAATCCCTGTTTTCCTTTTCCTGCTTGCATTCCCTATGGGCACTCTGGCAGCTTGACAAAATAGTAACTGAGAACAAGCACTGCAGAGCCAAGTCCTGGCTGCAGCTGAACTCCACGCAGGGAGTGCTGGGGAGCTGCTGGGACACCAAAGGGAGCAGCTGAAGTGCTACGCAGCCAGGCTGGTGTTTGCACCCTTGATTCCCCAAATACTGCACATGGGACACTCACTTCAGATTTGAACAGAACAGAGCAGGAGCTTCAGCAGCATTCAGAGCAGCAGGAGAACAAGCAGCCTCCCCGGGGTCAGAGATGGCTCCACCAGCCTCTCTTCCCATGGCACTAGAACAACCTGGTGACAATGTGTGGTCTTGGGACTGCTATAGTTATACGGGTGTATATTTTGATTTACCTTTCAGAAAGAGCAGAAAAACTTATTCAGAAATTTCACATTTACTTTGAAAATTAAGCCCTCAAGAGCCTTTTTTTTTTAAATTCTGAAATTTAAAGCTCTTCTTGCATCCTAAGCGCATAGAAAGTGCCATCTTAGATCAGACCAAACATCCTTCTAGCCAAGTATCCTATCTCTGATAGCAGCCAATAACAGACACCCAGAGAAAAGTAGAAAACACAGGGCAAACTCCACAGCTATACTTTAGCCTCCAGAGGAGCAAGATTAAGCAGCCTACCTGGTATTCCCACAGTGAGCACACCACAGACTCACACAGAGGGATAACTGGACATTTTGGGTTGTACCCTGCTCCTCTCCTAATAAACCCAACATCCAGTTTTCCCTTTGGAGACCTACTGGGGTTTGAGCTGATCCTGCCACAGAAGTATCTTTTGTAACACTGAGAAACAGTTGTTAATCAGTAATTGTCAACGCAGAGCCCAGTATTATATTTGTAAAGTTAGGACTGTTTTGTCCCTTGTGCACCCATTTACTCCCATCCACGTTAACTTCCTTTGCCATTTTGTCATCAGTTGTTTGGTGTCCTAAGAACCTCCTGCAACTGCTTGCAGGCAGCCTTCCTCCTTTACTATGCTAAAGAGATCAGTTTATCATCAGCAAACTTTCTATCCCTGTTCACCCCTTTTCTAGATCATTTCTGAGCATGTTGACAAGTCTAAGATATTTGCAAGGATCTGCTGGTAACCTTTTTCCATTACAAAAATAACCATTCATTGTCACCACCTGTTAGTTATTTGTTGATGAGAAGAGTTTCTCTACAAACTCAGGGCTGCTTAGTTTCTTCAGTAGCTTTTGGTGAGGGATCTTGTTGGATGCCTATTAGTTGGATCTCTCTGTCCGTATACTTATTGATACATTCAAAGGACTCTAACATCTTTGTAAGACGTAACTCTTCCCCTTTATATTGCAAATATCCATGTGCCTCCTAATTCTATTTTTGAACCATTTCTATTAATTTTCCCATTAGAGATGTCAGGCGTACCAATTTGCAGATGCCAGGCTCAATCCTATTAATAATGTTCTGTAGGTGCTCACCCCAGTTCAGGATAAACTGAAAAACTTACAAGGAGTCTGAATTAAAATAACATATTAAAATAATATCTGTATCCTCAACTTTGAAACATTAATTTTCTTTTAGTGTAGAATCATTTTGTATGCATGCATGTGTATATGCATATATATGTATATAAAATTTTCAGACCATTGACCAATGACACATCCCATTGAGGAAATGAAAAATCAACCTCCAGCCTAATCAAACCAACACTTAGGAATCTTTTGCTATAAAGCTGACACTAAACACAATTTGACAAAAGAAATAAATTACATTTAATTTATGTAAAACCTGTAACTACAAATTCTTACTGTTTTAGTAATGCTTTAAATTTTTTTCCAGTTCATTTCCTTTTCTTTTAAGTGTCAGACTTCTAGATAAATCTTCGAATTGGGGCTTGCCAAACCTATTCCAAAGTTGCAGCACAGAAGCAAATCATGAGCACAGCAGCTAACACACCTCTGCAACCATCTAGGAAAAACACATATCCATCATATGTCTCCTCCATCTGAATTTCAGCATAATCCTTTTTCCTGCATTTGTATTTCCTCTGGGAAGGCAATAATGCTTACATTTCCCAATAATTTATCCTATCCTATCTCCCTCTCAAAACCACTCTATTACCACTGGGGAATTAAACAACAGCGAAAAATAAAGAAAAGTAAAGCTGTCTGAATCTGACATTCTCCACCTCATTGATTGCATCAGCAGTCCCTCAGCAAAATTAGTGGTTTAAAGCATATTACTTACTGCATTGATATAAAAAAAAGACTAGTTTTCAACCTCATCTACTTACACATTTTTCATGTGGATAAGCATGGTAGTAACATGCCATGCATGCTTATATAATTCATTTATTAATTTTTTTATATTTGATAATTATCTCATTCTAAAGAGCTTGGAAGCTGTGTTGGTCAATAAATAAATGTATAATGTTCAGATTGTTCCCCTTTTTGGCATTAATAAAAATATCCACAATATTGTTATTTAAATCAGGAAATATTTAGTAAAATTAATAGAATTTGATTGGTTTGTTTCTGCTATGAGAAGAAGTAGAAGTAGTCATGGATAATTACTCTGCTCTTTATTACTCAGAAGCATTATTTGTATTCTGTCCAACCACACAAAAATTTAAGGAATTCCTATTGACTGGTGACTACTAGCAGATTGATGGTGACCTAAAATATTTCTGATAAAGTTAGAACAGGAGATATCTCTCAAAAGACTGACAACATACCAATGAAGTACAATAAATATGTATTTCTAAAGGACTGTCACTGCACAAGAACTAATAATTACAAGATGAGTATGTGAATTTTTGCATCTTCACCAGCTTTGTAAATGTATTTATTTTAATTATGGTTACTGCCCTTTTTTAGCCTCTGGTGACAGCCAAGTCCCAGCTGAGAAGCTCCCAACTTTGTCTTATCTCTGGCAACATAAATGTGAACTGATAACATTTTAAAAAGAGGGAAACAACAGGAAGGGAACCGCACCTTTGCAACGCTCACAGCAAGCTCCTCTCTGTTTAATGACGAGAGCGCAGTCCTTGGAGAGCATCGGACACTTCTCCCTTTTGCAGGTAACTTCCTTATTCTGGAAAAAAGAAAAAAAATAATTAGACAAAAGCTATTGCAAGCAAGCCAAATCCATGGCTGCCATTTCTTACAATTCAGAAAATAAAATGTGAGGCTAGCAATCTGCTTTTTCGCTTCAGGAGAGGTCTTTGTGATTCAAAACATCTTTTTCCCCTTGAAGGAATGCAGTAGAAAACAGTCTCTGAATTATCCAGCAGCCCAAGTAAATGGTGTTTAAACTCCACTTAGGTGGTAATTCATGACCGCTACCCACCATAGTACAGAAAACGTGCCCCACTGAAGAAATCCACTTAAATGAACAAGTAGCTACACGACACCCTTGTTAAAATGTCCTCGGGGTCTTGAGGTGCTGCCCCATGAACCGCACAGCTCAGGAATCATTTCTCATGGTGACAAAAGGACAGACGGCTGAGGAAGAGGTGGTGACCTCAGAGAAAACAAAACTCTCTGCCACTGCTGAAAGTAATTTTTAGCTAGCAGTATTACCTAGCTACCTAGAGGTCCTTCAAAAGAGTTTACTATGTACTATACTGGAAAAGAGACTACCGTAATTCATCTTTCTCCCCAAGATGTTGAGAGTCAATGAAACACCACAAGCAGGTGGAAATCACTGTACATTATAGTGTCATCTTTCTATGGCAAAAAGCCAGCAATGGCCAAGGCCAAAGAGCATATTGATCACATTAAGGAATGTCAATAGAGGATGTGTGACAGCAGACAGGAGAAATATTCTATTTATAGCTTGCCTTGCCCCTGTGGTGTCAACCTTCTGGTTATCCCTGCCTTTAAAAAAGGGCAGAAAACAAATACTTTGGGCATTTCTTTCAGTAAAATTTTGCTACTTGAAATTCCTGACTGAAAGTAGCCCTCTGAAGTCACCTCCACCTATAATTAGTAGCTCAGTTCATTAAGTGACACAGGTGGCCATCTCGTAGATGCAAGGACCCACCTCACCCAATCTTATGACTTAATTAGAGACCAAAAAATCAAAGGGCTAGAAAAATGTAAATCATAAAACTTAAGGAAAAGGAGCTGTGCTTGCCAGTCTTTCCCTTTTGCTCCTTGTGGTGTTATTCAAGGTGCCTGTGAAGGATAACACACAACTTTTATTACACTCCAGCTCTTTGTCTATAATCAGAGGTTTATTTTCTTCAAAGTCACTGCCTGATCTGATGGGAGCTATAAAGGCACTTCAATCTTATCAGTGTAAATGAGGACTCACTCTCACCAAGCCAGTGTGAAATCAGCAAATGAGAATCAGGCCCTAAAGCCCAGCTGCAGTGACACAAACAACTACTGTAAAAAGCCATGTCACCCACCGCTAGTCACTGCTACGTGCTGGCTGCTTTGCATCACTCCAGCATTGCAAAGCAGCCATAAATGCAATTTAACTGGCAAGTTAAGCTGAACTTATGGCAGGTCTGTAGCTCTGGACCGGCACAAAGCAGCCATGGCACGGTAGTGCCACTGGCTCAACAGCTTCTTTTTGGAGCACAGGGTGAAATCTTGGTTCCCTTTATGTGAACATAGTGCTCCCTGACTTTGCCTCCATAAAGCCTGTTGAAAGGCAGCAGAATCAAGTTTACCAAATCAGCTACAAATAGTCTGTATTTTAAAGGGTTCTGCTAAGATCTGATTCTCTTTAATGAGAGTTTGCTCAAGGGAAGATTTAATAAGCCTAGTGGCCCCATTACCTTTATCTGTGGGAAAATGGGTTTGAAGGAAGGGCAAGATCCAGTTTAGAGTATGTTCCTTTGGAGAACATCATTTACCTAGCTGTAGCATGCATCATGGACCTCTACGAGATGCATGGTGCCCTTCTGGGACAACCTAGCTGGGCTGGACCCACATCAGGGGGCTACAAATGGAATATTTCTCCTGCATGCTGTCACACATCAGGGGGTCTGGCAGGCACCTACCCATCGGACTCCCTCTTCAAAGGAAGAGATTATTATCACGGATGGCAGCAAGAGGGATGAGAAGTAAAACACAGCTCCGTATTTTTTTTGTTCCCTGATTCCCAGGGGACTCCTGGGGAAAAATGTCTCATGCAGCCCAGCTTCCCCAGGCAGCTTCTCGCCCTCTCCCCTGAGCACTGGCTGCCTCCCTCTGCCCTCAGGTACATCCTGACGTGGTTGTTTCTTGTTGGCAATGCAAAATGTTCCTAAGGATGACCCCAACACACATATTTCAAACAGGAGATACTTGCTAGTTACTGTTCACAAGTAAAAGCCTCCTGTTTGCCCCACACCACTTAAATCAGAAATCTTCTCTGCCGGTGATGAGTTTGGTACCATTGAGCCAACCCGGGGGGGCTGCCAAATTTGGATCTTGCTCTTCTTCCCTTATCACCAGCAATGCTAGTGGGTCAACCCCAAACTCAGGACCTGCATTACAGGCGAGGATGGAAGTAACTGGAAAGAGAAAGCAAAACTGAGCCAGGGTGTACATCTTATCAGCAGGAGGTTTTCTGGGAGGGAAGATTTTGGAGTTCATGTCCTGGTGCCAAGGGCTGTTTTACATTAAGCGGATGTTCCACATAAAGAACATTAGCTGCCCACAGTGCAGCGAGGGGAACTGAAAGGTCCTTCCCCCTTGGAGGGTGTCGTAAGCAGTAGGCTACAGATTCATATTTCCTTTTACTATCCCAGTAGACCTTGAACTACTTGCTGCTCAGTGTCCCAGCTTGAGCAGAAGAGGGGCTTGTTCCTCATGCTCCCAAAAGCCACCAGTCCTGACAGTGAAGATGCTTGTGGGGAAAGCAGGAGATGAATCTTTGAATTGCCTCTGGACGTGGAGGGCACTGACTCTGGATCACCAATCACCATCTCAAAGATGAGTTGTTACAGCACGGGGCTAAAAGGTGGGCAGGAGGTGCCACATTCACCACCATCCCCCTGCTTTTTTTTTTTTTTGCTTTTTTTTTTGAAGAAAAGAGCAAGAACAGCTCTGTCCCTTGGAGGACAAGCTGCATTCTCCTGCCTGCAGGGACAGGTCTGTGTATCCCAGGTAAATAGAGCCAATCTTTGCCAGCACGAGAAGGGCAGCTAAGCACTTAAGTGGGGTGGGATTTGCAAAGCTCATGTTCCTCCTCTCTAGCTGGTACTACAGGCAAGCCCCAGACAGCTCAGAAAGTGGCTGTTTCAGATGCCACCCCGAGGTGCCTAACTCCCTGCCATTGGGGCTGGGCCGCTCTTCCAGGGTGCGAGGTACAGCATCGCTCAGGGCTGCAGCCCCCACCGGTCCTTTAGGGGCTTTTTGCTGAACAAACTTATGGTAGAGCCACAATTGCAACACACTGCCCTGGCGTAGTCTTCACAGCAAAATCCCTTTTGTACTACAAAGAGATGAGCATAGCTCTGGGGAAGTGCATCCAAGTGCCTCTTGCTGCTTCTAGGACCGGATTTAATCCCAACATTCTTCCAAAAAATCTGTTGTTTTATCTCAGTGCTGCATCTTGTGGAAAACTAGGCCAGCAGATGTGGAGGAAAGGGTTAATGTACCATGCTGATCAATCATAGGACAGCAGCAGATAAAACAGGGCTGGTAAATCATTGTTTAGTCTACTGCAGTCAGGCATTATCCAGTGCAGATCTCCTAGGCCCACTGGGTGTAACAGTACAAAGATAAAGAGCAATTGTTACTGGGAGCTTTTTTTTTTCCTTCACCCTGTCGCCCAAAACACTGCTCTTAATGTCTACTGTTCATCTGCTTCTTTCAATTCTGCTGCCTCCTTCCCTCCCATTTCACAAGGGCAAAGCAGAGGACGAGAGCAAATGGACTTTAGCAACAAATCCTTTCCTTCCAAATATGTCTCCTCCTACCCCCAGTAATCATAACATTTCATTACTTGTCCCAGCCATACATTTAAAAAGTCGCTAAGTAGCTGCATGCAAGAGAGCTGTATAACCAAACCTCCATCTGTGTTGTCAACAGCGTCTCTGGAGTTGTTGAAAGCTCTCAGATACTTTGATTTTTGCTGTTATTAAGAGAAAACTTCTTAGACGGCAACATTCAGAAGCCAACAGTTATGGGAGGGTAGGGGATTTTTTTCCTTTTGTTTAAAGGACATGCACTCTGGCACCAAGAAGTGCGGAAGAGACACATGGCTCATAAATACATAAACCGTTTGCTAAATCAGAAACCTGGGAGTCAGTCAAATCCATAATAGGATCCCAAGATTCATAATAAATAACTTTTAATTATAGTCCTGAACAATAGTTATTTTAAACAGACCGTTTATAGATTCACATCTGGAAATTTTTTTTTTTTTTTCCTAATTTAGTGCTCAGGCACGCATACAGAAAGGGAGAGGACTTCAGCTAAGGTTTTTGTTAGTGTTGGAAAAATACATATTTTTTTAAAAGAGGTCAGGCTGATCCAGAACAATGCTGCCAGAGCTGACGCAACTCCCCAGTCAGCACTCAGCTCGGCAAAGGGTTCACACTGGAATCCCAGACTCCCTCGGAAAGGAAAATTTAGAGAAGTGCTGGAGGATCATCCCAGACTCCTCTCCCGTGCTCACCAAGCCTGACTCCTGCAGAATGCATGTTTTAATGCTTTTGGGGAAAGATCAGAAAGTTTTGTTGGGTGCCCATGTTTCTCCCCTCTCCCATGCTTTGCCAGTGGAACCCAAAGGTCTCTTTAACTTGGCATGCAAAGGTGATGTCAAATTCCCATACAGGAGAGATACACTAACCAGACCTAATACCAGTGTTACTGCTTCATGTTACCTTTATTACAACCTCCTCTCAAAACAATTTGTTCACCTTCTACATACACCTCGTATTTTTACCTTCCATCAAAGAACTCCACACAAAATAGCCCATTCTGGTGACAAAGTATATCAAACTAATGGCCTTAAACTCATGTGGTACAGTTAAATAAAATGCCAACATGAAAAGAAAAAGAAAAAAAAACACTTAAAAGAAATCTGAATATTTGGCAGAGGTCTTGGAGAGGATGTGTGCCAAACCACAGCTTGGAAGCCGCAGCCAACTTTCTACAGGGTTCCCCACTGGGCTCCTGCCGGCTCACAGCAGCCACCAGGAGGATGGCTCTTTCCAACCTAGATTTAGCTTGGAAGAGGACAAAAAACCTCTGAGTCCACTTCATTTCTTCAGGGCTGTAGCAAGGCGTGCCTCCATCAGCGGTACCCTGAGCCCACTGTTGTGCTGTCACAGCTGGCTGCTGAAGTCCTTGCAGATGCGCGTTCTCAGAGGGCTAGATTTCCATGGTGAGAGTCTGTTGATTTTTTCTTTTTTTTTTTTTTTTCCTTTTTATGTATTGAAAATGCTTTTAGGAGGCTCGCATTGCATTTCTGATATCCTGAGGTTATTAACTATTTATATTGAATAGGAAAAATGTAGCTTAAACTTTCCTTTAACCAAAAAAGGCTGTGGAGAGAAAAAAAAAAAAAGGCAACAGAGACAGATTAGGTAGAAATATGAACTACCATTAATGGCTAATCCTGAAAACATTCATTTTTTACCATTCTTCATCACAGTCCCACTAGTAACTCTGATAGGACTCCTCACCACGTAGTTCAGAGTGTCCTTAAGTTTCTGCCAGGAGAAGCTTGTGGGATCATCCACCAAAACAACAACAATTTTCAAACAATGGCAAAAGTTACCCCCGGGGAATTTGGGATGCAGCTTTCAAATATGTAGATATGACCTTAGGAGAAGAAAAAGCCATTTAAAATTAATGAAACAAGTGCACTCAAGTGCACGGAGCCTCACTCAGACCACGCAGGCCACAGGAGCAAAGGTTTGGGCCAGCACTGGCCAAAGGCTCTGTCCCTCAGCAAAGCTTGGGAGCACCCGGCTCCCAAGCATGTGCCTGCACCTAGGGTTACGTGCAGACAACCCCGATGTTGGGCCAACTTGTACTTGAGAACAGGCTCAGACACGTGCATAACTCATGGTCTAGACAAATCCTGAGGCGCTTTCTGAAAATAGTACCCTTGCTTCTTTGGCACTCCTGCCTGGAACTTGCTGTCTCAGGTCCGATTTACAAACTTCCCTTTAACTGATGAAGTTGATACAAGCAAGCAATCCTTGCTAATACTGTGGGACTGCTGTCTTCCATGAACATTCCTCTGCCTGAGCAAGAGCTGCACAATTTGGCTTCAGGGAGGATACACCACTCCCCAAGGAGAGATGTTTGCAGGCATTTTGAACCACTGTCAAGGGAGATGAGAAAAAGGTCTCATTTCCCTTGTTCCCCTCCAATTATCTGTTGGGTTTTTTTCCCTTTGCAAAAATAAATTTTGTGGGTACAATAACAAAAACGATTTAGCACACTAGGTGTGTTTTTAAATTCCAGGTGGAAAAAATATTTCCCTATGAAACAATGTCTGTTCTCTGCAAAATGATACAGTTCTCTCTGTTTACCCACATACACCTACAAACACCAAGGCATATGCTTCACCCCACAGAGAGAAAAGTCCTATTATTTTAAGAGTGTCTTCAATTTCAATGGGACAACTCACTGGAGTGAAGCCAAACATATGCTTCAGTACTTTCAGCATTAGGTCCTTGCCCACGGCACAACATGACTGCGAGTTCAGCATGAATTGCATTAGATGCAAATGATGGTATTTCGTGAGGAACAAAATATGCCAGTTCAGTCCACAGAGTCTCTCTTTCCTTTTTTCGAGCAGAGCACTCAGTAGCCTCCAATTTATCTTCTCATCCCTGTAATCTCTTTAGCTTCTCTGGCCATTCTGAGGGCAAGCAGGGAGGCGGCTGCAGGTCTCCCTGCAGTGGTGCTCAGCCAGCATCAACCACCCCCTTCAGGATTCAAGCTCTCCCCACTTCCTAGGAAAGATGATTAAAACAATGATGCTGCTGAAAGATGACACTGAATTTCACTGCAAATGGGTATTCCCCACTGCTGTAAGGAAGACGTGAGTATGTGCAAGTCATTCAGGACACATCACTCACAACCCATTATAGACTGAACAGATTTATTTTTTTTCCACTGTGCTTAATGATGTTCACCAGCATGAGGAAAGTGACCTCGGTGGCCCACTGCAATCCCGACGCTCCCTGACCGCAGCCCGCTGCACTACTATATGGTGAAAAGAAAGTGCTTTCTTCCTCTTGTATTTGTTTGCATTAATGCAACTGCTAAAGCTGCAGCTGAGATCAGGGTCCCATTACATCAGATGTCATGTAAGCACATGCAAGGAGTACATCCCTGCACCAGTGAGCTTATCGACAAAGTAGACACAGCCAGACAAAATGACCATAATTGCAGATTAAGTCAGTGGGAAAGCCAGAGCAGGATCCAGACCGCTTAGCTCTCAGTCTCCCTGCCTCCATCTCAACCTCCAAGTGCTACTTTGGATTACAGTTCTTCAGCTGTTAAAGGCAAAACTCTTTACCTGTCAACAGAATAGCGTGATGGTCTTCTAGCAATAAGAGACACAGTCTTCACAGGTTCCCACCAGTTTGTACTGTAGTCCAAAAAACTACCTTTAGCAATCTAGGAGCCAGGTTTCAGAGAAGGGGTTTGCACTGGGCTTCTTGTGGGAGACCACACCTTTGCATTTCACAAGACGCGTGCATTTAAAATTCACAGCTTTTTCTGTGAATTTTAAATACGTTTTTAAACAAACAATTAATGTTTTTTCTACGTGTCAATAAAGAATTAGTATTAATTATCAATCACCTAAATCTGATGCCAATACCTATGAAAACAGTAGTGACAGGCAATACCTGTCAATTTGAGGCTCAGGGTGCAAACCTGTATCTGTGCTGCTGGAAAAGGTTACAGCTCACTGACCCAACCCTATGAGCTTATGATCTACCCCTTGCTGGATGTTCCCAGTCACTCAGATCAGCCAGCAAAACTTTTCAGATATCACTGCCCAACTCATTTTGAGCTAATTGAGTGACCTTGAAAGCGTGATCCAGCCTAGCCTGGTTTACCCTGACTGAAGCTGATGCAGCAAAGTTCATTCTCCCAGAGAATAGATGAGCAGCTAAGAGCCCTAAAATCTTCCACTGCCTTAGTTTGATCCAGAGCCCACCCGCACACAGCTGAAGTCAGCAGATGAAGACAGCATCACTGTCCCAGGTGTATTAGCTCTTGGAGCATGCTGCTCTGCTGACTCCCCTTAAGTGCCATAGGATGGCCTGGAGAAGTGGAAGTTTGCTCATATCATCCCCAAGCCAAATTAGTCTGAAAACTCTCTAAGTAAATTCTAGCCCAAAAAAACGTTGAAGATGGCACTGATGAATTATGAAGCTGATTTCATAAAGGGTAAAGAAGATTGTGCCAAAGGTTTAAAATAAATTATTAAATCATTTGAATACAACAAGTTTTAGATCAAGCCATGGTGTCACATTCTGTCCCATCACAAAAATTAACTCAGTCCCATCAAAAAGTGTCCTAAAAATACTCTACTTTGGTTTCTTAACTACCGCCATTCTGGTCCTATAGACTGTGTTCAGCTTACTTCCCGGCAGACATTGCCAATGAGAGAAAAACAAAACCATGAAAACAATAAAAAAGAGTACATCAAAACCTGAGTCCATCAGTTCAGAAACCCTATTTTTGGATGAGATAACTATATCTTCTATTACAGACTGAATACTGACCAATAGCAATTTTTCTTCTACTGATGTGAATTAAAACTTCATTTGACATTTACTTAAAAGAGGTGCATTGACTGTTTCTTTATAAATATAATTTCATCACATTTTGATAGGCTAAATCTACAAATATATTATCCAAACAATAGTTACCTGGCATTGCATCTTTATTGCCTTTTCTGTCTGAAGTCTGCTTAATCAACCCTTACACTAGAGATTTAGGCAGTGACAAATGCTCGACTTTTGGGCTTGAGCCTGTTCTAAAAACTTTGAACAAAGCAGCCCTTGAGGCCATGTACTTCTTAAAGAGTTTAAAAAGCCCAATGGGCCTCCTAACTTACTCTGCAACAAGTCATATCCCATGAAGAAACTCACTTCTGTACAACACAAAAACAGGGCTAGATTAAAGAAAAGGGAAGAAAAAAAAGCAAGGTCCCCTGCTGCTCTGTCTGGCCAGAATCATGTCTTTTAATGCCCATATCCTCTAAAAAAACGATGCTCTCATGATATATTACCCTAATACATCACCAAGTGACAGTTTTCTCATGATACTGTATCCTCAAAGATGTGATGCATGCCAGAAGCAGCAACAGGAGAGCTCAGCTAGGGGAGGGAAGGGGGAGGGTTTTCTATTTTCTTCCAAATTTTTAATCTACACATTGTTTTTTTTAATGTTATTTCATCAGAAAAATCCCTGTCAATCCCAGTTTTCATAATCCAGAGGTCTCCTAGAACTTTTGCAGTAGTAGCACAGCTTTTAAACTGGAAAGCACCAAAAAAATTCCCCTCTTCATTTAATTGGAGCAAGTTTTGAAATAGGACCAAAACACTTGAGGAACAACAACCAAATAAAAATAGTAGCCCAAAAGAGAGCAACAAGAGTCTGTTCTCTATTATAAAATTATTTAAGCAAGAGGCCTCCAGACACTGCTGTTTTAATGAACTTGCAAGAAAACTGAGCACTGACCCCACATTTGTTTTCTTACGTGATCTTGCCTGTGCTACACAGTGGTATTAGAAAAAAAAGAGGAGGTTATTCATGGCGGTCTGCAGAGAGAAGGGGCAGCCCCCAGCTTGTCAGTTTCTATAGAGAAGAGTAGGAAGAGGCAAGGACCAAGAGCATTTCAGGCAGGACTCCTTGAAGGGGGCAAGAGCTTTCGAGGTCTTTTAATGCCACCTTCAACTCACAGGGGCTCACTTCTTTTTGCTGCAACTGCTCCGTGCTAGTAAAATCTTGGAGGGGCAGCCAAGAATCCTAGCTGATGGACAGCTCGTGGCAGCAGTCATCGTCAAGCAGGCTTCATCCAGCTGGTGCCAGCAAGAGAAGGCTCAAGGTCACGGGAGAATTTAGTCAGAAAAAACTATGCCACAATGATGTTTTATTTGACACATCTCATTTCTATGTGTTTCTACTTCATATCTGCTCAAACTTCTGATGGATGCAAAGCTTCCATCAGATGCAAAGAAGGAAGGTGGAATAAGCTTTCCTTTGTTGCGATCAACTGGCAAATTAAGTTAGATTGTGACTTTCAAAACTTCAGCCAACGCTGTAGCTACTAGGAGAAAAAGCGTATTTTGACTTGTGAACTAAGCAAAAGCAATGTGGAAGTCATTGAGAGAAAACTAAAAGCCAAAGCTGTCAAAGTCACTTTCACAGTCCTTGAGCTGACTTTGACCATATTTTGTGGCCTGGATCTCACTGCTTTTGGGTGAGATGTAGCAGCCCTCATTCATAGCAGTGATCACTTAGCCACATGACAATACCACTGCAGTCAATGAAACCACCCACATGAGTTGAGAGGTTTGAGCTGAGCTCTTCAGCGCAGACACATGCACAATGCCCTATGTACTGGGTAGACCCACAGTTAATTAAACAGTTATTTTTGAATGTTGCTCTGGAAAGAAGTTTGCTGTCCAAAATAAGAAAATAATATTGCACAACCACTTTCTGCTTGAAAAATCCAGTGGTTAAAACATATTTTTGCATAATCATAGCCCTGCAGGGACAGTTCTCACTTCTGAAAAACAAATTCCCTTCTTTCTGTTTTGCACATGTAAAAACAAACAGATTCTGTTATGTCCAAAGCTTGCAAATCTCAACTATAATAATACATTGGATAGAAGCCATACAAGCAGATTTTTTCCTCCGCCTATGTTCCCTTCCCTCCTTCTTTTCCCCTGCCCTATTTGCACTGCTGGAAGTAAAAAAAATACCTGTTTCTGACAAGTAAATGGAGCTGACATTAGAGCGAACCTTTAAGGTGAACAGGGTATGCACAAGCCATTTGTCATCTTGACAAAGTGATTTTCGGTCACCAGTGGGACACTTTAAAGACATCTGAATGGTTGGCCTTGACCACCAGCATTTCTTACGGCTTATAAAAGGACCCATGGGACTGAGAACACAACCTGCTTTTGGAAGTGACTCCTGCAGTGGTACCTTTTGATAGATGTAAAGGCAGTGTGATATATCAGGTGCCATCGAGACCTTTGGAAGCAGGTTATATTTACGTAAGTATCGAGTGCAGATAGCATCTTGTTAACCCAATTAATGAGACTCAAATGTCAGAAAAGGGATTATGCCTGGCTCGAAGTCCACAGCACTCACGAGGCAGCCAGAGATGATTTCATTGTGTGGGACAGCACTGTTCTCTTTGAAGAGCAAGAAATCAGGCAGCAATGCTACTACACAGGCAGCCGAGGGGGGAAAACACAGGGGAGGGAGAAAGATGGTCTGAAATCCAAAGGTTTCACACCTTTAGCATAAGAAGGTCTCTTTATGATGAGAGACTCAAGTGCCATGTAAAAATGAGAACCTGGGGTTGAACTGAAGAAAACTAAAAAGTATCCACTTGAGGTCTTGGAAACTTTATTTTTTTATTAACTGTACCTTCCTCTGCAATTAGTGAAAGCCCTCATTGCCAAGTCACAGCCCGATCTGGGCTGGAAGAGGAACAATGTTCCATCCAGCCAGTCCACACTGCTGTGTTTGACATGGGCAATTGAAACACACTTCTCTAGCCTAGAGAAGAGCGGGAGATTTCCTGACCAGGATGAGATCATTAATCTCTGCATCAATGACTCTTGATATACTTGACAGTAAACTGCTTTTCTCCCACAGCCTCCATACTAAGCTATATGACATAAGAGGAGATGCTCCTGTCACCCAGGTCAGAGCAGTGAACCCTGAATGGCACAGCATGAAGTACTCAGCCCCAAAACAGAGAGAGGGGTTTAGGGTAAGGCCTCGTACTCAGCAACTCCTCTCAGCTCTCTGCTTGGCATGTCAGCTGTAAGAAATCCCTGTTCTGTGTTGTCCTCTCCATGGAGGAGATGAGATAGTTAGCATGGGCTACTTGGGCCGACAGCCCAACCTAAGCACTACTCAGTGGGTTAACCTAAATCCTTTGATGGTAACAGTACCTTATGGCCACAGTCACAAGTTATCCACAAACACACAGTAGTAATATCAAGTCTCTAGAAGATGCTTAAAATCCTTTTAGACCTCTGGTTCCACAGTCATATATAGCTTTTCTGGAGTCACATCACATCCACATCCTCTCAACTAAAGCTCTGTCTGACCAGTAGTTTTTGTGCTGTCTTATATGTAAGAGGTAATGCCCAGTGAACAGGCTGGAGCTGCCTACTCATCTCTCCAGATGGCTGCCTTCCAGCAAACCTCCCTTTTGTTGTAGGTGACTTGCTTCCTTTTTCCCTTTTTGGCTCCCATCTTTGTATGTTTCCATATGCGCACTGGTTTAATTATGCAGAGAAACCTGATGACATCAAAGATACTAATTTTATACTAAAATGATTAGATACAGTTCCAGTCACCAAATATGTACCCTTCATGTAACAAGAAGTACATAAAATCACTCAAATTTCTTACTATCATGGCCTAGAGTTCTAGATATTTTTTAAATTTCTGCTTCAGATTGATTTGGGGGTCAAATAGTTTTGCTTGAGGATTGGAAACCTTGCCAAGTTAAATCAGACATATACATTTTTCCAGAAGCTATACAAATTGCATGCTGCTTCTGTTTCCCCCGCATTTTCATATTGCACAAGCTCTGGTTCAGTGTCAGTGCACTATTCTGCATGTTAAATGTCCACATCAGCAAGTTTCTCCAGAAATACTTAATGCATTTAGATCATAGACAAACTATGCCTCAAGCATGCATCTGTTAAACAGGTTTCTAACACTACTGCACCATCAACATTTTAATTGGAAATGATTTTAATTGTCCAGAATTTTTTATCCACTGCATTTACAAACAACCCATCCACCAACCCTTGGTTTACAGGCTAAAAAGCTTGCATGTTTTGCATTCTGTCTGCCAGCATAATTTCTTTCATGTATTTTAATCAAAAGCATTTGCCAGATTGAATCACCAATCCACCTAACCTAGTTAAATGCTCCACCTCACCCCAGAACTGGGGATTGGGGGGGGGGGGATAATGCTAAATATGATCAGCTGTGCACTGCCACGTACAGAAAAAAAATATTCTCTGTTACAAGCAAATAATCAATAGTCTCCCTGTCATAGGAGAGCCTGCTGGTCTTATCAGTATTTTAGGTCCCACAGGCAATCCTTCAGCTAATAGCCTTATCTCAAGCCCAGCCACCCTGCCTGGCTCCTTCCTGCCCCAACGATTTCCAAGCAGCACAACCTGGAGGTATTTCACTAACTGGCACAATCAGATTGTAACCACTACGTAGCCTTAGAGCAGTTGTTTATCAGCTCTTCCCCATCTCTCCCAAACCATGCCTCAACTGCACATCACCACCCAGACAGAAAAAAGGAGGAGACAACCTCAGGACAATCAAGGTCTGTTATTCTTCAGCCACTAATAAATCATAAGACAAACCAGAAAAACAGATGCAAATGTATGACTCTAGCTGGCCATCAGAATACATTTCGATGGTTCCAAACCTTAGGGAAGATCCAATTCCCACTGAAGCCACTTAATATAATTGAATATAAAGATGTCAGGAGCAGCTAAAAAAACACAAAACAAGAAAACAAAACCCAAACCACACAACTTTTAGCCTATGAGCTGTCAGAAATCTGATTTTCCTGGCCAGGGCTCTACAACACGTTGGCTTGCATCCCCCCCGGGTAAGGAGGAGTGCAGAGCTTCTGCTTCCATGCCTCAAGTGAGATCTTTAGCCACGAAAGAGGAGGTGAGCCATACCATGGCCATCTGGAGAAAGCAACAGCTGGCCCTGCAGCCAACAGGGGAGCCTAGGGTTACTGGCTGAGCACCTTAGCAGCCCAGGGCTGAGCACTACCTGTTTTTTGGTATGAAGTAGTAGAAATGACAGTCTTCAACTTCTCAAGTCTGGCGCAGCTCGGGACATTGAAGCCAACACAGTGCTCGGCATGGAGAAATTTAAAACTGAAATGAAAGTGTCTATGTTGTTGAGGAATTTGCCCTAAATATCAGATTTACAAGAAGCTTCAACACTGCAGGTTGGGGTTTACGCATACATAAGGCAGCATTGCTATCATGCGACCGACTGCAGATGCCCTATGTGAACTAGGCCTGCTCCAGAGCAAATGCAGTGTAACCATGCAAGCATAGCTCTAAGGCAGAGTTAAAGAAGACCTGATTCAATCTTTAACATTGAAGCTTTGCAAAAAAGTTTACTTAAAACAGAGACTCAGAAAAAACAGGGCCTCAATTTGTCAGGGAAAACATCAGATCTTTTGCATCGTTTTTCTAAATGGCATTTTATCACATTTCCATCTTTTGTGCTCACATGAACAAATAGATCTCCAACTCTACTGCTATTTCATAGTACTGCCTTTTGCTGTAGCACTTTACAGCACAAACATACAATGCTTGCCTCTCTGAAAAATCTACAATACAGAAAATGAAAACTATAGCCAGGAGGCTGATGTGTAGAATGGATGAGGAAACAAGTAAAGAGGATGCAGATCACAGATGATGCATGAAGACATGTTATTTTTCCAGTGAGGTGGTGGACACGGTCCTAGTTTAACAGCCCATTTCGGACCACTATCTAGAGCAAGTGGATTCCAGACACAAGGAAAATGGGGAAAAAAAGCAGGAAAAAAGTCTAATAAATAAATGGGAGAGACAGACAAAAAGTATATGAAATCCAGATCTCGGCACACAAGGTCAGTGCCTGGGGATGACAAGGGATGGGGTCCATGCTGTACTTGGACCCAGACCATGCACAGCACTTGATTCAGCTGGATGCAAAACCCTGCACAGAGCTCAGTCGGACAAATGGTCAGACTAGGAATTTTTTAGCTGCAGCTTAATTGCATAAGATGAAGAGGCCAAGAGACCTCAGAGGAAGTAATTACAGCAGTTATTAGGTACAATATGAGCAAGTACCGGTATGATAGTCACTTTAATAGTAGTATTACAGGTAAAAGCTTTTATACAATAGTGTTTTTTCTTCACAATGGCCTTTTATTTGACCATAAGCTCAATGTAAAAAGGTTGCATTTTCATTTGATTTTTTGGTTGTTGCTTAATATTTTTCTTCCCTCAAAAATTTCTATTAAAACATGATGGGGAAATAAAACCAGATATTTGGTGGGGAAAAAAAATATCTATTTTTATATAGCAGCACAAAGCAGAACAGCAGAAGTACTGACACTGTGAGCCATTCACTTACAGGACCATAATTCTTAAAAAGACCATTAACAACTCAATGCAAGAAACTTGAAAGCTAATAAAAACTATATACAGGTAACCGTATGCTTTTAAAATGCCATTTTGATATTGGACCAGCTCTTTAAAAATGTTCTTATTGGCAATAGAAAAGTGCCTTAACTTAGACTGATCCATTTTGCACTTATTGTGGACACATTCCAAAAACATTTGAAACTTATATTACATTTTTCCATTTAGTTTATGGCATTTTTGTGCCCCTCATATTTTTCCACATATTATTTATACATTTTAAATATGTTCTTTTGTATTTGAGTTCTCTGATCCTTTAATTATGCCAAAGAGAATCTCATTTCCATACTTGATGGATTGGATCTTCATCACTGTTACAGTGACATATCACCAGCTCTCTTCCAGGAGGGTTTTGCCAAGACCTATAATCAGTTCAGCATTATGTGCATATGTATGTTTGCTCAATACAGCTGACTCTATGTTAGAAATGTGCAAGTAGTGAACTCTTCACTATCCCATGTGGTCTGAGAACATGAATTAGCTTCTTCAAACCTGCAGATTTCCAGAAAGGCTTCACCATAAGCTGCCATTATGACTGTGCACCATGTCTCCAAACTAACTGTCATGATAAAGCATAGCAAACTGAAGGCAAACATACCTGCGTAGGGATGTGCCACACTCTGAGGCAGCTCTGGGATGTGAAGCAAAGTGCAGAAAGTGGACTTCAAAAGGTCCACAGATGGCACAGACACAACACCCAGCTATACAATCACGGTCATTCCTCACAGGAGAAAATTAGATGAGATGTTGCACGTGGTACTACTTCTCTAGGGTGGCCATATCTGTTTATGGGACTAAACTGACTTGAACATTGCCTCAACACCGCTGTTAAAAACTTAGAGAATGAAGCTAGAGTAACCAACTTCTACCATAGGTAGTTTGTGTTTCATTCTCAGACAGGCCAAAGTCTTGTCTTATGGATGTTGCATGAATTAAGAACAAGTACAACTGAGCCTACCTGAATCATCCTTCAGGAGAGCCTACCAAAGCAATCACCTCCACAACAGGTAATTAACCAGCTCTGGGCTCTTCATTCAATTCACTTCTCACTTGCAAAACCATCTTCATAGACACACCTATTGGTCTTTGCTCTCCATGACAAAGCACATATGGGACACCCAGCTGCACCAGACATGGAGTTATGACTGGTTTTTGGTTTTGGGGTTTGTTTTAGGGGTGTGGGGTGTTGGGTTTTTTCTCATTTAAGAGACGGCATATACATCTGTATCTTTTTTAAATTAGATAAAAACTAATAAAGCTTTCATCATGTTGGAGCATGTTCGTGTTCCAGGAACCCTTCCTACACCGATCAAAACAACATTCTCTTTTGCAGTAATATGGGGATGAAAACTACTGTCCCATAGGCTTTTCTGTCTCTTTGTTTGCTATTTTTGTGGGTGAAGAGAAAGCTGATTATACTACATAGTAATAAAGACCAAGAATATTTAAATTGAAAGAAGATGCAGTCTTGGTAGATTCTGTAGTTGATGTATGTAAACTATTGAAATTAAATAAAATAAAATAGGTATGAAAGAATTGTTTGATGATTTGATTTTATTTTTTTTAATATGCACTACTCCACTGAAAATCATCTGGGCCACATTATACCTTGACGCAACAACAATTGAATCCTGATGTACTAAAACACTCCCATCTTCACAGAACATGTGTCAAACACTTGCTCTCAGGCTAGCTATGCACTTTCAGTTTGTGTATTATGCCACAGAAATCAACTGTGCTACAGGTAAAGAACCCCAGCAAATCTAGTAGCTTTCTTGCTTTAGTCTGCAATGAGGAGATTGGGGGGGG
>NW_010972519.1:3386879-3394094 GCF_000737465.1 Haliaeetus leucocephalus
GCAGGGAGGACTATGGGTTGAGGTTATTTCACCAATTTTTTGGTTTGCTTGCACTTAGTTTCACTACTCTGTCGGCTCAAGCTAGGTAGAACACTAGGTCTTATAATGACAAATTTAATGTAATTTTATGAGCAAAGGTCAAATTCTACATTGCACATTTGGATTTAAAAGCAGAAATTTAACCTACAGAATGATGTTTCATGCTGAATAAAACTTATGCCAAGCAAAGCTCTGATTTCTAGTTTCCTGAGCTCCTGTCTCCAAACTTTTCTCAGGTTTCCAACACTCAGTTACACTTTCTGGCTCACATTTACTTCCTTCTGTTCTGGATTTAGGTGATAAAAGGTTAAGACTTATGATTACCACTCCTCAGGTGCAGTTGGCAAGTTTGAGGCGCAGGCATGAGGGAAGGGGGAAGGAAAAAAGGTGGGGGAAATGGCACTGGTTTAGATGTGGTTTGTCAAGATCACTGCTGGCTTTTATCAGCTGTTTCTTGACACAAGTCACTTTGTTCTAAAGTATTTTGGAAAAATAAAAAAAAAAATAAAAGACCTTTTCTCCCCACAAAAAAACACATTGAAAATAAAACCTTTCATTCTCTTGAAAAAATAAAAAAAAAAAAGCTGTTGCAATGTGAAGGCCACTGTTAGCTGAGGTATACTTATCTGTTTCCTTGCAGTTCCTGGCTTCTCACCTGTCCCCTTCAGCTGGCATTTTTGGTACGTTCATTTTAAAACTACATACACCACTGGCCAATGGATAGGTTATTCTTGGATCTCCGCTTGCTTCTGGCAAGGTGTTTGGGGTCCACACAGATGATGATAAACGAGCATGAAATGACATGGCTCTCCTCACCACCACTGGCACCACCACCTGTCATCATTGTCACTGCTGAGCTCATCTCACCTTCAAAAAACTCAGCACTCAGAAGTTTAATTCAGGCTAAGTTAATTCTGTGGTGTTTTTACATTCTCGTCCTGTAATTATACACAGGTTCTCATTTCACCTATTTCCAACGGACTGTAGCATTTTTATGTCTTTTCCACGCATATGTTGAAGTATATATTTCTTGAAAGCAAATGCCATAATATCAGGTGTGAGCCTACTTCTATTTTGAGTTTTAGATACCTTCCAGCCAAAAAGCTCTACCAATGAAAACTCTGCTTTACTTGATCATTTACCATACTTGTACCAGAGTTGAACTTAAATATTTCATGCCTATTTTATATGCTGACACCCATGTAAAAGAAATCTAATCAAAAGTTCCCCCAATATTCTGTTAATAGCATTTCCCCCTAACATTTTCAAATCCTCAATACACAAAAAGTCCCAAACTTGGTAATTTTTCATATTGATGAAGTTTTGTTTCTATTAACAGAAATTTACTCATGCCTCCACTACCCTCAGCCCAAAACTTTCACATGTGAGATATAAAGATCTGAAGCTGTCATACATGACATGTTTGTGTTCCTCAAACTGCGCAAGGCGTGTGAAATGCTCCCATGAATTGAAATAAACTCATTTTTTCCACAGATGTGGGAGAATATTTTTAGAAAAGAATTTTTGCATTAGGTACTGTAGTTATAACCGCTTGCAGTCTTAAAGCATTTAATAACTGGAATAAAAGAATCAATTTCTCAAACTGAATTGATATAATTCCATTATGAATACCATCAAGATTATATATTTTTACCTATAACCATAACTGCCAATTCAGACAAGTTCTTTAAAAGGCAAACCTTTTTCAGTTGACTTGATAACCCATCATTTCAATACTTTGATTTTCAGAAGCCAGCAGGACATGAGATTTTCTTACTATTGACCGCTAAGGAGAAAATAATTTCACAGTCATATGTTCTCTAACATATATTTTTTTTGTACTGTCATAGGCCACATCATTATCTGAAATAATAGTTTCCCTTTTTTTGACAACAATATTTTTCCTTCACAGAGTTGGTTGACTTAGTCCTTGTTACTGCCCATCACATCCAGCATTTCCTTGCAGTTGTTCACCTTCTCCTGATACAGAGCTTGCGTCAGCTTAGAGCTTTTTGCATCCTTTCATCAGAAAAGTCTTTAGCCATAAACATGGTTGCAATGGGATGCTCAGCCATGGCACTTCACAAGTAGGCCATTCTGCACTTTTGACGTGACCTAGCTTCAATAAAAACAATTTTCCAGTGCAACTTCTCTATATCTGTTTTACCCATTGGCTCTAAGTACTAAGGATGCCAGTGCTTTCTCCAGTTTCTGTGTTTAACAGCATGTAAGGTGAATGCACAGGAAAGCAGGTACTTTCAATTGCCTTCAGCCTGCTTTGCATTATTCCAGTATCTCAAACCCTATGGAAAGCCAGGTGGCATGATAGTTTTCCAGAGATAGCATATCTCCTCAGAGATATGGAACCACAGACATTTGAAGTGGAAGGCAGCAGAAGACCAAAGCACATTAGCTCTAACAGCATCTTGCAGATAGCAACAGCAAGTCATAAATCATAGTTCTCAAAACCTCTGGATCATGAAGTCAGCTTTAATTTGCCTTTGCCCATCCATGCCTCAGAACAAGCTCAGGAGAGCAGACACACCAAAAACCTGGCATATGTGCAGCCTGCCCCTTGTCACAAAGACAAAAAAGAAAATGAGTGTGTTCATACCGTGACTATAACACCCACATCCACTTGTAAAGTGGAAGTGCATGAAGTGAGAAGGGATGGCTTTGTAGTCAAACCATTAGACCAGGAGTTAGGTGACCTGAGCTTTCATCACAGCCCTACAAGAAATTCCTTGTGGATAAACCACAGTCTTTCTTTGACTTTCATGTTTTTCTCTAAAAAAATAAAAAAAAAAATATAAAAAAAAAGGCCACTTCTTGCAGTCAGCCATAATAATGACCAGTTCTTTGGAGATCATATTCATCCGTGTTTACTAAGTGCTTAGAGATGATTAGTTGGACAGCAACATACCATTGCTGAAGTGTAATTGTAAAAGCTCCCATTAAAACTATTGTCTTACAGATGTTAAAAATGACCATTTGTATGGGTATTATTAAGACCATAAAGTAGAGACGTATAAATTACAAATCAGGGAACTCTAGATTTTAGCCATAGTGGCTTGTTCGGCTGGTAGTTCTTGCATACAGAGCTACAGTCTACATTTACACACACACATACACACTCTTAGTCTTACCTGTTCCCTTATATTAAGGGCAAGCAACAGTGCTGTTCTGTGCACTCCACCAGATTTCATTTCAACAAGTAGGGAAGTCCAAAACAGAGTTATCCCATGGTGGGTGCAGTGCCTGTTTATTAGAAAAGCATTACCTATACTTTAGAAGTGAGTGACTCACTATGTACCATATATGAAATCTCCAGCACATGTCGCCCAGTCTGAATTTCCGTAACACCACAACTTCTCTTTCCACATGTTACAGCAGATGCTCCAGAATGAACTCATCTTGTTTGGTAGCCAGACTTGGCTATCTCTAGGAGATCCCCACCAGTGTCCCTTTTGTATTCAAGATTCAGGGGTTTGTGTTACCAGTAACTCTAAAACAAGAGCTAGAAGCTTTATTGAAGCAGTGCCCCCAGAAGCCTGTGTCTGCTCTATCTGCCTTGTTCCTGCTCATGTTCCTGTCATGAAAATCACTCTGCCCTGTCTCCGCTAATCAATGAGGAAAGACAACTGTTGGTTTTGGTCTTCCTACCAAGACTTTTCAGCAGTGTATAAGGAATTGCATTTGTAATTGCTCTTTGCAGTCTCTGTCGCATTATTTCAATTTACTCATAACCTACGAATTTCCAGTTTTTACCACATTTGCTCTTCTGGTACTACCTGTCACTTTGCCCTCCCAACTGATTGAGCCTGTTAAGAGAAAGCTGGACACCGCTTTGCTTATGCTGCCTCCCTCTTTCCCCCTTGCTGGGATGCATCCCCCTGCTCCGCAGGACACAACCTGCAGAGTCAGTTCTGTCAAACACTTGATGATTTGGTTCCTGCATTTCAGTTCTGTCTCCTCTCATTTGTGAGATAGGAGAACTCCTGGAAGGGAGTTATTTAGATATTCCTCTTCTTCCCAGAGCCATTCAGATTTCTGTAACTTGTGCGGTTATTTACGGCAGCTTGCAGTCATGGACATGTGTCACTGCTAGGGGAGACCTGCCATAATCCAATCCAGTATTTCAGTTACTCGCTTTACTGGTGTTTTTAACACAAGTGCCTTCTGTTGAATTTTCTGTCCTCTCCTGGACAGCAATTGCTTCCTTCCTGGAACAGCTGATTAAGCTCTCTTTTTAGTTGCTTACTTCTTACAATATGAACATCCATCAGGTTTGCCCTTGAAAAGTATGATCAGTCTTCCAGAGAAAGTTCCTCACTGAATCACTATTAAACAATCAATATTTCTAGTTGGATGTAAGGAAACCTGGTTCTCTCTTCCCTCCTGGTCACAAATCACCACATCATTTCTTCTGTTTCTGCTCTCCCCAGACCTCTTAAAATTGATCTTTTCCCTTGTGGCAGGCCTGAACAAAGATTTCAGCAACAGGCTGTCCAATAAGTCATTGCTTTGGATGCTGCACAGCACTAAAGTCAGTATCTCCAGACTTGTTTCCTTCTCCTCAACCAGGTCTCCCAGCTTCCAGCTCAAGAAACAGAGATCACATCTATCCTTTGACAGAAATAAAACAGAGTGTATCCAGTGCAGGTAACTTCAGTAACTTGCTAGACATCTGTATTCTTAATAAAACGTAGTGTCCTCCTTGCATAGCAGGGAGCCAAATGCCCTCAGCTGCCATTTCACTAAAGTAAGCCCTACAAACCGCAGAGATTTAGAGTTCTTACATCCAATGTTTTCTGCAGTTCTTCATGTTCATACACTAAAAGGGTGCTCATTGATTTAATAAAGCCAAGGTCTAGAGAGATCTATAAATACAAGTATTTTACCCTGATGCATTATTGCCCTGATGCCCAAGACTGAACTTCTGCTCTTTCACAGATAAATTGCTTCCTCGCTGGTTAACACCAGCTTCCATTAGCAAGAGTGGTGGCAGACATATTTGGGAAGGTGATCCATGATAAAACACAGCTTCATCTCTTTTTTTGTTTTTCCCTTTGATTTCTTTACTCACCACATCCCACACTCCTCCTTTTCCCATCCCCTCTACTCAGAAGAATCAATAACTTACTCTTTATCACTACTAGCTAAGAAGTTATCACTGAGCCTCACTTAAAATCTTTTGAACTCAGTGCAGCGATATACATCAATCTCAGGGGGCTCAAGATCAGGGTCCTACAGTTGCCAAAATTGCCTTCTAAAAGGCAGTCTGAAACAATTCGTTAAGTCTTTTATAGACTTATAATAATGCTGGCTAATGCTAATAATATTAATAGCAATAATAGAAGGGGGGGGAGAGGGTGTCCGGATATTTTAGTCCTGAAGTAGAACGCATTCTGTACCTTCAGCTACTCTATAACTTCCAAAATGTAAAACACAGTGCTTTCTGGTCTATACTTTTCTTTGCATTCAACAGCAAATTAAGGTTTATGGCTTTCTTTTTTAAATATATTGTAGGAAGTTTTATTTAGAACAACTGTTTTTCGATATCTCCTAAGCCTTGGCTTGTCCAGCTGAATTGCTCCCAAAAATGCTTAACTCTGAAGCAGAGTTACAAGGAAAAGGAACATTTCTTCCCAAAATGTGTATCAGCTAGTGACGTTATTAACCACTGAATTTCCAGCACAGCAGGCAGTGTCATCCTTGGAACAAAGCACTCCAACAAAAGCATCACTTGTGCTTTCGCTGTCATCTTACCACACCATGTATAGTCACATTGCAGCCTTCACCTTGCACCCTTGTGCAGCTCCTCAGCCACTGGCGTGTGAAACTAAGCACATGGGAGCTCGAAGCAGCAGCATTTCCAAACCTTACCTTTCGCGCTCTCTGCTGAGCTATGCACAAAGGCTTTTGTGTGCCCCCCTGACTTTGCGAAAACAGTTCTGCCTCCAAATTCACATGGTAAATGCGGTTTCACAATGTCATATTAAAGTCAACTACAACTTTGTGCCTGAGAGTTTTAAAGTCAAAGAAATGATTGCCAGATCATGGATTGGATTACTTTCCATTAGCTCAGCTCTGAGATAACCTTGTGTTACATAAAGGCGACAGAGGCACTCAAGATTTGATTATGTGAAATATTCCCCTCTCTGTGCAGTTACTTTTAGTACAGGCCTGAATATTCTTACTATCTGAAATCCAAACTTACCAGGCAAACACACATTATACAAGGGTTGTCTGTGATAAATGGTATCTGCAGAATTTCCCCTTCATTTTCACATTTTGCAACGGATCCTGAAATAGAAATAAAAAAATTAAAATACTGACATGTTTAAATTCCCCCAGCTGGTTTTGGAAACTGTCCTTGTCCCACTCACGTTTAACCCCTGCCCCATTCCTAGCCTTCAATTTTAAATCTTGCCTTAATTTGCCCGTTTTAAGCAAGCAGGGATGTTCAGAGTTTCTGTAAGATTCCAAAGGCAACTGTGAAATGACTGGCCTTTTGTTGCCGCACAAACCTAGACTTTCTTTGTGCCCCAGTTATAGCAAAGAAGGATGCTTTTTCTCTTCCCAGATGATGCGTGGAGAATAATGAGTACTCCACGCAAAGCAGGATACTTCTATAACGATGGATCCAGAGCTCACTGAAATCAGTAGGAAGCTGTCTGTTACACTCCAAGGACTTGGACCGGGAGTACAGCATGAGCCCTAAACCAAGAATCCTTTCAATGCATGACAGCCAAGTGGCAAATGAGCCAAAATTAGCAGGCTGACTGTCAAACGGAATCAAATTAGAAATCCCTTTATGGCCCTAGCGCTGCTTAGCCAGCATTGTGTCATGTTGGAATCACTTCTTGAAACCTAATAGCTCCTCACTTGCACTAGAAGTTGATTCAGCGGTTCCCTCCATGCCCCAGAGAGCAGGAAAACATAACCCTCAAGGGGAAGTGGGGGAAAAAAGGGGGAAAAAAAAGAAAATAAAAAAAAAGGGGGGGGGAGGGGGGATGACACCATAGTTCCTGTGATCACCTGTCCCAAACCACGCAGTTACACCTCCAGCCCTCCGCCCTTCCCCGAAATGCCGGGCAGCCCCCGCGCTCGACGGCGGGTCCCGGCGGCAGATGGGCACCGCACAGCCTGCGCGCCAGCGGCCCCCCCCCCCCC
>NW_010972519.1:3394379-3418584 GCF_000737465.1 Haliaeetus leucocephalus
AAGGGAGAGGATCGAGGAGAAGAGGAGGAAAGAAGAAAAGAAGGAGGAGAAGGTAAAAGAGGAGTAGGAGGGGAGGAGACGTGGATCCTCAGATAGGTCCGGTGCGGCGCAAGCCCCGGTACCTGGGCGGAGAGCGGCGGCCCCGGCTGCCTCCGGCGGGCTCGTCCCTGGCACGTGTCGGTGCCGTTCGTGCTTGCGGGCAGGTTTTACCGGCCGTCGGCGAGCGGGGAGAAGGAAGGAGGGGAGAGCGGGAGGGAGCCGGGGAGAGGGAGGCTGCCAGCGGGGAACGCCGCGGCGGGGCTCCGCTCCTCCGGCTGCCCGCCCGGCCGGGGCCGCTGAGATCCCCTCCGTCCCCAGTGCTGCCCCCTCTCTCACGGCAACTGCAGCACAAACTCCGGCAGCCGGAGCCGGCCGCTTCCCGGGGCCGCTGCCCCCCGAAGGGGCTTTCTCCGGCCCTCCCCGCCCAGACCCGGGGCTCGGCAGGGCTCGGGCTCCCCCCGCCCGAGGGCCTGAGGAGCAGCGGGGCGGCTGCTACCGGGGCCTGACCTGCCGTGCGGGTCCCTCGCTGTAGCCTTGGCAGCTTCTCCTTAACACTCACACTTTGCAGGTCCGCGCTTTGCTATCCTAGGTACACGGGCGATATTAGCCACAGGCATCACCGAAACCGAGCTTTGGCATGCACTGGGACTGGACAGGATGACACTTGGGGTGTGTGGCGGGAGGTTTTTCTGGGACAGATCTTCTTCCAAATCGTTTGCCCTCCAACTGTGATGTTTCATTTGGGGACATGTAGGCTCTCTGAAATAAACTAGTCTGACGACAAGCTGAAAAACGTTTTTGGATTTACACATGTTGTTATTTTCTTTCTTTGGGGGGTGGATGTGAGCTGCTATTTCAAAAAAAGCTTACAGTAGTGGCAAATCAGGTGCATGGCAGGCTGGTGTGTACAGGACTACTCTAAATACATTTCACTTCCCAGTAAGATGCAAGACGATTAGATTTGCATGTTCATTTTAAGAATAAAACCCAAAAGCCAAGACCTCTGAAAGCCTGCATCTTTGTTTTAAAAAGTAAGATATGTATACCTCATTTCCAACACAATTTGTCACCTACCTTTAGGGTAGGAAGCAAAAGTCTTAAAATAGCTAAAATTGCACCTATGATAGGGACGATGGAAAACTGATACTGGTAAACTTGTGGACATCACTAGCAAAATCCCTCTCTATGAGAAAAGAGAGCCTACTTTTTTCTCACCTCCCAACCTCAACTTGTACAGGTTGAAGCTGCATAGGTAAATATGATAATTTAGATGCCATTAAAAGAGGTTTATATTCCCTAAAGATACAAGTGGGATACAAAATTTGCTCCACATTGTGTTGAATACATAACAAACTCAGTACATAAATATGTGTGTCACCTGGATATATTTTTTCCCTGGGAAATGTCATCTTCACGATTCCCTGCATTTTAAAAATAGATGAGCCTGTAGAGGTATGTATTATTATGCACTACTCCAGCAGAGATTTTCACATGTCCGAATGTTTTTTCCATTGGAAAGATATACTGAATGTTTTGGCAAGCTGGCTTTTTCTTACTTCTCTATCTGTAATCAGTGGCTACATTTCCCTTTTCTAATTCCAGTGCAGTCACAGCCCTTCTAAAGCAACAGCCATAGGAAATAAAAATCTACCCTAATAATTTCTCAAGTGACAAGTACCACAGGAGAGTACTTATAGCATTATGTGCATTGAATCATCTCTTTGTGATGGTCTAAAATTCATTAAATATTAATGTCACCCAGTGTGAGAAACATACAAACCACAATGAGGGCATCAAATAGCAATTCAGGCATCCAAACAGCAGCAGGGAACTTGCTAAAATACTCTGAAAATGCAAAAAGTTTCATCTCTTTTATAAAATGAAGACGAGGTGGCAGCAACTGAACTTCACACTCAATCCCTGCCATAACTCATTCAGTTAACAAGAATACCTAATGAAATCATACCTAAGGCAAGGCAGTTACAGAGCAACACACCCAGACTTGTTACACAGTTTTACTTTTCCCGTGGAAAAAAAAAAGTGTGATCATCACTAAAGCACCTTCAACACACTGATTAGGCCTAAAACTTACCCTGAAACGACACCTGTGGCATGAAAATATTGTCCGTGGCGTGAGCTCCCTGGGTCCATGCCTCTTTCATGGTAGCACCGCTGCTGGGGTGAGGAATTTACCTGTCTTCCTTGTTTGAAACACCTGCTGAAATGGGACTCCAAGCCTCCCTGTACCATGCCTACACCAGATTTCACAGACTGTTAGCTGCCCAGTAGAAGAGCCTGCTGAGGGCTGGTGCTGTCTCCGAGCCTCCCGATGCCCTGGTTCCCTATCTCCCCTCATTGGGGAAGAGGGGAGATGGTCGTTGTTAGCAGCAGCCTCTGTTTCTTCCTGATATTGATAATGGTGACATGTCACGGAGGAAGATCGCTCTTCCATTTAAATCTCTCATGAAGTAAAACCCAGCCTGGGAGGGAAATATGCCATCTTAATCCTCCCACCTTAGTTTCACCCATTCAGTGCTACAGGTATGGTGTTTGTCTCAGCTTTTTACCTCTTCCTTACCCAATCTCCCAAGTCTACCTTATCAGAGGTCAGCATCCTTTCTGGTTGTAATGCCACATTAAGTGCAGTTTCAAGGTTTTTTCCCTTTTGCATCCCTATTTGAAGAGGGATTGCTTATTGTTGCTTATTTTTCCAAGCAACATTCAAAGCTGTGCTAATTTTAACTAAATCAGAGGGTTGCACTGAAAACCATGTCCTGCTGTCAGGTATGCACAGATTTTGTTATATGCCAGCAGTTAAAACAGAAATCATGTCATGAAAACCCTTACTTCTTTTGTATAAGCATTACATGGTATCAGTTGTTATTGTAAGTTGTTATTGAATTACTTTGTATGTAATTCAGCCCCCTCTCTAGTGATGCTTTCCCAATGCCCAGCCATAAAACTACATCAGCTGGTCATAATAAAGGTTCAACTTAGCACCCACGTAAAAAGAAGAAAAAAGCTTTATGGTTAACAATAGTAACAGTAAAGATTATGGCAGTGGTCACATTACATCTATCTTCATGATTATCTGTTTTACTGGCAAGTTGAAATCACTAGAAAGCCCATTCTTCATGCGCTAGAGAATTCTTCCAGAAGTGGAGGAAGGCACCAAATCACTAGAATTCACGTATATTTTCTTTTGTTTAGGAAATTCACTCTTCTAAGTCTTCAAAGGCCTTCCTAAGGGTCCTTTACCACACAAGAAGGTGTGCAATAAACATGCTACATAGGAACATGTATACATCAGCACTGGGAGCGTCCCTGCTTTTATTACTTTTATGTTGCTATGCCTTATTTTAACACAGTTTCTTTGTATTTATAAGGCATCTCAAAATAAAGAAGAAAATATGTCTCTGATAAACACTGTATTAAAGGCTATGTCAATTGGCACAACTCACTGTTTCCAGTTCTGTTCTGCGAAATGACTATGCATACACAAGGCATTGAAGGTGGTTTGCATATCAGATTGAGTTTACACATTTCTATTGTTATTAACAGTTTAAAAAGACAAAGGTTTCTCAAACCAATAACTTAGATAATCAGAAAGAACATCACACATCTGCTGTAGTTGAAGGCATGGATCTGATAAGCTTCAACCCTGCAAATTCTTGCAGAAACACCTGTAATTTGGGAAAGTATTTTATTATCATTGTGCAGCAGCACACAGCAATCGGGAAGCTCCATAGTAACTCATAGGATCGTGATGGAGACATCACACTTTCATGCAGGAGAGCAGATGGGATTTACTCTACTGCTCATCCTTCGGTGGCCAGACAGGTCTTCACAGTTCAGTCATACTGAGCTGGGCTAGAGCCTTTCAAATGCTTATGCGTGTTCATTAATTTCTGTGCTTAATCGTGTTGTAAAATTAAGAACCAGTGTGAACAAACAGTATTTCTCACATGGGCTCTTTTCCTCCAGGAGATAATGTTAATAAACCTCGAGACTGACCTGAATGTGTCAAAGAGGTGCTCCTGACAAAGGTCCCCTACTGCAAAATATTCAGAAAACTAAATGAATGTAAATGAGGTCTGGAGACCACACTAAGACGTTTTAAAACTGTAACAGGATTAAAAATGGCATAGGGTCAAAGTCCTTAAATAAAAGGAAAGTACAAGAAAGTATCTAAAAGTTACAGTGAGACTTACTCGAATAAATGTTTATAAATTTTATCAAACAACTCATCATTTTGACAGTTTTCCATAAACCCCTGGAACATGCAAAGCATTTAATTTATTTGCGGCAAGATAAATATAATGAGTAACATTTTAAAAGTTTATCAACATAGAATGTCCTGGCACAGTCAAACTTGCATACTCCAATTGTTTAAATTCTATTTTCTAAGAACTCAAAAAAAGTTAGCCTTACAAGAGGGAGTTTCTCATTGCAAAAGTCTTCAAAAGGATCCTCATCATCTGTACTGGTATTAATGCAAACCAAACGATCAGAGCCTAAACTAAACTGGATATAAATGCCACCAGTACCTCAAACTGAAAAATACTTGTATGCAGCAGAAAATATTGCTCCAATATGGAGACAATGGACTGCTATAGTAGTCCATATCAAATATGCTAAACCAACAAAAAGAGTAAATTATAACAGAAATGCTGATGCCATCTTAACAATGGGATTCCCAGCAGAAGCTATTCAAGAAGCCAGAGGCCAAGCAAACAGAATGAAGTGGCATATGCTCGCATTCCTTTTTGTTACTTCGCTGCTGTAAATAGTTTGTCTCCCAGAGATAATTAAAATCATTTTGTGTGAGTTATGTGTTTGTGTGTTAGGTTTACCCTTGAACATCTGCTGTGTCTGATAAAGGATAAGAGCTAATGAAATCACATGAAGAGTGCCAGACATGTGGTACTTCTTTGCTTTCAATTTGGGAGAGAAACCAAAACCTGCATTTTGACTGGCTGCCATACTAGCTAATAAATGCAACAAACAGAGTACTCTAGAAACATTTTTAAAAATGGAAGATTGATGATAATAGATGAGGATGGACCCTCTCTGTACTAGAGACAGCCGCTCTGCATGCGCAGAAATACTTGTTCCCCCCCAAAAGAAAACACATGCTTATTTTGACAGAAGTTTTTTCCCTCCAGCCAGGATTCAGTTCAAAAGCACCTTCCCCTACCAAGCACAGAAAGGCAACGACTTGCATTTCTGCTAAAAGACAAGTTTCCAATGACACGCATCCTGTAAGAGCATCACTTCACCTACAGAGACTCTACCCCATGAGCTCGTTCCTCCTGCTGCTGGTCTAGTTTTACAGCATAATTTCTCCCAGGACTTTTTTGAATGACAATGAAAGGCTTAAAAACTCAGAGAGCTGAGGTCTGAGGAACGAAATACATCAAGCTGGAGCCTCCTCTCCTTCACATAGGTGCCCTCATTCACACTCAAATGAGCGAAAGGAGACTAAGGGCCATTAATTTTAAGTCATCTATAATAAAAAGTTACAGCTTGTCGACAATAGTAGGCGAAAAAAAGGAAGCTGCTGTGCAGTGCAGTTGCTGGCAGGTGGCAGCCTTGGGCGACCAGAGCCCTGCAGCCGGCAGCCCCCGAGCAGGGCTGAGCCGGAGCTGCTTCCACAGTTGAACCTCAGACGGAGTTATAGCGATCTAACCCGTATGGGCTAACGTCTTGCTCCTACACGAGCGAAACGCTCTCTTGGTTCTTTCTCAGAATGTGCTCTTTTTTTTCCACTCACGTGGCTTTGGCTGTACAGGACATTCGCTTCTACTGTCCCTGCAATTCGTACAACATACCTTATCTGGAAACAAAACAAACGACAGTTTTACAAAGAATGCCTCTTTATTGTTAATTTCCAGATACAAAGCTTAAGCAATTTACTGATTACTTTTTTTCTTAAGAAAACTGGCTATGCAACATTACAGCTGGTACAGGTAAGAAGTCCCCTCTACTATTTCTTCTGGGCTTCTGATTTAAAAGGAGCACGCTCGATTAAGCATTAATACCCGATCTGTCCTGTTGACTGACAGTACCTGCACATAGAGAGAGCAATGAACTGACAATCATAAGCAGTCTTTTTCAGTTCCAACCGTCAGGATATGTACAGATAATATACATGAGCAAACTGGGGTAATCCTGCACTGATCTGTTGAAACTTCTGCTAGTTATGCTGTTTCATAATGAGTAATATAGCCATTATTAAAGAAGCAATACTACAAGATTTAATAATTGTACTGAACTGCCCACCAATCCGACTGACTAATTAAACCTGGGGTATTTGGCATGTGCTTAAACCTGAAAGTAGACAAGAGTACACAAAAAAGCAGAAATAAGCAAGTATACTAGCAACAAAGTAGAAATTTGTTAAAGACCCATCTGATTTCGCTACCAGTTCACTGAGGTCAGATTAATCTCAGACCTTCACCAAAAAGAAAACAAACAGCCACTTGGGCAAGAGAAAAAATGTACTTCCAGAAGGCAGTGCAATTCATCTACTTGCCACGCAGCTATCTAAGGCTCTTTCAGAGGGAGATGAGAGCATCATTTATTGTGCCAGACGTGGGCTTTTGGTGTCATTACACAGATCTGCAGGAGGTTTCTGCCAAATCCCTAAGTTCTCTGACAGTAGCATACCTCTAAATACATCATTTAGAAACATGAGGTGAACAGAGACAGGGAATAGTATTTACATTGGAAAAGTATCAGTCACATGTCTTGTATATATTAGCAGGTTAAACCCAAGAGAGTCAGCTGAATTTCTTATGACCAAAGAAAACAATCAACAGTTTTAAGGCTTCACAGAATTTTAAATATGTATTTACATGTGGTTTATGCTATTTATTTTAGGTATCTTTAAAGGTAGACTCTGAAGTTTCAAGGTAGGGGCTGGCAGGTATTCTGACTTACAAAATGATATCTTGTGAGAGGCTGGTTGGTGATAAACTATTTTCAAAACAGAATTTGTGGCTTTGGGGTTTTAATTAAGCTAGTTTGAAAAACACCAGAGAGCTACCTCTTTACAAAGTCACTTAAAATTCTAACTGGTTTTAATATTGTTAGGTTTTGATCAAATTGGCTTTAATATTCTTATGTTTTGATCAAATTGAAGTCAGTCTGTATGTTTGTATTGGTATGGAAGTCCAATAATAAATAAGATAGCTATTATTAAACAAAAATAATGTTACGGTGCTGGATGTACTTTGGAAACGACTCACCATGCTAATAGACCCCATAATTTAGACCCTTCCCTGGGAAATGTTCACACATCAGAGTAGTCCCAATGAGGTCAGTAAGAATAATCATATCATGGGCAGAAGGCCTTCGGCAAGCACTTGTTGCAGCAGGTCCCCAGAGGAAGGCAGGATAATGCCATTCGAAAGCAGGGCAACTACAGCATTAAGGAGCTCCTGTGTTCAGGTTCACTCTATGCTGGGTTACCCAAGGAACAGGTCTCTTCTCCCAAGGGAGTGCATCTCCTGAGGCCCCCAGGAGGAGGAATTTGGGTCCATAGCCCTCTGAAAGTGGCAGCGCTGAGTGCTGTGCACACAGCCAGCCACACCTTTGGCCTGGGGGTGTGTGATCATGGTCCCAGAAGCAATGAAGGAGAGTTCACCCCATTGCAACCTGTTTAGTTATCCCTCACATTCAAACTGGCGCCGGACCTAAATTAATCCACAAACTCAGCTAAGCAGCTGTCAGTGTCTAGGGTCTCCCAGGCTTTCCTTGAGAGCCAGTGGTTTCATGGAAGCTAGACAGAAAAAAACCTCAAAAGTCAAAGTGGAAAAACCTTCAGAGAAAAGGCATGAGACTGCCCATGTACTTACAGACTACACCAAGCAAGCTGCGTGACTTGGCTGCGCACTGGCATTGCTTGGATGGCCTGCTTGGGACACGCACGGTGTGGAGCACCTACAGGATGGAGACCCCAACCTTTCCCTAAAAGATAATCCAGGGTGGTATTCTTTAACTTTCGCAATTAACTTCTTAGATGGACTTGTTTTGAAGCATGTGTTTACCTTCATAAGTGTTCGTATTAAGAAAGAAAAATATCAAATAATAAATCACAGAACTGAGGGTTTCGCCACCCCACAGTGGAGCTGCTTTCAGTTCTGTTGTGCCAGAAGTAACGAAAGCAACTGGACTTCTTAAATATAATTTCTGTGCATCGTTATCTAAAAATAAAAAATCATCCCCACACTCCAAATGATGATGAATTGACATCTGAGAATTCCACAAAATGACAATACAGGCCATCTATTAGAGAAAGTAACATTGTGAGCACTAGCCAGTGCTCACAACGGTTCCACACTTTGGTTTTGGATCCACTCCAACTGGATGAATAGACAGCACAATTCCCAAAATGCAGGAATTTTGCTGCTATGAAGCACTTGGAGGACAACAATCAAGCCATGGCTTTTTAATGATAGGATTTCAAAAAATGGCCACTTGTTTTAAAATAGTCTGTGGTTTGTAAAGCTGTTTCTGCAGAGCGCACAAAGGATAAAATGCACATACTTTCGCATGCTTTCCGCTGCTGGCCCAAGTGCAGGAAAGGATTAAGACAAGACAGTTTGAATTTACATGATGCAAACTAGAAGAAACGAGGAAGAAAAGATGGCTCTGAAAGCTATACTTTGTTTTTTGCCTAGAAGAGGTGTAATGCAAACTATTTTTTCACAGCTAGCAGGATCCAGCCAGATTGCAAAGGTATGAGCAGGGGAGCAGCCAAACAATAGCTCTATTCACCCACAACTCCAGATTCTCACTTTCTGGGTTCCCAGACTGAGCCACAAGCCTCAAATTTAATTGGGGTATCTAAAAAAATGAGCACAATCCAAATTATCAGTTAGTTTTGATAACGCAGGCCTTAGCGAGGGAAAGGACAGGGACTGAACCAAGCCTAGCAGAGACAGTGTGGTACCTTAACCCAAAAATATCCCCATGGGCACACAGTAAAAACAAAGAGAGACGTGGGAGCCTGTAGGGAGAGGCAAAAAAACTTTATACCGGTTTATGAATATTTTCTAAGCACCACCTGGTGCTATAGTTTACAAAGGGTGGAAAATATATAAAGGGGATCCAGATGACATTTGACATGAGCCAGGCGGAAGCACAGGGCTGCAGAATCCGTGGCAAGTCCTGATGACTGCTGTGGCACAGCCTGACTGCCGACACAGCCTCTGCTGCAATTGTGTGCAATTGTGTGCTGGAGCAGGAGAGTCACCCTTGAGAAGTAAAACTGAGCATTCCCACTTCTGCCCTGTTCAGGAGCACAGAGGAGCCTGTGCATGTGTGGGGAGAGGGGGAGAAGGGGAAAAGGGCTAGAGCACGGCTCTGTCAGAGCCCTGAGAGCCCTGGTTTTGGTTTGTTCTAGCTGGGAGTCAAACCCACAATCTTCTCACTGCAGAAGCCACATGATGACAGTGTAGCCCCGAGTAACGATGAAGTAGGCCCAAGAAATTAAAAAAAAGGGTGCTCCTTTTGCTTATACCCTCTGGCTGTTCTTCTTCTAAACAAAAATGTCTTCTGGCCATTCTGGTGGGTAAATTTCCCATTTTGGAAACTGCTCTGCCACACCCGCTGGATGCTTAATCAGTGAGCGTTATACAACTTTGCTATTGACTGGCGGTTTGATCTGCTTACCTCTGCTGTGCCACTCACTTCACTTGCAGTAGTGCACGCCTGGTTTTGAAGAAGAGATAGCTATCAACAGGTGTAAAAGCGATACAGAGAAGGAATAATTTGTCTTTACATTTGGTGGCTGTGGGCGCACCTACAAATTTACAGTAGCAAGGCAATGACCAGAGAGTGCAAAAGAGAGGAACAAGTTTCAATCGTAAGTCAACATGGAAGCAATTTGGTCACAAACCTCTATACACAAAATCACAGTACATGCAGGTTTCTGTAAATGTTATCATAAAGCCTTCTCCAGCTCTACTATAGCAACCCAAATAAACAAACATACAGATAAATGCCCAAACTCACTTCCTAGCTTAGCCACAGAGGGATGGACATGCCTGCTGGTGTGAGACCTAAGAAGCCTAACTCAGCTAAACAGTCAGGATTCAGATTTGTCTACTGAGTATCTCCAAATGACCGAGAGACGAAAGAGCATTTGTAGAAATTGCTTTTCTGGCCAGTGCAATAATCCTGAACAAGTAGGACCAGACTGTGGTTTTTTGCCTGTTAGTTTTTGTGCAATCAAAATTGTCAAGCTGAAGGTAGGAAGCTCACCCGGCTTAGCAATTAGGTCCTCTCTTGGCATGCTGTAAACTGGAAGCCAAAAATCAGTGGCCAGGTTTGAAAAAGTTGATCTTAATGAGAAGCAAGAAGGTTAAATGTACGAACTCTGTTACTCATTGGGATTTATTTGCTCAGCTCTAACTTTATCTTTGGTTAGCCCAATAAAAGGTATCACATCGCTGTCTGGTTAGCTGTCATACAAAAAACAATGCAGCTACCAACTTTCCTCCATTGGATGACATACTTGGGCAGTAGCCCTTTAAAAAAAGCTTCAACTTCTTTAGAGCACATTTGGTTTTCCATTAATTATTTTCCTGATGCTGAAAGCGATGTTATTCATCCCAGAGAATAGCTACATTGTATTTCAAAGGTTTAACCAAAACACTCATTTTGCTGCAAGTTTTCCTTCTTTCAGGATTTTAAAACACATCTACAAAGTGGCTGCTGGGCAAAATCATCAATTTATCGTCAATGGGATCTGGTAGAAAAAAAAAAAAGCAAAAAGGAAAGGAAATGAATGACATGATTGCAAGAGTGACTGCTATCTACAAAAATGTGGAGGATGAGATGAAGGACTAAAAGCAAAGGAAGGACTCCTCTCCCCATGAGATGAGCTAATGAATGCTGAATGTGGAATGACTTTGTTAAAAAAAAAAAAAGAGACAAAAATAGAATAAAATCAGTTCTTAATACACCAAGTATGTACCATCCACAATCTATAACCACCTACACATTCACAACTCTCTTCCACCTTGTTTTTGCCAACCTCACCTGTAGCACTTACACAGAAGACCACCCTTTACCTTCTCCAGTCCTGCTGGCCTGCAGTAAGAAAGTATCATCCACTTCTGCTTGCACCTCGCTTTCCTGTGACTCTCCATCTCTTCATTCTCAGTGGTGGGGGACTAGATAGGTACAACTGACACAGCAATGACAAAACCATTAGCTATTCTGAAAGACCAGTCATATTGTCCATATTCTTCTTTGACTGTTTGGCCACAGAAACATTCATTTTCAGTCGTCCTTTTACTGATGTCAAGCTGGTTGTTACCACTGCATCCAGCCCTGCTGCATGACCGCCAAACACCCAACCGTACTAATCCCAGGGACACAGCCTTACCCAGACGAGGAAGGATTCCTCTTCTCAGGAGAATATATTTCTCTGTGGCAGCTGGCATGGGAGCTTTAGCACACAATCCAGCCGGGAATCCAGCTCCTTGGGTCTCCTCTTCCTCCTCCCAGGCCTTCTAGTCACTGCCATATGGGGCACATCCTTACAGCTAAAATACTGTTGCCCAGAGCAATGGGCAAAGCACTCCCCTCACAAGTCACACACCTCCCGACTGCTTGTGGGACTTGCACCCTGAAGTCCGCAAAGCAGCTGTCTGGTGTCATGATGAAAGATACAAGTCATACCACCATAAATATCTAGTTAATGCTGGAACATGGCGCTCAAATATGCTGTCAAGAGAAACTCTCTTCTTTCTACTGGATCAGAAGCAATCACACCATGTTAACCAAGCTGTATTCTCACCAGTTCCTAGTTACAGTCATTGCTCAAGCAGAAGGAAGACACTACACATCCAGACAGCTGGAAAAGCAGTTCCTGTTATATATGTAGCAACTTGACTGTTCTCCAATATTTATGGATCCCAATTGCCTCCACTTCATTACACCATCAGGGGAAGAAAAAGACAATAATCCCCTTTATGTCTCTTGTAATTGAATCCAACCATGATTATAATATATCGTGGGCACTTGAAGTAACTATTAATTATTGAATGCTTGCTTCATAATGAATTGGAATATAATCTGTTATAGACCAACTTCTTTATAGATTCTCTAACACTTCCAAGATGCTGTGGAACTGGTCTATCCGTTAAAATTAATAAAGTAATAAAACCAATACAATAAAAACTCATTTCTTTCCCAAACACACTGCAGACTTTGTGATATGGTCTCATCAGATTTAGCAAAGTAAGAGGACTGGTCCAAGCCATCCTTGGACCAAACCCCTTGTTGTTTTCTAAGGTTCTCTAAGAATAGCACCTATGCTACATTCATTAACAATGATAAAATGTCTCAGTATAATGAGAGGAGACTGGAGGTGCCAATTTTTCAATAGTACATGAAATTCAGGAAATAGTAATAATAACAACATCCAATTTAGAGAAAACATGGCAACTTTTTAAAATACAGAGAGACGAGCTTTCTGTTGATCAAATGTCACATTAAGTAAGTGAGCATTCTTCTTAATAGAATGTGTCCTGGAAATACTTCTCTCCCATACTCTCTCAGTTGGGGAGCAGAAGGGAAGCATGCTGTTCATTGCTTGATTTCCTAAACTACTTAACAGTGCTGCTTTGGTTGTTGAAAAGCTGCTATACATCACCCTGAGAGTGACTTCATCTCATAAGTCGCTGAAGTAACATGTATAAAATGCTCTGGGGTTTTATTTTGCAAGGGCCTATTTCACATGCAGCGTCACTCTCTCCAGAGAAGCAACCACTTCTGGGGTGGAATGTAGCAGCTATTTAATTAATACTGACTAGCTAACCCTCACGCATATTTTATTTTGGGAATAGTACCTTTTGGAGTGACCCTCATAATTTATTATGTCATCTAGCTAGGAGTTAAATGGTGCTTATATGTCATCTTAATATGACATGCAGCCTCCCGCAGAAGGGTATGGGTGTTCTCCTGTCAAAATTAATGGCAAAATACTCAAATTCAGTGAAAGTAGATTTGGGCCTTTCACCAGGTTACAGTAATGACTCAGGATAACTGACCTCCCTTCAAGATTTCTCATCAGGCAACAGCTTACATAATTGGAACAGCTTTTATCCTGTCTCTGCAGCTGAATATGCTGCCAGTCTGCACCCAGCTGGATCTGTGGTGGAGACTGAGCTATGATCTGCAATGATCATTCCCACTTAGGAAGCACTCCAAATCTCTAATCTGCTTATAAAGATGAATCAAAATATCTTATCAAACACTGCTATCATTTTGCTCTGGAGCCTTAACTGGTTTTGCCAAAAATAATTTCCAAAAGACTTATTTTTTATGATAACAGTGTAAAGTGGTGCTAGCAAACAAGTGAATAACACAATGTGCTCATGCTATATCAAATAGAAAATACTCCCATTAGAGCTAACATCACTTTACATGCTGTAGCCTGAGGGTGTGGATCTCTTCCAGGGCTCCTGCTTACTTTGAGATTTTTTTCCTGCTATAAAATCATGATTTTGCTCAATCCTTTCATTTTAAGAACAAGGATGGATACTGAAATCTTCAATACAGCAGGTTCATCTGCAAGCATGGATGCCTCATACACACGTAGTAAATCTAAGCACATGACAGTGCATGCAAAGGAAACATCAACCTACAATGACTGCATATGAAAATATAATGGTATTTTACACCCTTTCCTGCTTTCGACAACATGAAACTCTTGGAAAAAAACACAGTATACGACAATTATACTTCTTTAAATGTGCTTGCGTGTTGCATTTGTTTGTAGTCCTTGCTATAGCAGATGTAAAGATAAAGCAATCGGGACACGTTGTAAGAGAACACCAGGTCAAATCAATTAACTGGGTTATGCTTCCATCCCATGATTAACTAAATCACTTGCTATACATTCAATGCTAACAAAAGTGCTAGGTGTCTCTGCTGTGATCTGCTGGTCTCCTGAATAAAGCATATTCCCCCAAATTAGCAGCTTCTATACAGCAACCAGCCAGCTATCTTGCAAAAGAGAAGGACAGAAATAATAAGTCCTGATACTATTGACCATTATAAGAATTTACAAGAAGGAGATGGGCAAGTAGAGAGGAATTCCAGACTCTAAACCAAGCAATATTTTTCAGTCTTTATATAAATATCAAACTTGTGTTAAACTTGGTCTACCAGAATATTAGAATAAATTCTAATAGAAACAACGCATTCAAAAACACTTCTAGCTTGGGTCACTTTTGCTAATTATAAGCCCAGGTCTGCAGACACTGAGTGCCTCAGCCTCCTACTTGTTTCCAGAGGACCTGAGGGCATTCTGTCCCCTCGACAGGATCAAGGCTCATGAACCAGCGGAAAGCTATGCAAACTTTACCTTTGAGCTGCAAAGGAATTAAGACACCTGCAAACTGCTCATGAAGATACCACATAAATACCGGAGGAACCTTATGCTACAAGGGAGTAAATGAACAAGGCAGCATGATGTCAAGGGGTGACAACAAACAAGGCTATGGGAAACTGAAGGTTAATTTCAAATAAAGCAGCAATAGAGAATCTTGGTTTCAGGAGTACGTCATATTTTACAGCACCTTTGCAGCAGTTTTTTTAACAGATTATTTATAAACAGGATATTCTGATAAGAAGGAAAGATACTTATTCAATATGATGCATACCCTGTTTGGTTTTTTTTTATGCTGAAAGGACTTCACATAGCAGTACAATTTCAGTTTATGGCAGTAAATTACTATTTATAAGCAAGACAAGAATATTAAAACTTATCCCTAATGCTTGCTGTACAATAAGTGCTGAAGAAGAGAAAAAGACAAGACATTATAAAGCAAAACCCAGCCTCCTGAAAGTAGAGAAACGTTGTTTTTCTGTGTCATAGTTTAATAATAGTTGGACAGAAGAATCAATCTGAGGCTGAAAACCACAGTCCTAGTTTGAACTCAGCATTGTGTTCAAAGCCCAAAAGATCATCAAAGCCCAGATCTCCAGATTTTGGTCATCAGACTAGTAATTGTTTTAATCTGTTTTTCTAAATTGCAACAGCACAAAAACAAAATGAAAGAAAAGCCCATGGACAATAACATTCAGAAAATAAATTCTACCAAGAAAATAAATTCTATAAGTATTTACCTGTTTAACAGGAAAAAAAAAGTATATATTTTACGTTAGGACTTATTTTAGAAAATGCATTTCAAAGTGTTCTAGCACAAATATAATAAAGTTGCCATGACTCACAGCGTGGTTTTCAAAATGTCACAAAATTCCTTTTAGATATATGTATATGAAATTAATTTCAATAAAATGGTCATTAAAAAAATCTTTTTTATCTGTGAGCCACCTAAACATATAAAATTCTCCTCAAATAGCTAAACATGCAGACAGGCTGCATATCTAAGCTGACCAGAACAGCTGACCAGGCATTACTTTAAAATCCTGTTCAGAATAGTTTGATGGCCAGCAACATCTGTCTTGGCCTCAGAAACATCACTGATGAGAACAAAACATTTGGTCCCCCCTAACTAGCAATGTCTCCTTACATTTTTCTGTTGGACAACTCTCTAACTTCAAAACTTCCTGTAATTGGCCTGATTTTTTTCCAGCCAAAAAGAACATTCTTAAAAATTCAAACTACATTTGAGAACTGCTAAGAATTACTTTACAATATTTCCTCTTAGCCTGCTGCATAAATGACTACCTTTCAATGACTTCCTTCCCCTGAGTTAGATGGACTATTTCACATTGGGGAAAACTAATTTTTACTCAATGCAACTTTTAAATCCTGATGATACTATCAAATACCACAATTTAGTGCGATATACAAAGAAGTCATACATTACTACTACAGACAGTTCTAACTTTTTTTTTTTTCCTCTTTATTAACAGTTTTTCCCCTTTCTGCAAAAAGGCTACCTAGTAGCCGCTGACAAGAAGACAAAAGAAGATTTGAGATCCATAGTTAAAGTTTAAGCCTAATAGCTACAGTAATTGATTAGTTCTCCATGGATTTTCTTTGGTCATTGAGGTGCATACAGAGACTACAGGAGATTATTTTATTGCATAATTTTTGCAGTGCAGCAGGGTACCTTGACAATGGGTTGGATACCACCCTCCTGACAAAAACCATGGGGGAGGGATCAGAGTGAAGAAAACTCAGTCAGCAAAATCACTCCATAACAAGCAGGGGATAGGATTTCCTTCCTGGGAAAGCAGCAAGATTTCTGGCCCCACAACTCTGAGAACTCAGTAGGTATCTGAGGTCTCCTGGGGGACAGAGTCATTTTTACAGGGAGTTTCTGCCCACTTCAGTCCCAGAGGTATCAGAAGCCTTACCCAGTTCCCTGGCCACTTAGTTCTATTTAATAGCTAACATGTTGAAAAAGGCTCCATGAAACATGGTTATATCAGGTTTACTGAACCAGAGTTAGGACAGAGGGTTAAGCAGCAGATGCATAAGTGGTGCAAAGCTGTTTTTGTTTTGGGGGTGGATGCAAAGAGGTTGAAAGTAGATATGGAGATGATGAAGGTTGATGGCTTAAGACATCCTGAAAAATAATGTCTCCTTTTTATCCACAGATCAAGCTAGCACAAACCACAGCAACTGTCACAACCACTGCTGAAGCAGCACAGGAGTGACTTGGAGGGAACTCTTCTACAGCTAGAACAGGAGTTGGTGAACCCCTGTTGAGGAAACCACCAGGAGTGTGGGATGTGGAGATGGTGCACGCAATTGCATCCTCCAGAAACTAAGCTGAGACTAGCAGCGCTTTCTGTATCTGCCATCCAAAAGACCGCAACTTGTATTTTAGTATGAAGCAGCAACAGCCAGGAGAGGCCTCATTCAAATGCCTGTTTTTACACTTGATCCAAGTCTCAGTTATTTTCAGTTCCGAGTACCTTTTTATTTTCAGTTCCGAGAATCTTTTATTGACATCTCAACTCACTCTCAGGAATCCAGACATGAGCCTGAATGCTTCCAAACCCTAGGCCAAGGTCTTCTCAAAGGTTACCTCAGTTGTTGGGTGTTGCATTTCAGGCAACTTGCATGGACCTGACTTTCAGAAGGTGAATACTCAGCACTTTCTAAAAACTCAACCCTCAAAGCACCCTCCAACTGGATTAATAAAAATTAAGGCACTCAAAAATTGCTAGTTAGTTTTGAAAAATCTTACCCATAACTAGAACAGATTGATTGACAAGAAAAACAGAAATCACAGGTAACCATAAAAAGATCCATGTGTTGCTGTGCTCAAGGTACTTATAGTGTAAACTTTATTCATATTCATAGTGACATAGTTAATGGCAAAAGGGTTTGCCCTTTATGTCCAGTAACCATATTTTACTCTGTATCTCTAGAGAGCAGGAGTCTGTATAAGCAATGAGGGGGGGGAGGGGGAAGTTGATGGATTACCAGTTTTTCTTCTGGTGGTGAATTCAGCTGTCTGGAATCATGAATGTTAGTACAGGAGGAAACGAGATAGTTATTTTTTGTCAAAACTGTGATATAACAAATGTTAATATAATCTCAAAGGGAGGTACAGTTCAGAATATCTTTAAAAAAAAAGATAAAATATATCCTGAAACAAGGGTTGCTTTTAACTATGTGTAAACAGTCTTTGATCAATCAACTGAATCCTTAGAAAGGGCTAATATATCACAAAACGTAACACAACACCCGTACTGCAGTTAGGAAGTGCTTAAACTTTGCTCACAGAAAGGATGCTAGTAGTTGGCAGGAGACCCAACCAAAATTATTAGAATGGAACTTTTTTGTATAAATTAGCACAGTCCGCTCCTTCTGGAAGCTGCAATCAGTACAGAGTAAAGTGGATTGGTACTGCTGCATTATAAATGCATTTGACATCAGATAGAAATTCCTCCTGAGGGTCATCTTCAGATTTCATGGCTTTTCTGCCTCCTCTGCTGCATCCTCAGACAAACCTATAAAGCAGAAAAGAAGATGCTTAAAAATTCAGTGTACTTGACAACTACATGCACTATATTGTTGTAAAAGCCTTGGTTATAGCTGGAGGAAACAATTTATTACATGCAAAACAGGATAAAAATGCATAACTTGCAAATTCAAGCACTCACAAGTTTAGAAAATACAAAAAATTCAGGCAATTTCACATCAGCTGTTTTATGCATATGATGGGTGATACAGTCTAAGTTATAAAATAACAGAATACTTTTACATCAGAAAAAAATGACCGAGAACAACTGAGCATATGATCTGAGACAGAGTTACTCCATCTACTTGCATTTTGCCTGCCCCATTTTCTAGGTAGAACTGGTAATACCAATTGCAAAACAATAGAAAATTAGGCTCCATAAACTCATTAACAAGGGGGGGGTTGTCGGTTGTTTTTTTTATATAAGACTAACACCTAACACTTTGGGCAAGGGGAAAATAGCAACACGCCTGTATTGAAGATAACTTCTGCCTTAAACCAAGAGTACAAGTTTCCTATTTTCAAATACCAGTTCAAGAGATGAATCCATCTTGGATTGGATATTAATCTTTGCAAATAAACCTGACAGAATTGGAAAAGTGGGTAGAAACTCATAAGAAGTTGCTTGGAATGTCTAGGGAGGAAAAGAACAGCGGATAATCACACAGATTTGTATATGCACATACCTGTATGACTTCAAATTAAAGTGATTATTTAACCCAGCAGTTTCTTACATGTCCACTATTAGTTTAGGTTGAAAATGATTTAACTTAAATCCTTTTCTAATAAATTTAAAGCAATCCAAAATAAATTGGCACCATCTCCAAATGATATATGAATAATAATAAAAATAACACACAGCTTTTATGAGTTGTGGGGTTTATTTCTTTTTTTCTTTATGAGCCATCTCTGAAGAAGGCTGAATTCTCCACACACCCTGCGAAGTGAAATGATCCAGCAGGTCAGCAGAATAAAATTTGAGCATCCAGGTCTTCTAAACCCAAGACAGCAGTTGCTTGTCAGCCCGACTGCCTTCACAATCATGTTCAAACAGAATTTAGCACCAACAATCTATGTAATATTAAAAGAATATGCTTTCATTTAGGTCCATGCAATTCCACATGAATAAACCATCTAGATTTCTTTTTCAATTTTTATTTTACACTACCAGTGTTTTTTTGGTGTTTGGGGATTTCAGTATTTACAATGGTTTTCATAGCTGATGGTGCTAAACTGAACAAATTTTATCTCAAGCCTTGAGACTGAAGGAAAGCATCAGTGAAGCTAACAGAGCAGGAGATCAAGGATAAAATTGCCAAGATACAAAAGACTAAAGCAGTAAATTTCAGCAACAGCTTAGCCCCTTGGGCTTCCAGAAGCTCCCCTTACTGAAGCTTCTACTTTTTTTTTTTTTAAAGGACAATTTAAAATACCATGTTAAGAGCTGACTTGGGTTTACAAAGGTCAGCCCTCGAATGGTAGTTCTTTTGTTCAAAACTCTTACCAAATAGCACATGCTGGGATGCCAAAGGGACCAGCAGCAGGTCCCATCTTGTTTCGTTAATGATCTCGGGGAAGGAGGTAGGCAGCATGATAATGAAATGTGTAGATTATAAGAAACCAAGATGAGCTACAAATACTGGAGAGGAGAAAAAAATATTGCTCTAGGACTAAGAGATTAACAAGGCTGAGAGAAGATAAAAGGAGATACCGCTTGAAATATATCGTGGAAATAATTTTAGACACAGATACTTGCTGAGGAAAGCCCTGCAGAAGTAGCATGGTGGGAAAAGCTGTTAAAGACGTGCATTTGCAATGAAATACCCCATGTAGCTCAATGCAGTGTAGAAGCCACTGCAGAGCTTACAGTTAATACTGTTCCTGACTATATAGCTTTGTTGAGATCATACCTGGAGCCGTTTACAGCTCTGTACTACATAAAAAGATACTGGAGAATATCTTACTTTCCCACCATAATCAAGGAGAAGAGTTTGCAAGAATTGTGAAACTGGTTTCTGCATGCTCTTACAAAAGCTGGACACGCACATGTTTCTTGGATGAGAAACAGCAAAAAGGTGGTATGATTATGGTCAGCTTTTTGTACTTGAAGAGAATAGCCACAGATTTTCTAGAGACCAAGAGGCACTAACCTGTGCATTAGCATTGCCCACTAAGTTGCACACTTAAGACATGGTACACTGCCACTGCACAGTGCCCTCAACTTCAATACGTTTCAGGACTGGCTAGAGGACATCTAAGAAGCATAACAGTACAGAAATTAAGGAAGGGAGGTTTACAAAAATATTGGGGCGGGTGGGAAACCTTAATGAAAAGGCTGTAATATCCTAATGCATCTTTTCCTTTATTAGGCTGAAAACATAACATGTTAAAAATTAAAATGTAATTATAAAATTATAACGTAAAAAAAATTTAAGCCATAAAATAGTGCCCAAGATACTGCTTTCAAAACCTGTTACATACATGACATTGACTTCTTACAAATAACCCCTGTGTCTACTTCTACACATTGCCACGCCAAAATGGGCAATGTGAATGGTTACTTTCAAACTCATGAAACACAGTGGATCCACTAAACCTAATGCGCTAACTGTAATTATGGGCTGGCAGAACTGAAGTAATATAGCAGGATTTCCCTCAATTTCACACAGCTTTGCCCAACAGCACTATACACAGCTATAGGGAACCTGGAATACTTCTGCATGGATCAAAGAACTACCACATGAGTAAACTGTGGGAGAGGTGAGCTGACAGGTGACGTACAGACTGAAGCTATTTTTATTGTGTAACTACAAAATGGGAGGCAGTACGAAAACATGGCTTGCAATAATCAGCCTTCCCACCTCTACCTTGTATTTTTTCAGCACGAAGTATTTATTAGTCATCTAGGAGAACAACAGTAATTTCACATTGATCTAACTGGCACATGCTATATCATACTAGGTGAGATGATTAACATCAGAGAGGTTTATCATCAGTATATTCTGACAAGCTTAGGCAGATCCTAAGAAATTCAGGGTATAAAATTAAAAATTCTGTAGATTAAGGCTCCTTTACCTCATTGCATCAGGACAAAAAGCTTCTTTCCATCTTCATATCCCCTATTATGAAGTTCTCAATGTTTCATGTTATAGATCATCCAAAAATCCTACCAGAATAATACCTGAGCATACACTTAGACAAATGTATATTAAAAGGTTTATGTCTCTATTTATCAACACCGTTAGGAACTGGGAAGCTGCTTTTGGGAATAATTGTGATAAATTTTAACTCCTCTGCAGCAGGCAACCCCAGGAGTTTTTGGAGGTAAGTTTTCAAAACAGAGTTAAAATATATGATTAACTTAATATCCTGATTAGTAACATTAGATTGCATATATCTGAGGTGAAAACCAGAATCCACCTTCAGTCACTTAAATCCCTCAAATTGTTTTGTGTATTTGTCAATCAGAGCACATTAGCACCCTCATGAAAGCAGCTTCTATAAACAGACACAGAGTACCTCAGTCGTATTAATTTGCCTCTTGAAAAGCATGACTTAATGCATACACATCATTGAGTCACAGAAAGTTCATTTGCAGATCAAAATGTATTTTTGAGTCTTGAAAACTGAGAGTTCAAAGAAAATCAGTTACAGTGACGGAAGCACCAAAGACAGCTAAAAACCCCCAACTTTCCTGGAATTATTATTCATGCAGTTAGAGGGAAAAAAAAAAACCCAAACAAACAAAACCCCCAAAATATTTAAAGGGAGGGATGATATTTGAGCATGATGGCAGAAGGGAGGAGAAAGGATCATTTTCTGTAGTCATAAATTGTTCACACTAAGCATGAGAGTGTAAGGTTTAAAGATGTTCAGGTTAAAGAATTAGGCAATGGAAGAAACTACCCAGGGAGGTGGCTGAGTCAAGAGTGAGAGAGGTTTGCAAAGACAGGGTAGATGAAATCCTAGTGGGGATTAGTAAAAAGGAAGATACACAGGCTTTGAACTGGATGACCTAAAGGATCTTCTCCAATCCTATCATTTATGCTGTTATGATTCATCCTAAGGAGAACATTTTGGACTCTCATGAATTACTGGCCGAGTTTCCTGGATACTATTGTACATTAGTCTACTCTGAAGCATGCATAAAACTAAGTCAAAGTTGGCTATGAAGTATTTGATCTACAGTATTCGACAGTCCCCAGTCTCTTTTTCATACAGTGACTCAGAAAAAGGGCTGTTATAACAAAACAACAAAAGTTATTTTGAGTTCAGATTAAGTTAGAGAAGGGAGGCACCACTTTCTTCAGCTTTTCCCACCTAAAAGAAAAGAGGAAAAAACCACCCCATCTCATGGCCTGATGGTTAATATTGCTATTTCTAGACCTGACATAAACCAGCCTTAGAACAAAGTACAGCTTTAAAGTAACTGTTTTTCATAAAATTTTGGATCCTAAACTAAATGTTCCAAGTGACCAAAGCTAATAACTCTTTTTACTTTTTTGTTAACAAAAGATGACAAATTTTTCCCAGCACCTTCAAGTCACATTTCTGAAAATCACGATAATTTTCTTTTTAAGAACTCCATCTATTCACTGATACTGCTTGAGGAAATATATCCTTTTTCTTAGCATAAAATCTTTATTCCATGGACACAACCCAAAAGATTTTTCAGAAAGCTTAAGAAAGTGACAATATCTCGCTTATCCCAGGCAAACTGGCACAGTAGAGCTTGGAGTGCAAAAGGGGTTAGTGCAAAATCATCAACTTTAATGTGGTGCAGAAGATTTATCATGATGGACAAGCTACAAACTCTTCTACACTAACGGGAGAAACTGGACTTGATCAATATTCTATATCACTTTTTATGGAACAATAAACTGAGAGTGAGCCTTACCATTGCCTCCCAGTCATCAGTGAGTCACACACATAATTTAAAAATTATCAGAGTTTTGTATCTGAAAGGGGAGCAATGGCAGCTGAATGAGTGGGAAACATGGACTGACTCATTCATTAAAGAGTTGTGTAAAACAAATAAATTTGTTTTTTATTTAGGAAGTAGTGTGACTGATAGAAAGGACTTCATTCAGTGAACTTTTCTTTGTCCTAAGGGACCATACACATCACAGGATGGATAATGTGAAACAACAACAATTTCCATCACTCTTAAATACACGCCCTACTAAGTGCAACTAACATGACCAAGTCCAACCTGTATGAAGCTATCAACAGTTAAGTTTCTAAACAGCCACAAAACAGCAGGGGTAGAAGTGGCAGCTCTTACCTTGAGGACAGCAGGGTCTATTCCCACAAAACTTAAAAAACCTTGCTAAAAATCTTCCTTTTGTCATTCAGACTTAATAGTGACATGTAATAGCAGTGTAACACAGTGAAGATAACAAGGAGGTAATGACAAGGGTAGCATTTATCAAGTGTCCATGTTTTTTTGTTTTTTTTTTTAATTAACTTTCAAACACCTTACAAAGTTCTTGTACCTTCATGCCCCCAGGCAGCAGCCCTCAATGGAGACTGCAGATGTGGGCTTGTGGCAACTCAGGCCGACTGTGAAAAAGGACACAGTAGGAAAAGTTACAGTGTCCCTTCCAAGGCAATTTCTTCATTTTGTTTCTTTGTTTTCCGAAGTACAGCAACTAAATATCCCTATCATTAATTTTATCCTGACAATTGGTAACTTATGCTGTGCTTGTTTTGTATAATGCTGTTGTCTTCAACCTTAATTACATTATATGGTGCACACACACAAATATACGTACCCATACACATCCCTACTACAAAATCTTCTGCTGAGAACCCCAACACCTGAAAGCATTAGAGCTGCCACCAATGGGTCCAAGGCATGAACAACTAGACTGAATTACTGCCCATCTGTTTTGGGTAAGGTAAGGAGGTGTGCACCAGTCCACAGTTCCTGGGATTATCAAGCACTCAAGCTGTAAATGGTAGAGTTCAGACTCCTACATTTATAATGTTGCAAAGTTTCTATGCTTTCTTTAGGTCTTTCTTCTGCTTTGTATTTGGAAAATGTGCAAGACATATGAAATGTTTCTAATATGAAGTTACTAAATTTGAACATCGGGAAAAACATCCAGTGACATGACCAATAATTCCCAAGGCGCACAGCTGCTTCTTCTAATGATCTCCCCCCCCCCCCCAAGTAATACCCCCTTTTCCCCCCA
>NW_010972519.1:3418594-3424166 GCF_000737465.1 Haliaeetus leucocephalus
AAATCAACCCCCCCCCCCCCCATATATACACACACCCCCCTATACACACATATATACACACTGCTGGAATAAATACGTTCTGTAAGAAACAAGGAGCTGCCGAAACACCAAATCTAGCTTACATTTATAGATATCAAGAAGAGAAGAACAAGAAGATTGAGATGCTGATTAGTTTGAAGCAATGTAGAACTCTGTAAGCAGCACTCTAAGCTCTGTTCCAGAACAAAAACCCCCAAAAACCAAAACAAACAAACAAACAAAATTCCAAAAATTATTACAGAGCAAACTGAATATGCTTGCAGGAAGACAAGCTGCTTAAAAAGCAGTTACCTATCTGAAATGAAGTCATTGATCATTACTGCGGGAAATGTAAATTCAATGAAGCCAAAATTTTGGATGAAAAATGCCTATTTTCTCCAAATACCTGACTTATCACAATCACCTATCAAATCCTGGACATTTTTCTAGGAAAGTTTGCAAATTTTTTGAGACATGGTTGTTTTCATTTAGAGATGATCACAAGAAGTCATCACAAATGACACATTTTAGCTGGAACAGATATTTCCTGTCAGGAATTAAATCCCTAAAAATGAGTTTGCTTTTCAGTGGCCAAACCTCCCTTCTTTCTAATTAGCTATCAGCCTTTGTTAGGGCATTAAATTAATTCAGTGGCTTCTATGGCAAATACATACAACGCAAATCTAAAACTTGACTAATCATGGCCACACAAATGTCAATGCTTCAATTTATTCTTCATCATGCTTATATCTTCCCATTCACTGAGACCCAAAATCCTACTAAGCTTTTCAGAACTGTTGGCTCTTGAATAATTTGCTGTCAGAAAAAAAAAAAAAAAATCAGGGCCATGTACACTGAGATTAGAGAGATAATAATACATTAAAAACAGGGTCTCTTTTGCATAAGTCTTATATAAGACATAAGTCTTTGCTTTTTCCTGGGGAGAAGTAATGCCATAGTAATCAGTCTTTTGCCTGCTTGATTGGCTGTGCTGTTTTTTTGTCTTCCCAGACAGACAGACCGACCAGCCAGCTGACTATTAACAAATCCTTTATCTTCCCAGATGAGTGATCACCATGACAGATAGGCAAAACTCCAGGGGTAAGTTAGCTTTAGGCAAGATTTTCCACCATTTTCATATGAATGGCAGCGAATCCTACTCCTGGAGACAGCCCCCCAGTGTCTGCCTGCAGGAAGATCTAAGATCCTTCACTGATATGATACACATATATATATATATATATTACAGTCAATTTCTACTCATTATAGGTTGGTTGCAACTCATAATCAACACCTGAAGACCTACAACCTCCCTGTTAGTATAACTTCAAACATTCCTCATCTACCTATGCAAACTTTAGCTAATACTGAGCAAACTTTTCAGCTGAAATGATTTTCCTTAGAAAACTGCAAATGCAGGTCAAACAAACCATCAGTCAAATTTCTGCTGAATTTGTCAGATCAATTTGTTTAAAAAAGGTAATTACAGCATTTTTTATATTTTCAAAATCTTTTGAATTTTCATTTCACCCTGAAGTATTGCAAATAAACTTCCTTGAACTAATGTGTTTGGTTTTGTTTTGTTTTTTTTTTTAAAAAACACACTTAAGTTAGCAGATACAAAGTCTAAGCGAAATATTTCATTTGAGGAGAAAACGAGAAACCTGAATCAATCATTGGAGGTTGTCCCAAAATAACAAATTTTCTAATTTTTTTGCTTCAAGTCAGAAACTTAAAAAAAACCCAGTTATTCACAGTCCTCTACTCTTGTTAAGAGTGTACCTGTATCTTAAGTCAAAATAGTGCAGTTATCCTTTTAATATGCATGATACAATTGTCAGAATGAAGCTTTCAACAAATTTAGCTACAATATCTATACGCAAAGTACATGCAGCTTTATTCAACACCAGCTTCAGTAAAACATAGAATAAAAGGTATGTTAGGTCTATAGGGGAAAAAACCCACCTTTTTATAAGTTAGTCTGTATCAGACTTGCATTTGGGGCCTGTGCTGTACTTCTTGTGCAAGTTTAACTTGTATGGCCACAAAACAACTTAGTATCTTCATACAAAAACATCAGTTCCTCCAGTAGAGATTTCCAACATTTTCTTTATAGCCTACAGTATGTATAAGCCCATGGCTCCTCAGTACCAGAAAGATAGTACAAAATAGAAGAAATTCTGAAAGGAACAGCATAAATAATTGTGTGATTTTGTGGAAAACAGAAAAGACAAGAGGGAGCAAAATAAAATAGCTAAAGGCAAAGCAAGATTAGGAATTGTTTAGTGCTACAAAGAGATTTGAAAGAGGATCAAGAAGATGAAGTCAAGGAAAGGAATATTCAAGGCTGCTTTAATGACGTGTATTCTCCCAAGGCAAGTGGTGGAAGCCACATGGCTTATGACATTTGCAAATTAGTACCACAATGAAGACAACAATCTGGTGGTGTCAGGGAGATGGTGAAGCTGATATAACAAGAGTTTTCCATTTCTAACTCCTATTATCATACAACCAATCTGAGGTACTACAAATTCCTAAGTGTTCTGTAATATTCACCAAAACATCAGCTTTTGCTTACCATCAAGTATTCAGCAACTGAATACTCTTCCGTATGTTGCTCCTTTTAACAAGGGAACATTACAGTGCAAATGATACAATCATATTCGAGATTTCCATGGTTTCTTCTGGAAATAACATACAACAGGATTTTACCATTTGATGTCATTTTTCCTTTGGAGTCTTGTGGGAAAAAGACATTGGTAGAGAGGCAGGTTTGAGGAAAAATGTGTTTAAAAAAAACAAAGGAAAAAGAATACTTGTGTAATACTTTCCAATCTTGAATGTCACACATTCCTTTTAAGCTACACTATATGAGAAAAATGCTGTGAGTTTTTTTCCAAATGCAATCTTTTGATAAGTCTCAGTGTTGGCTTAAAAGCAAAAGAACAAAATAAAAAGAGTCTGTATTAAAGTAACAGATGAAATTTCTTCTAAATGGACACTTAACTCCTTTCTATTGCTCACCAAAAATCTGTATCTGCTTTTTTGTCGTTGTTGTTTTGGTTTTTTTGGGTCTCCCCCCCAGGCTAAAATCTTATCTTTGCAAATGCAAAGGATGATTTTCGGGGGTAGAAAGGTAATGTAATAGCAGTTCATATTTTTTCTCTGATATATATTCTACACTGTCTTAATATCTCACTGTACCAAAGACCTGTAATGTAATTCTCCTTATTTCCACTGCTTTTCCACTGGTATCAGTCTTTTTTCATACAGATGGAAGTAGAGTCACCCCCTGCTACACCCCCTGGATAATATTTTCAGGCATATCTTGGCCATAGTAGCTATAATGGCAATTTCAGCACTCACAGCAAAAATTGTAAAGCTACTCAGATTTGATGATCCAATTAAGGATTCCTTAAGGCCTGGGCATTTCTGAACAACCACTAGAAATTTCAGGGCCCTCCAATCTCACACCAAAATCAGCAGAACAAGAAGGAGGGCAGTACTTCACAAGACTGAGCCTTTTAGTGAGACAAGGGGAGTCAAAAGAATATCATTAGACATAATAAAGGGGGATGAAAGATGATGTTTAGCGCTTACATTGTTGAAATTAGCTGTGGCAGACAGTTCCTGATAAGAAGCAGGAGCTGGCCCCAAGAGCCAGCCAAGACTGGTCTTGTGGCTTGGGTAAATACCAAGAAACCACTGAGCCTGTGCAAGAAAAAAGGTTATTAGCGGTGACGAAGAGGAGTCATCTATCTTCTTCTCTGCGACCACCAGATGACCACCATAAAGAGGCACTGCGCAAGCGCAGTTGAGAGGAGACTATGGAAATGACCTCTCGGAGCTAACTTTTATATGAAGCGGGGATAGGTCATGCATATTTATAGATGTATTGTGAATATGTAACACTTGACTGTATAAACTTGAGGCGAACTGCCAAGTCGGGCGCGCACGACTTTGGTGGGACTACCCCTGTGCTGCCCAGCGCTGAATGAACATACCTACTTTACAATCTCACTGATTGTGGAGTCTGTTTTCCGCACGTCATTAGCACCTCCAGGAAGGGCAGTAGAAGCCAACACACCCGCATCTAAGGCTTGGAATGATGAAAGTAACCATTTTAAATGTATTATGGATTTTCTCATGGGCTCAGGAAGCAATAAAAACTAAGTATAGTCAGACTGCATGAGAGCAATACAACTTTCATAATTTTCTGTGACTTTAGGGAAAACATGCTGAACTTTTATAGACAGCCAATTCAGTATTACAAATTTTCAAGAAACATCACTGCTATGGGATTCCCACAAAAAAATGCACGTTATGTTGAAATTACTGTCTTCTGCAAGGACACTGCTCAAAATAATTTTGCGTCATATAAATGGGTTGAGTTTAATTACAGTGCAACACAACTAACTGTCCTAGATCACTGGCTTCTCATTGAACTGGATACCAATGATGCTAGGAAGAACAAACGATTTCATTATGGTGGTAATGTAATGTTAAGATTATTTCCTCATTGACTAATAAGGTAAGTGCCCAAACAAAGCTAAGAAAGCTAAGACAAACATGCTAAATCAGAAAAAAACCCCAAAGATCCAATAAGGTAAACAATTTCCAGAAAATACACTGAAATACAGTGAGAAGGAGATCTTTTGTTGTGCAGTGCTTCAGTTTATCAATCACTTTGCAGTTCTTTCCAACTTTGGAAGAAGTTTAAACAACTTCAGTGGCTTGGTACATTTAGAAACAAAATGCTAAATCCCAACATAGTTAAAGAGTATGCCAGAAATATTTAAAAAAAAGATCCTTGATTTAAGGTCAAGTACTGTAAACACTTCCTGTGATTTATGCATAAGTAATTCCACTGAAATTAAGGAGTCCTACAGGAATTCTCAAACATGTAAATGCTTGCAGAAGTAGAGCCTAATTTTCATGCTATATGTTTTTTTAGGCTGCTAACTGATTTTTTTATTCTGATAAGTAGTATAATATTATCAATTAAATATTATTAATTAAGGCAAACAAATGATCTCTCTTCAAGTATGAAAGTCAGGTTTCCCAGATTCAGCAGTTGTATCTATATAGCAGAGAAAGAGCTGCCTTTGGAGCCGTTTTACCTCCACAGTCTGCCTCTTGTCCACCTGAAACAGCCTAAAGACAGTTTAGTCATGCTTGAAAGCAACCTACCTGACAGAGGAACCTCACAGGCTACTTTATACCTCAATTCAATTTAATGCTGTTCTTCACTACTTGATGCACGCAAGGTCCACAAACCTGTGCCTGAAGACATCATCTAGGCCACCATCACCTGTCCTTATTTATGTAAGCAGTAACATATGCCTCGCCAAGAAGGTGGACATCCAGGTTTTCACAAGCCACCTTGAAGCCAGTGAAAGTTCTCCTCAACAACATAAATCTGCTCCTGCTTAACGTATAGGACAGAGCTTTAAGACTCAGGCTTACTAGGTCAGAGAGTAGCCAAGTACTCATGCATGATACTTAATCAGCTCCAATTCCAGTTCAGAAAACTGTCTTCAATCACTTAAGCATA
>NW_010972519.1:3425292-3425627 GCF_000737465.1 Haliaeetus leucocephalus
GACTTTAACTTTCCAGACATCTGCTGGAAATACAACACAGCAGTGAGTAAACAGTCTAGGAGGTTCCTGGAGTGTGTGGAAGATAACTTCTTGACACAGCTGGTGGGTGAGCCAACCAGGGGAGGAGCCTTGCTAGATCTGTTGTTTACGAACAGGGAAGGACTGGTGGGAGGTGTGATGGTTGGAGGCCGTCTTGGGCTTCGCGACCATGAAATGATAGAATTTTCAATTCTTGGTGAGGCAAAGAAGGTGGTCAGCAAAACCACCACTATGGAATTCCGGAGGGCAAACTTTGGCCTCTTCGAGGCACTGGTTGAGAGAGTCCCTTGGGAGAC
>NW_010972519.1:3428202-3494277 GCF_000737465.1 Haliaeetus leucocephalus
GCACCATGTATGTGTTCAAGTTGGGTGCATGCACAAGCACTGTCTTAACAAGGAATCTAAGTACAGCCTTAAATGCTTTCCTAAATAATGCCCCAGAATTCTCTAATGCTACAACATGTTATTTCAACCTATACTCCAAAAGTGGTGATATCAATGCATTTATGTATGTATTTCAATATTATTTCAAATTTAAATTTGCTAGAGTATGATTTTGGAAAAATCTTTGAAACGTGAAAGTGGTTTTGTGTATAATTTTCTCCTTTTCTCTTCCTCTCTCCCTCCTTGCTTTTGCTAATGATCTCTGAAAGTCTGGTATAAAACAATTATGGTGAAACAGAAAATAAAATAAAAAAATATATACATTCATATTCTGAATGAAATATAAAATGCTAATGAACAATGCTCATCTAGTAACAAAAAGAAAATGAGTTCTGGGTTTTTTTTTAATTTTTTGCATTTTGCTGTGCACAGGACTTGCAAGTAATGTTGGTATGTGGGAGGTTTTAGGTCCAAAAAGAATCTGGTGACATCACCCAAGGAAATACCTAAATCATATATTACATTTAACTCAATACAATTTTGTTTAAAACTTTCTTAGGAAACAGATACTTTTCTGTCTCCAAAGTGTTCTCAAAGGAGTCTCTGCTTTTACACATGGCATTTCTGATCTCTCACTGCAGGAGAGCTTTACATCAAAGTTCACACAGAGCTCCAAAAGCTCCATTGGAGCCTCTCAAGGTGATAGTTTGGGCAAAAATGTAAAGAGAGATATGTTATTGAGAGAGATTCTGTTGCAGCAAAAGTGAAATCTAAATACAGTAGATGGAGATCTATCAAAATGTAGACATAGTCCCACTGTGCCTGACCATTATCTGCTTCTGCTAGGATCTTGCAACAAGCTGGATGCTATTCTTCTCTCCCAATGCATTTGCAGTTTAGAAGCCTTGTTGCTGTAATCAGGGATTTTGTTGGAAGAAAGGCAACATACATCACATGTAAGATGTTTTGGAAGGAGCTGTGAATTAAGGTCTAGATAATTTTTGCTTTTAACCCTTACTTGGAATGGTAAGAGTGTTTTCCAATCTGTCATCCATGAAGTCATGGGTCTGCAGCCCATGAAATCACATTGAACAAGAAAATAAACATCACCCTTGCAATACTTTCAGCTAAAGGTGCAAAGATATGATCATCTGCAGGAAATGGGCCAGCAGAAATACACGATTGTGAAAGTATGAAAACCACTCATTCAATGGTGTGTGAAGATGAAAAGCAGAGGATCAAATTGCAGTTTTACCAGTATTCTTTTAAACTACAAATGATGAAAAAGAAAACAGTAAAACATATGAACAACAACAACAACGTGTAACGAAGTTTCAAATACAGTATTTAAAGTAACACCTACTCTTCTCTCATGCCTTTTGGAAGGCAGTAAAACAGAAGCACTTTTCAGATAGGTCCGGGTATTAGCCACTAATTCCAGGCTCTTCCAGAAAAGACAGAAATATATAAGGATAATGATAAAGTCTGAATACAGTTGGAAACGAATAATTTATTTTTGTGAGATCTTTCTGTGTCGTTTTGACAGACTGAGCTCTGGATTGCACTTGATGACATACTGAGCTCTACAGTTGGACTCAATGATCTTAAAGGTCTTTTCCAACCTAAATGTTTCTATGATTCTATGATTAGTGCAATCTGTCTAAAACTTTGGGTGGAGACTTCTGTAAATCTGAATAAATAATTTTAATTAACTTAATTAGCTGACGGAAATAACACAAGGCTCTACCATATCTTCCCTAAAGGCATGTGCTCATTTGTCCACAAAGCACATAATCTACTTTCTTAATCAATGGGTATTCAACTCATGACAGGAACTGGCACTGGGCTTCAGGGTAGGAACAAAAAGTGACCGGCAAAACTCAATGGGATTATGAGTCAACTGAAGTCATGAGTCAACAGCAGCCTGTTGCTGATTGAATCTGCCTCACCAGTAGGTGTTACTTCAGCCATTAATGCAGATTGCTGTATGGCTGTGGGGATATGCATGCCTGCCAAGGTACATTAAAAAATATCCAAACCAAACTAAAATCTGCCAGATTCTGAAAATATCATGTAACACCCTGCTCTGTAGCTGCAACAGCATCCAAAGTAATGTTTGGGAGAGCTGACCATGACCACACCCATCCCTATGTCTGCAATACAGCCTGAAGGTTTTTCATTGACGGCCATTCCACTTCATCATTCAAAGCAATGCTCAGTTATTTGATTGCTGTGATTTAACACAGTAATAACAACAACCCAGACTATGCTTAAACCACTCACAGTACTTCCCAAACTGTTTATTAGCATTGGCTTCTGCTTTACTAGCTACTTTCAACACCCTTAATAGTGAAGCTCGTCCTCTGGCACCTCCAAGAAGACCAAGACTATACGAAAAAGGTGGCCTTATTTTTTATTTAACTGAATATTTGATAACTGCGCTTTAACTTCACAGTTTATTTAACCTCAGCTCAGGCTAAAGCCATCTAAAATGCCCTGTGTAACTTTAGGTCCAAGACAAAACTGCATACAGAACACAGTCTCTTTCATTTCTCTGTTAAAATGAAATTCAAGAGCTCCTCTTCAACCCATGAGTCAACTGCAAGGCCATCATTTAATAATCCCATCCTCTTATTGCAATCATAGTCTGAAAATTTAGGTCCCCGTGCTCAACATCTCTGAGCAGAGTATCAGACATACCAGACAAAGGATTTCTGTCATGTTTTCACTAAATCTTATCTTTGAGCTAGTACCTTCCAACAAGTAATTAAGCCTCTTTCTGAAGACCCTCAAAAGGGGAAGCTACTCACTGGCAGTCTATTCTATCATATTCTGTCAACACAAATAACTCTTTCCATGTACTGGAATGACTTCTTTCTTAATGTATTAATTTAATCCTTCTTAACATTAGAATTCACAGGAACTGAATGCGTAATTTAAGACTTACACCCCAACAGAAGTCAATATTTTACCAAGCAGTCATTAAGATTGGACAAAGAAAAGGGCATTTCCCCTTAAAAGTAGGTTTTGTTCAACAGGCAAGGCACAAGAGCAATATACAACATAACAAAATAATTGGTCTATTTAACATAAAATATCTCACGTTTGTTTTCTGAAAAATGTTATCTGACTGTTTAACGTACGCACTGATATTTTTATCAATGTTTCTATAAAACTTACACGACTATTTTTGACTACACAAATACAGTACGTGAAAGGCAGAAGTATGCAGCCTTTCTTCTATACACAATATGAAAGAACAGCATTTCTCTAGGAGACTTTTTTATTGTAAATCCAATGCTTATAAAAGCAGTACAATTAAAAGCAGGTGGGATGCAGTACAAGGGTTTCTCGTCGTTCTAAGCATACAGTTCGCCTCACTCAAATAATAAAGCCTCTATGCTTATTCAGTCTTGTACTTCTCTTAAAGCTAGGACACTCATTTGTGCCAAATAATGTGTTGTCCAACTTGGACTAAACTGAGAACACTAAGCTCATTTTCCTAGTGAACTGTGCTGTACTTGTATGATTTCTACATTACAAACGGACATTATCTATTAAAAAAAAAGAAATTAAAACTTTCTAAAGTCACCACTGCTTCCAATTTCTTATATTACTGGTGAAATCTTGAAGGATTATATACTTGAGATTAAAAATTAAAAAGAACATTATTACCATGATGTAAATATACCCACACGATCGTATATAATTAGGTAATTGTGTACATACATATATTCACTCTGCCGAATTCTGCACTGTTGCTATTATTTATATTTGATCTGATAGCTGGAAGACACTCTTTAGTCCATTTTCTTTGAAACTGTAAACAGTAGATAGCATCATCCTTTAGAGTCATTAAAGATTAACAAGTTGGGAACAAAACTTTTACTACATTCATTTTTTGCTAACTTAAAAGTAAGAAGAAGATAAAAGGGTAACTTGCATCTCATTATGTTGAATTGTAACAGTGAGAAAGAAAAACAAAGAAGATAAAGCAGGGGTGACATGGTAAATCTGCTAATAGCTGAACTTGTTGAGATAAAATAAAGGCTATAAATCAACTTCAAATAGTTGGAAGTATTAAAAAGATGAGGTAACTTTCTGATGTCTTTCATTCTTCCCAACTCACATTATCTATTTTCATAATAATCTTTTAAATTTGGCTTGTGGCTGGTATCAAACACTAAAATGAGGAGTGACAGTAAGAATGGCTTTTTTCTTTGAAATTCGACTTGCCAAGGAGTGGATCTGTCACCCAAATTTGCAGAGGCAGTTCTTCTCAGATCTGCATATAACTTTGAAGTGCCATGAGGCCAGAAGAATGAAATCAGCATTTTTTAAGTCTGATTGTCAGTACATGTACTGGACAAATATATATACTCTGAACTATGCAAAGTCTGTGACTGCAACTCAGTTCTGGAAGCGGAATGCTTGCTTTATGGAAAATGTTGTTATTTGCCATAGGTTTTCATTCTCAGCTATATCAAAACATGGAAATAACAAAAAAATGAAACTTTTCACTAAGTTTCAGATTGGCAGTGTCACCATAAAACAAGTTGTGGTTATGAAGAACAGAAACAACAAAGTCTCATTTCCTATCCTGATTCCTATCCCTGATTTCTGTCAGATTTACATACTGCCTCTCCCACAGTTTGCCCAGCTAATCCCACCTATGTCCCCTCTCACCTCACAGTACCTTCAGCTACCCTTCACATCTACTAATTTCCTCCGAAGCAAGAGCCACAAATTAGGCTGGTTTTGAGGTAAGGGCGTACTTACTCAAGATCTCATCAAACACAACAGGAAACACTGAAACTCCTCTTTGAGCCTTCCCCCTAGTAATGTGAACCTTTCCTTTACACCCACCTGACAACTTCTATGAAATGTGTATGAAATTATATATTTTTGAGATGTTTATCTCTCTTTAAAACGCATAAGAAGCTGGCAATGGAGGTTCAAGGGTGGGGAGAGAAGAACAAGAGACAACCATTGATTACATAAGGTTTCAAAGCAGGTTAAAAATGAAAGGCATTTTCGTTAAGATACGAAGTAACCAGACATAACTGGACATTTTTAAATTATAATTTTGAGAGATTCCAGTTCAGCAAATCCAAATGTTCCATTTCAATATGTCCAATTGCCTCACATCAAACAAAAATAGATGCATTTTCAGCTTGTTTTCCTGCAATCCATCTGTGTCTCAGAGATATTCACTGAAGTTGTGTGAAAACCTTTACATAAACTAATTCACCGGGGGGTGGGGGTGGGGCGGTGGTATTGTTGATTTCCCCTGGATAAGAGTAGCTTTAGATGAGAAATTTTGGAGAATCAAAAAAAAACCCAAATCAAGAACTCACACCCTGACATTTACTTATATAATCTACTAGGAAAACAGTCTATAAGGAAGCACTTCTAAGTTAGAGGCTTGTATTAAATTTAAAAAACAACCCTGTGATTTACACCACCAGTTAGCTTTATAAAATGCCATATGTTAAAAAAGAAACGTAATTAAAACAGCAGGGTGAATTCAATACCTCTAAAAATGCCTTCCTGATTGTAAATGTTCTGCAGAAAGATGGTACGGAAAACTGCATCACTTGAACAGATAAAGAAAATGCCCTTTAAGTGGAGATGCCTGATTTTACCTCTGGGTTTCTGTGGAACAGAGCATGGGGCTCATTAGCGCAAGCTCTGTCCCACGTGAGTGTGATCGACACGCTGGCAAGACCCCAGCAGATACCTCCATGCACATGTACAACCTCTGTGCCAGCGCTAGAGTCTCCACTACCTGCTCTCAGCCCAGCTCTGCCAGCCTGCATGAGAGGTGACTAGGTGAGCTGTAACCCCCCTTCACACCTTTCTAGCCTTGGGCCTCTCTCAAGAGTATAGAGAAGATGTCTACGAAACTGGTGGAAACCAATTTCTGTGGGCTGCCACTCACTGAATAAAGGAGAGGACAGGAATCCATGGAGCGAACACTTCTCAGTAAGGGTTTGCAAAAACAGATGCTCATTTTCAAAAGGAAATAATCACGGTTTTGATTTTGTTTTTTTTTACAGATATAAAAATGTATGAAGCACTGAATGAAGGGCCTCATCCTCACAAGCATAAGAATGATGGGGGATTGTTTCAGCTGGTACCACACAACCCTAAAGTGTACAACCAAAGTGACTCCTTAAAGGATCAGCAGGGGAAGAAAGACACGGTTATGTGTCCAGCACATGCACATCAAACACAGAGTTACCTCTGTGCCAGAGAAACTCTCCTTTGGGAACCTACAAAAAACCTGTTGGAGCTAAACTGAGCAGAATTTGACTATTTTAAAGGAATACTGGGTGTTGTTGAGCAACCTTTAGAATGCTGCTCCTCGCTGGGGCACACCACTTAAGAAAACACAGCATGGTAACATGAAAACATATGCCACCAACCGTTACTGTTCACAGATTTTAAAGAACAGAATGGCTTAGACTATGATGATCTCAATACAACCATCTCGTTGGGTGCCTGGAATAATACAGAATATAGAATTTCACCCACTAATTTACTCAACAAGACCTTAACTTCAAGTTGAGCTTTTTGATGTAAAAGCTTCAAGTGAAGAATGAATCAGATCTGTAAGGAAGTTACTCCTCTCTGCCCAAATTTTGTCCTTTATTTCTAGGTCCAAATTTTTCTTGCTTCCAGCCATGTGCATGTGCAATACATCAGCTCTAAAAATCATTATGTGGTTTTGTTCATCTCTACTTTACATCAAAAAAAACACAAGAGAAAGTAAAAAAAAATAGCTGTAATATGCACATTACAGAGCACTTAATTTCATGTCTAGTGTCATACAAAGTATGGGATAACAATCTTGAATATAATGCACATTGTCTACTGGAATTGTCATTGCTTGGATAGCAAGTTCAATTTGCCAGTACTAAAAGGATTAAGTCTAGGTAAAGCACATATTCGAGCAACCTATGCCCAACATGGATAGTTACCCCATTTGTCAGGGAGCACTTAGGGAATGAAGGAGACAGAAATAACACTTGCTACACTCTGCACTTTTGCAGTTTCAGCATATTTTTCTCCACAGGGTACGTAACAGTCTGGTGGACTTTTCTCTCTTTTTTTCAAAGTATGTTTGAAAGCCAGATCACAGAATCATAGAATCATTTAGGTTGGAAAAGACCTTCAAGATCATCCAGTCCAACCATCATCCATGCCCACTAAACCATGTTCTGGAGTACCTTGTCTACGCGCTTTTTTAATACCTCCAGGGATGGTGACTCAACCACTTCCCTGAGCAGCCTATTCCAATGCCTGACAACCCTCTCAGTAAAGAAATTTTTCCTAATATCCAACCTAAACCTCCCTTGCTGCAACTTGAGGCCATTTCCTCTTGTCCTATCTCCAGCCACCTGACAGAAGAGACCAGCACCCACCTCACTACAACCCCCCTTCAGGTAGTTGTAGAGAGTGGTAAGGTCTCCCCTCAGCCTCCTTTTCTCCAGGCTAAACAGCCCCAGTTCCCTTAGCCGCTCCTCATAAGACTTGTGCTCCAGGCCCCTCACCAACATGGTTGCCCTTCTCTGGACATGTTCCAGCACCTCAATGATTTTCCTGTAGTGAGTGGCCCAAAACTGAACACAGTACTCGAGGTGCAGCCTCACCAGTGCCAAATACAGGGGAACAATCACCTCCCTGCTCCTACTGGCCACACTATTTCTGATACAGGCCAGGATGCCGTTGGCCGCCTTGGCCACCCGGGCACACTGCTGGCTCATATTCAGCCGGCTGTCAACCAGCACCCCCAGGTCTTTCTCTGCCGGGCAGCTTTCCAGCCACTCTTCCCCAAGCCTGTAGCGCTGCATGGGGTTGCCGTGACTGAAGTGCAGGACCCAGCACTTGGCCTTGTTGAACCTCATGCAATTGGCCTCAGCCCATCCATCCAGCCTGTCCAGATCTCTCTGTAGAGCCTTCCTACCCTCAAGCAGATCGACCCTGCCTCCCAATTTGGTGTCATCTGCAAATTTGCTGAGGGTGCACTCAATCCCCTTGTCTAGATCATTGATAAAGATATTAAACAGAACCAGGCCCAACACCAAGCCCTGGGGAACACCACTTGTGACCCGCTGCTAACTGGATTTAACTCCATTCACCACAACCCTCTGGGCTCATATATCCAGCCAGTTTTTCACCCAGCAAAGAGTACACTTGTCCAAGCCATGAGACACCAGCTTCTCAAGGAGTATGCCATGGGAGAGTGTCAAAGGCCTTGCTGAAGTCAAGGAAGATAACATCCACAGCCTTTCCCTCATCCACTAGGCGGGTCACCTGGTCATAGAAGGAGATCAGGTTGGTCAAGCAGGACCTGCCTTTTGTAAACCCATGCTGACTGGGCCTGATTCCCTGTTTGTCCTGGACATGCCGCGTGAGCGCTTTCAAGACAAACTGTTCCATAATCTTTCCTGGTACTGAGGTCAAGCTGACAGGCCTGTAGTTCCCCGGATCCTCCCTCCGACCCTTCTTGTAAATGGGCGTCACATTGGCAAGCCTCCAGCCTTCTGGGACCTCCCCTGTTGACCAGGATTGACTTGACTTATGCAAAAACCTTTGCTTTAATAAATCATTCTACTGCCAGATATTTTTTTTTTATTGTTCAGTGTCCTAAAAATGCCATTTGAGCACATGAGGTAGGAAAACAAGTAGTATGGGAATACAGTGGCACCAAGTTATATCACTATTGTAAGAGGGAAAGGGAAGACCACAGTTTTATGCTGTTTCTGAATGGGAGCAGTTCTCCATCACCTCTGATGGAGGACACTGACCAAAGACTGTGGCTGGTGGTGAAATCTTCAGCCAGGTTTGCAAGATTAAATGGCACACAGGAACAAAGCAATGCAAGCTGAAACAGAGCTCTCTGTGAAACACTGGCTGAGCTGAGGTAGCAGAATTCATAGTGTAAACATAATGTTTCAGAAAAATATCATTTTACCACGTTCATCAACAAACCAAGAACAATACTAGGAACACAGTTACATCCATGTCTACATCATCTTTTACTAAAGCCTCAAGCCCTAAAGCTATTCCTGGCAGCTGCTCTGCAGAAGGTAGTATTACTAAAGACATCAGCTTTGTAATTTAGACATAGACCCTGGGACCAAGGTGCCCTGGTCGGGTCATCCTGCTGAGAATCAACAGGCTACTGTTGCTTTGTTTCTAACCACTTCCTGACTCTAGTTTAGCTATTTAGTCTTTCACCACCTGGTTTGTATTTGATTTGCAAAAATAAAAATAAACAATCTCTCCCAAGGAACACCAAGAATATTCCACAGTATGCAGTTTGTGACCAAAGAGGCTAGGAGCTGAGGCAATACGTTATCTGGTACCTAAGCCACAGGTCAGACTGTTTGCCAGCTAAGCCAATACTTCTGGTTTGAAGCATCTGCTGAACTCTCTCAAACAATAAGAAAGATATGTTCCATCACTGAAATAGAAAACCAAATTTAAGAACGGCTGTGTAAATAAAGTGGAAGTTCACTCAAAAACAGTGACCCAGAGGCCAGCTATTTCTGGAATATGAAGAAAATTAACCTGGGAGGAGATCTTAAGTTTGGAACTATAATTCTACTGATTTTCTTCAATATGAATGTAAACACAGGAATAAAAATGGCTCTGAAATATAAAATTTAGAGAAAAAACTGAAATTTTTTTCAGATGCTTCTCTGTGGATAGAATCCATGTTTTATTTTATTGTTAACTTTAAAAGGCACCTGCTGAATTAAAAATCTGGGATTCCTGTTTTTTTTCTAGTAATTAATATTGTATGTTTTATTGCATATACTTGTATATAACACTGTAATATTGTAAATATTTTGTAAATAAATCAATCCATTATAACATTTTATGGATATCTCATATCTTATAATTTTAATTTTTCCACTTTTAATTAACTTTGGGATTAGTTGTTCCTACACAATCAAGCTTCAGGCTTTAAGTAAAATCTATATTCCAAATGCCTGCTTAGTTGCTCACATAGCATGTTTGCTTAAAAATATAACTTGTCCATCAAGGAAAACTGAGTAACAGCATTTCAAAACTCTGTGTAGAACTTATATTCTCAAATGAGTTCAGGGTTACCCAAATCTCAGTAAAATTTGATTATCATTATGCTCCTTAGCATTCTTTTAGCATGGTGATGGGAACCTGAAAAGAATCAAATAGGCACTTACCATCTATCTCCAGAAAGTATATAGCAAGCACATTTCACTCCCCTTGCAAGCTGTACAATTAATGCTTAGTGCTGGCAGGAGGCCAGGGTAGAAGAGAAAGAAATGCTTCTGTTGACCACCACCTTATTTTCTTATGCCCCAAACCAGCTGCACATCTGGCTCCCTATCTACTGATTCCAATTCCCAAGTACTCAATCTGCATAGAAAAATCTGTTCTCTGGCAATGACTACACTTAATTTCACATTGAATAGTAGTAGGAAAAAAAAAACGACTTTCGACTTGCAATTGTACATGTTCATATGTTACCACGTACCATGGCACTAAACCAGGGAAGAAATTACATCTATGCTTACATTTTAGCATACACATAGTTCCATTTACTTCTGTGACAGTACTCACAAGTTTAAAGTCAAGCATGATCCAATTTTTTAGAATAAACTGGGTAACTCCTGCTTCCCATTTCCTTCTATGCCTTGTGTTTCTGCCTAAAAACAAACCTTTCTTTACTTTCAAGAAAGAAATCCTTCAGAAAGTACTTATGTAGAAGCACAGGAATGGCATACATAATCCTACTTAGCCCAATAGCCACCTTTTGATAGTAATCCAAAGTAGATACTTTGGTAGTGTGCATAAAGCAGAGGGCAAATACAAAGCAATGTCCACCTTCTAGCACTCCGCAGCTGGAAAGTTTCCTGAGCTAGAGATCAGTTTTACACCTTTGTAGTTAGTAGTTCTCAACTGACTTTTCTTTCATAAATTCATCTAATCATTGAACCCATTTGTACTTCCATGTGGTTTCCACAACATACTGTGAGAAGGTGTTCTACAATTTATATGCCACGTAGAAGGGTATCCCCTTTATTGTTTTGCAACCTGCTGCCTGATATTTCACTCAGTGGCCCTATTTTTAGTATTTTGAGAACCATTGAACAATCCCTTCTAACTCCACACCATTCAAGTTTTCCTATGTCTCTATCATATCATCTCATGCCCCATTCACCTCTCTTATATCTAGAAAATGCTACCATGAAGCACCTGGTCTTTAGCTTGAATTTTGCCCTTTGGATCTGTCTCCTCCCCCCTTCTTTGTCTTTGTTATCCCTACGGATTATGACCAGCACCTCCCCTCTCCATTTTCTAATAGATCCTCTAAGTGTCTTTATAAGTCTATCACCTCTGCACACTGATCTCCTACTTCAAGTAGGAATTTGTCCCTCTTTGGTTAAGTGGTCACAGCTGGATAAACTAAGTCATGTCCCCCCCACCCCCCGTCAGACTCTGTTCCAAAAAGACTTCCAGTCACATACCCTTCCCTCCCGCACCAGGCCTGGGAGGAGATAGCACCAGTACAGACGACACTTTTATTTGCAAAAGGCCCCATTGTTCCAGCAGGTGAGAGACACATGATACCAAAATGGCTAGATTGCTTCTTGCACCCTTCCAGACACCATGCTTCCACCACTGCTCCTCAGGTGCCAAATTCCTGCCAGCAGAATGTCCTCATTCATGACTGTCACAAGTACAAACAGGACTCACAAAATAAATGGATTCATAACTGAACCTAATCCCCAAACTGTGACAGAAGCCATTTGAGTAATCCCTTACCTGTCAGGGCTGTGCTCCACTTCCTCTGCACACTCCCCACCAAAAAGGGCAGAGATGAGTAGTTCAGTTGTGGGAAGCTGCTGGCATGGAAGGAAGCTCCAGCTGAGCTTATAATGGAAACCACCTGCCCCTTGGGTATGACAGAACAGGATTTCTCATTATATTCCCTCTATACTACTTACTTACATGACAGGAGATTTTCAATGTCATGTTAAAAAGAAGGCAATTTAAAAGGATAAATGCATATGAAGAAGGTTAAAAATAAAAGATGACTTTTTTTTTTAATTGGTACACTCAGCACTTGGTGGTTAGTAAAACAAAACGCATACAAACAAGATGCAAAATGTGATGGAAAAGACAGAAATGGAAAGTAAGAGTTATTACAGCAATTTCTTTTCGCCTCAAGATAATGTCATCATTGCAGAGAGTAGGAAAGAAATTCCTTCTGCTTTCAGTAACCAATGTATTGCTGACCTATGAATGTCCCAACTCAAGTTCCCAAAGCAAGTACTAAATACCACCAGCATGAGTGCCTTCCCCCATTCTCCACCTCAGTTAAGTTTTCTAATTTGGGCAAAAGTCATGCAGGGTGTGTTGAAAGTTAAAATTCCATAACCTGCTACTCTTCAAAGCAAAATAGCCACAAACAAGTATGTTTGTATTCTACAGCACTCAAAAAGTAACAATGGAAAAACGCTTTGTTGGGGGTCTAAGACTTTGGTAAAAGTTGATTCAATGCATTAGCTCAGTTTTGAATGTAAAAGCAAAATCAGCTACCAGAAATAGCAGTCCATCTTTTTTTTTTTGGCACCATGACATGATTTGAGAGGATAACTGTACCTTGCGCTATGATCCCATCAGAACTTACAAACAAAACTGGGATGGACCAGTGTCCTACTTGGCATGCCAGGCAAAAAAAGGTGCTGCCAGTCCACAACTGATGAAAGAACAGATGATATGCTCCACTCTTTAAATCAGTATCAAACTATCCACGCATGAAACTAAGAGACACTGTTTATTAGAGGGACACCTCACTGAATGCAGTATCACAGCACTTCGAGCTAAATCACAGTTAGGCAAAGATCGTTTCAAGGGGACCTAGAAGACCCTTGCAGTCATCAAAAAGATGGTGGGATTTAACCTACAACTAAGAAGGCAAAGTAAGAAGCAAACAGATATGCTGTCTAACAAGATTCACACTGCAGTCTCAGTGGGATACAGTATTTTCTTCATGCTCTCTCCTGAACCGTTGTGTAGTGTTGCTATGTACTATTAAATACTTACTGCATTCCACCCCAGGGGTGGCTCTGTTTCAGTGCTGGGTGAAGTGATCCTTATTTAAACATTACATAGCTCACAGGAGTGCTGTGAAACTTAATTAAATTAATGTCTCCAAAGCGCTTTGAGGTTCTCAGTTGAAAGGTGTTATAGAAATCCAAAGTACTATTAATGTTTCTAAGGATGGGTGAAGCAAATTGGGTAAACGAAAGACCTACATAAATCTTCCCTCAAAGCAAAAGATGTTTGCAGTTTCAGTTAACCTATTTTTTATTTTTGTTTTCATTTTTAAGACCTTTACAATTCCTGACTTCACCTTCAATTACAATAACCATTTTATAACTACACAAGACAAAGCATACTAATATCTCATTCATTTTCAGCCTCAACTTTACCTCTGCTTAAAAAGGCACTCTCAGTATTTCAAACCGCACTGCTCTCAAAGATCATAGCCATCTTTTTATCTGTGATCCATTACACAGACAACTTTATTAGATAAAAAAATAACCAGGTCTTGGATCTTCAGTGAATCTACAGTTACAGAATTAGCAATCAACTGTTACTGGAGAGTTAGCTCCAGTCTCTTAACTATATCGAGCAATGATAACATGCTGAAATGAAAATGCAAGCTGTAAGTACGATCATCTTGATTCTACAGACAGGAGAAACAATAGCTTTCAGAGAAGAAAACAATAGCTTGGAGAGAGGGGATTTTCTCCTGAGTCCCCGTGACTGCCTTTGGAATAATACAGTTTTTTGTATGTCTAACCTAAGACATGTCAGAGAATCTTCTTTCTTAAAATAAAGTAAAATAAATAAGTTCAAAAGATTATAATCAAAGTAGTCTGTTACCATGCAAACACAAGGCAGCCTTTTACATGACATGGTAGCTGAAGACTACATGAGAAATGCATTTCTAAAAAGCATAAATGCAGAGCATTATTAAAATCATGTTACAACATGTAAAACTTGTATCAAACAGAAGGCAATTAAATCCCAGAAAACTAATGAAAATGCTTGTTCTCATGAAATTTCCAGCTTAGTTTCGAAATCAAAACAATATGAATAAATATCCTAAAATGAAAAACTGCAGGAATGGAGCTTTCAATTCTTTCGAGCTTTGCCCCTCACCATTTATTTCCTTTGCAGTCTGGAGCTGAGGGGAGGAATGCTGCAACTCTGTCACCTGCCAGAGAGTACCGAGGGATATTGGTACATAAAACGGTCTGGCCACTCCACTTCAGTATCACTTTATGCAATGCAGACCAAGAGGAATTTTTATTGATGCAGTGCACTTTGGGGCTTTGGCATCTAGTTACAGGTTGTATAACAGTACTGTGAGAAACCATTTTTAACCTTGACTGCTTATGAGTACTTTTATATTATGAGGTAACTACACAGGAACAGAGAAGGCTGTGGTCAAAAGGAAGGAAGTCCCAATCTCTGCCCTATATATATTCACTATAATTGCCACCTGCATATAAAAATATATGCTTGGTTTGACTAAAACCACATAGAATATATGTGTTCTTTTGAAAGTACACAAGAACATCAACATGAAGCAAGAAAGTATAATGCCTTGAATGTTGCCCAAATTTAAAAGTGCAATTTGATGAGCAAATAAACACCCACCAGCCCAGAGACTGATCAAAATACAGTGTATGCTACTTAAACACAATCATAAAAGTGAAATCTGGTGACTGTACTAGAGCACACACATCAAAATACTACGTGCCACACCTTCCACGGTGAACGGGCCCTACCAGAGTCCTGCACATATTTTTCTTTCCTGTGGTGCCTACCACCATGGACCAGGAGCCATCCATAGAGAGATTTCCATTCATTCAGAGAAGCCAAAACCCAAAAACCTCCTCAGTTCCTTTCATACATGGCACTCACATCTTGTCCACATCTCTTTGTTTTCTGCCCCAGACTCTAGTTCAAAAAGCCTTTTAAGACCAACTCTTTCAATTCCCTTAAAAATTACACACATTTTAAGTGGAATCCCTCTTACTTCAGTAGGATCCCCTTCTTTCCTAAAGAACTCAGACCTAGTTATTTTACATACCTGGAACCCCTGTATTACATTATTCTAGCTGTCCTTTGCTCTGCTGAAACTTTTCTCTTTCTGTGTTTTTCACTCTTTTAAAATAACATGCATTCCTTACACAGACCTAAAATTATTTCCCACAGCTATTCCTGAAATTTTAAACAGCATTTTCTGCAGTTTCATACAAACAGTATTTATACAATGCCTTCCATCCAAAAAGCTTGAAGAACTTAACACTTTACGTTAAGTTTTACCATATCTCCGTGAACTGCCTCTTTACTTACAACTCTCTTCCCTCTAGGCAAGTAAGACTATATCCACGTTACAGAACCAGAATCTAATACAGTGGGGACAAGAAAAGCCTATGGGCACGGCTTCACCCTTGGCTGAAGCTCATCTAAGTATAGGCTGCAGCCCAGAAAGCAGGCCCACCCTTCCTCCTCCTCCCTCCTCTTGGGTCCCTGTGAACAGGGCTCACACAGCTAAATCAGGGAATGGATCCAGCTGAAAATATACCTCTTTTCTTTTGTCAGGTTGCTAACTGTCTCTTAGGTCAGCTGACCATCCCACCATGCAGACACTGGTAGTGTCACCACAAGGCTGAGACAACACATGACTGAGAGGCAAGCAATAGCTCCCACTCCTTTCAGCAGGAGCTTGAACTTAAATATGATTCAGGTAATTGTAAAAATGCAGCCACGGTGTAGAGGCAGGTAAGATAGCTGCTCTATGGGGTGGTTAATACAAAATGGAGTCTTATCTCCTGTCTCTTACTCCAGCTGCTTGCTCCCATTCCTTCCTTCTGGTGCCATCAGACTTCACAACCAAATCAACACATAATGCCACACAAAGCTAAACCAGCAAAAAATGTACAAATATTTATTTTCTGGTGGTTTAGTTAACAAAGTGCTAGCACATGAGCAAGGCAGGGGAGCGGGCTCCAGAGCTGGGGGGCAAGAGCAGGAGGAAGAAAGGAGAACAATCTCCTCCCTCCAGCAAGGAGTGATCCTAGACCAGCTCAGTCATCTCACGTAACTCCACGTTAAAGGACTTCTCTAAAGGGCCACAGCTAGTGAGTTCTGAGAATTAACCTGGAAATAGGTACTTCCCATCTAGTGCTGTACTCACAAACACTTTAGACCTTTATTTCAAATAGCCTTAAAGACCTTTTGTCTTGCTTATTGTCTGCCAGTATTTGTCAACTTCCTACTTTCTTTCTCAATCTCTTAGTTTTTAATATCTTATAGTTCACCTATTAAGCTCTATTGAGTGTTTACTGACTCCCACATTCCCCAGTTACCCAAATTCTGAATCACACTGTTCTCTCTGTATTAATCCCCTTCATCTTCCTTAACTGTTTTACCTTTCACCCAAATTCTTCAAAACATTTGTCATAGTACAAATGCTGTCCTCCTTTTAACTTTTTCTTCACTCGAAGTGGAATTTTCGTGGATTTGCTTTCAACTTATGATCACGTCTTTCCTTAACATATCTCTGAATCGCCAGTCTTCCCCTTTGAGCTAGCTGTCAGCAGACTCAGTTTGTTTCCTTCACTAGGGAAGAAGAGCCAGCTCTTTCCAAAGCCAAGAATGGGCAGTAGCTGTGTGGTACCCACCACAACAGAATCCCATCCCAAGCATAACACATACAAGTCAACAGAGACCATACAGCTACCAAATGGTACATTTAGTGTAAGAAAGCTGTTGCAGTCTACCAGTTACCTACATTATCAAGTGTGTTACAAGCACTGTAAGTTTTAAATTGGATTTCACCTTCTGTCTATTGGCTCTCCATCTTATATTCAGATCTAATCAGACTGTGTTAATAGACAATGTTGAATGGGACAGAATGGGACATAAAAAGGGACAGAACAAGAGCTGAGCAATATCCTCAGCAGAAGGGCCTGATCCCATGAGGTTCCAAGTGCCCAGACGTCCAACACTATTAATGTAAGTGAGGGTACCAACTGAGCAGTAAATAAATGTGCTGTCTCAACAACAGTACATCACCGCTAATCTGAACAAAGTTTATGTGACAGGCTATATAGCTCTGCTGCCGTGAATCTCTGGAGACTCAATTTACAGGAATGCTTTTCCAGAAAACAGTAGATGATCTCTTCCCTACATGGCACAATCACAGACACAAAAGCAGTTTTGAAAATCCCTCAGCATTGCTCCAGCCACAAGAACCTGTGGTTGCCCTTAACTTTAAACTCTTGACCAGTCCTAAAGCATTAAAGAGAATTACACAATTGTGTAAAGATAGACACATAGGTTTTTGCAGGCCTCTTCGGAGAATGAGTTGTACATTCCTTTAAAATAAGAGAAGAAAACCTTTTTTATTTTTAATGCAGGGACACAATGTATTTTGTAATTTCAGTACTTATTTTTAATATCAGGGCACGTTTAGGTTACTGTGCTTTCTTACATAAACGGTCATGCAAAGAGTGAAACTCCCAAGGAGAATGTGGTCCCTACCTTCAGCTTAAGCAGCCTCCAAAAGCCTATTTTAATACATTACTACTAAGAGGACAAATTGGCTATTCTGTCAACAAAGAACACCAAGAAGTTGACTAGTTTTGTTATGAGATGGCCAAAGATGAAATGTGATGAGTATACAGCTGATGAAGGAAACGTACAGTGAAAACTCTTCAGGATGGTACTCAGTCTGTTAGCAAGAGGGCTCTGCCTTGCCAGCTGCCAGAGCTCAAACAAAGCCTTTGATGAAATCACAACTACCCTTGTCTCAGTTTCGGGGGGAAAAAAAAAAAAAAAAAAAGAGAGAGAGAGAGAGAGAGAGACTGTGGACAGTTTAATTATCACAGAACCATTACCATCAGCAGCAGTTTCATAATCTTGAAATGCTGCCATTCTCAAAAGCCATTTGCCTGGGAAAAAAAAAAAAAATCCTTAAAACACAAGAGGCTGTCATGCTGTCCAAACAATAGAGCAATTCTTATACAATCTGATGCTACAACTAATTATTCAAAACAAAAACACCAGCCACCCACCCCTTAATTTTAAACAAGGGAACAAAGGATGTAAATTTTATCCAAAAATATTAGATTTTAAAAGGAGTAAAAATATCCAAAAATCAAAACAGATGAACACTGTAGACTTGCCTTTCTTTCATGCCTGTACATGCACAAAACTGATTTTGTGTTGAAGGAATGAGTACATACACTGTTCGAGTTCCTAACAAATGCAATAAAAAATAATAAGTAATAAACGTAAACCCTGTAGGAGCTTTTTTGGTTATTTTCACTTACACTTCAAAGGAACCGCCTGCTTCATTCACACTCTATCTTATTTAGGTTAATCAAACTGTATTTTATTTTTTCGTTGGCACCTATAAAGATTGTACTGATATAGTGCCTGTTAAGATAAGTGTTTCAATGTTCTTTCTCCTTACCATTAGTCACAATTTCCTAACGCTGATATTTTGCCAGGAAGATGGAGGAAGCAGTTACAAATGCAAGTGATTAGTATGTGTGCGAGTGCCTTGACACACAGTTTTGGTCACTTACTAATACAAATACTGAGCTGGCCTAAGGGCATCTTTTTGTCATTTCCCACTGATAGAAAAATATGAACTCTTTGTAACAAGTTGCTACTAAGCATTAGTTCCTTGACTTCTACTGAGTTAACTTTTCAAACATCTGATGTTTGTTATTCATTTTGTACAGCATTTGGACGTTCTAAAAACCTCAGTAATCAAAGCAATATGCACATTGGAGAATGTTCTTTTTGTTAGTCTATACTGGTCATATATCAATCATCTGACTATACAGAGACTGGAGTAAGTTCAGCTTATTTTTCTTTTATGAGACAGATCCATATGTAACAATTATATATGCAAATAGTGCCTAAACACATGAGAAAAAAATACACGAATAGGTAGATGGCAAAATCCTCAGCCAGTTGACTTGAGTAGGGCCAGAATTATATTCCTAAAAGTTTGGCTTAAGACATCCTGTTTGAAAAGGTAAAAGGAGTCCAAAATGATGGAGTTTGTGAAGAGAAGGCTCAGACGCTGGAATAAAAACACACTGCCAAAATAGGAAGACAAGCGAGAGACAGCTAGGGAGGAACTGCTGCAGGGAAAGCACAAGTAGAGCTGGAAGTCTGAAAGGACAGTGTGACAGCAGTGAAGTGACAGGACAGATGTAGGTGATTCACGCGGTAGTTAATAGAGGCAAATAAAACCAGTGGCTGTCAATAAAGGAAGCAATGGAAGAGATGTATCTAGTTTGCAGTACATTTCATTTGACATAACTGAGTGGGAGGAATATGGTTATTAGTTGTCAGAAGGGGTCCTGGACTAGCAGGGGGGGTTCAGGAGAGGTCTGTAAGCAGGTCAGTAGCATGTTTGATCTGAGCCTGAAGTGGGCATGCAGGCCACACTTCTCGCTTCTGATATCCCAATACTTGGAGGTGGGGGTAGTAGCATGGGGATTTGAGAACTCTGCACGGTATGTATGGGGAATGGATGCAGCAAAGGTGAGCAGAAGCAGCCCAAGGCTTGAAAAAAATGAAGTGACAGGAGCAGACTACTGAAGGAGGGAAGGCTTGTACCTGGAGGCTGTGAACAGTGTTAAGTAGCAGCTCCTGTTACTAAGGTGGCTGACCTCCATTAAGATTTAAAAAAATCCTTTGGAAGAAATCCTGAAGGATTTGTGCTGCTATAGGAGGGTCCTGGGATTTGCGGCCACCTAGTGTCCAAGAGAATGTTTCACTGGCTGACCTGAAATGAGAACAAGGCAGAAAAGTTTTCTTTGCTTCATTCTTCCAAGCTGGCTGCTTTTCCTGGAGTCTCTTAAACCAGAAGCAAAATGTGTAAGACTGCTTCTACAAAGATACATCAGTGGCGATCCATGGAAACAGGTTACCATAACCAAGACAGGTCTTCCTTGATTTTAGCTAGGTATTTTCTAGCCGCATCGGAAAAGGAAAAATGCTTCTTCCTCTTTCTTCAGTGCCTGCTTTTTTTTTCCCCTAACAAACAGAAAAGTAACACATAAAGTCATTAGGGAAAGGTGTGCTGCACTACATGCATTATCTTTATTAATACATGTAACAGCCCACAAGGAGTAACTTTGAAGATGGCTTTAGGCCACATCCACATCCAATTAAGTTCTGCACAGCCAGCAAGATGGTGACCTCAAAAGTCACTTCAGTGACATCTACTTCCATTGCCATTGCAACTTTCAACTCTGCCCCTAGTGAAAGAACCATGTCTAGAGCAAAATGTTTTAAACTCTGTATAGACATAAGGCCAGGAAAAAAATAATCCCTTCACTTCGACAGAATCAGTCGGGAAAGGGATAAATTACAAAACAAATTATAGATGTAACTAGAGTTGAAGTGAGGTGAACTAATAAACCAGCAAGGTACTGCTGGCATCCTGCGAGACATTTCCATGAAGTCTACCTTTTTTTCTTTTCCTTAGAAGACACACAAAAAGGTTGTTCAAGCAGCATGCAGAACCCTAACTAACCACATTCTGAACACAGCCAAAGACTTGGGGTCTCGGTGGCTGCCACCATGCAAACAGGGAGAGCAGACTGGTGTGGCAAGACATTCCTTATGCGTGTGGCAAAGCACTTGGATCTAGCAGCCATTGCATCCGCGTCACCTGCCAGAAGCTTGGGATACTCTTCTTGGCCGTTTGATGGGCTCCACATTGTGCCAGAAGGCACACAAATGTCTGCGTGCCCGTGTGTATTTATGAGCACGCACGAGTGTCAGGGTCAGATACCAAAGCTTTTCTTACTTTACTAAATACATAAAACTTTAACTTTCTATAGGAGCTAAAATACAATGCAGAGAATAGCCCAACCATCCTGATAACAATGAATTTAAGGCACATAAAATAATATAATGTAATATAGGTGAAATATAATTTACACTATCAGTCTTCTACAGCATTCAGATATATATTAGCTGAACTTATAGACAAGAGGAAGAAAGATTATTTTGAAAGATACCACATTAAACAACAGAACAAATGCATAAGAGAATATGCATCTTTTATTTGGGACTTAGCATAAAACTGAACAGAGGGAAAACCACCACCATACATTGTCGACAGAACAGAAATGTATTTAACACTTCTTCGATCTTATATAAATAGTAAGCTTATTCTATGAAGATTTATGACACTAATTCCACTAGATTATTTATTTTAAATGAGGTATTTAAATCAATTCACAAATGGATTGTTCCACGCCAACTTGGATAGCTCACAGGCACTGTACAAGGATTTTAACATAGTAGCCCTTTTAGCAGGGGAGGGGAAACAGTCGTGTTTTCCCTTCCCCACCAAAAAAGGCTTTTCTATTAGAAATACAAACTCAAATCCAGGGTGACAGCTCATCTCTGCCTAAACCTAGGCATGTTTTTTTAAAAAAGCCTATGAAATTATAAAGAGTTGGGAATTATACACAAAATAAAAATACGACAGAAAGGGAAGCTTTCATCTCTCATGGAAGAAAGACTGTTTTTGTTGATACATATGGAAAAAATTAGGCCCAATTATATGTTGTGCTTTGGCACTGGGGTTCCAACTTCACCACAGGCTTATTTTTTTCACAGATATACCATTACAGCCAATTCTACCCTTGAACATTTGAACTCAAACCTTGTAACACAGGCATTTTTGTTGCTAGATTACTTGTACCCTGGATGAAATGTTCTGTGTTACTGCTGTACTACATTTAGAGGTTAAAAAAGGGTTATCTGTATAGACTTTGGAGAACATATATTCATAAAAACATAAGAAGCTTAAACCATCTTGTGAATAAAGCACACTTCATTGCAGCATAACTTTTCATTTTCTAAATTAGATCATGAATTACAGTCCTTGGTATCATGAGCTAAATATCCACTCAAATTAAGTTTTTAATACAGCAAAACCATTTTATTTTATGTGATAAATCTCTGAATGAAGATAGTTGCTTTTTCATGTTAAAAGGTGACATGATTACTGAGAGGAACTAGTCTAGCTAACCCTTCAAGCCAGAAATTTTGGCTGATAAAAGAGGAAAATTTCAAGAGTTTCAGAACTCTTTTGCTACAACAGCCAGAGATGCTAATTTACTAAAGCCTAATTTACTAGAGCCTGTGGACAGCTTAAATATGGACAGTCACACATTGACCAAGATAACACTGTATCTAGCACAGACAATTGGATGCTCTCTTTCTCTTGAGATTTTTCAGAGAAATAGAATATCCTTAACCAGTGGCGAGTTGGAAAGTATCTTCTCTGATTTCATAAATGCAGGATACGGAGGATCCATCTCTCCTTTACACCACAAATGAGACAACCCAGTTAAAGCCTACAGCCAAAACTTGTGATTCCTATACAAAAAGAAATGCAAATACAAGCATTTGTCCTCTGCACCTCTCTCTTCCCCCTGCAAATTAATGTAACTGCAAATATTTGGAATCAGACAAGCAAAGCCAAAACTCCTGAGAAAGATAAGGTGCAAAAAATGGAAATTGGAAAGACTCATCTTCATGACTGACAAAAATTAAACCCTGCTGCTCAGCAACAATGGTGACAAAAGCTTCTATAATCATTATAAACTCCATTTCATAGAGGTTGAAGCTAGAAGGGAATCAAGTAGTCTGACCACCTGCATATAAAAAACACTAAAGTTCATCCAGGTACCTCTGTACTGATAACTTAATGCAAAACTTATGTTTGGTGGAACGATAGCTTTCTGAAACTCATCTCATTTTCATATGAACACACCAAAAATGCAAAGTTTAACTACTAAGCATTTCTTAATGTAGGAAATCTTGACAAAAGACAGTTTTTCAAATCCCCAAAATTCGAAACAGGGAGTCAGGCTCCAAAATTCACGACATTCACTTTAAAAATAAAGATGTTAAAAAAATAGTACTAGGGTGTTTTGCTTTTGCTTTCTCATTCCCGAGCTTTTAATGCACATCTTTCCACAACCATAATTTCAGGCCAAAGAAATGGGTTTAATATGGAAGTTGACATACTTTTCAAATCTCAAAGTATCTTGTGTTCAAGAGCTGAAGGTCTTACTGAACCATCAGATTCTGCAAGACATACAACTGAGAGCTAGCAACACCATCAATAATTTAGGCACCATTAACTGGAATTCCTTGCCAAAAAGCACATCACCTATGAGACATAAGAAAACGTGCAGAGGAGTAGTTAATGAAACGATGTTGTCCTGGTCCTGAAAAGAAGCTTTAAAAGGAATTTGGAAAAAAGGATTCTTGAAGGATTGTTTCAGGCCTGGAGCATTAAACACACAGAGAGAAAATAAGACTTGAGAAGGACTGTACACACCAGCACAGCGTACACCAGAAAGTGACAGCAGCCCAAAAGAAGGAAGAAAAGCAATGGGATTCTTGACAGCTGGGGACCAAGAGACTGAATGTCATGTGGTAAGAGACAGAAGAATAGAGGTGGTCAGAGAGACAGGGGAAAAAATTATCTCAGAGAAAGATATTTGTACAATTTGTAACGAGGAGAGATGGAGTGGAAGTTGTGACAAAGAGGACCATAACAGTCAATGTAATGACAGAAAAGAAAAGAAGGGAAAAATATGTGAAAAGTGTGAGGTTTACAGATGAAGGTAATTACAATAATTCTATTAATTGTCACTTTAGGAAGGACAATTAATAATACTAAAAAATAAGTGTCTTAAATTTTTAATCAATGGTCTACTTCTAAAGGCCTTGAAAAATGAATTTTCATTACAGTTCTGCAGCTTTTTTGGAAAAAGTGTCATAGTCTACAAATCAAAACAGTTTGAAAAAGCACTAGTCCCAATTAATCCATACGGATCTCTGTGGCTAAGTCCTTATATAAGTTTAATTATATTTTATTATTTGAACAGAGAACACAAAGACACAGCTATCTTAAAAATCTGCATTAAATAGATCTGTCTGAAATATCTATGAAGATCATTAGTCATATCTGGACTAAAGATACAAGCTTCCCAAAGATCACAGGCATAAAGTAAAGGTGGCCAGGCTGTCTATAACCTGGAAGAACGAAATGCCACAGCAGGCAAACCGTCAACCATCTATCTGTGGTATTTCCTAAATGTCTAATATACCTTGATATACAATGTCACTTAACTGAAATACTATAACAATAATTGGTTCTTCCTGTAATTAAACAAGAATGAACATTATACACAGAAAATGGAGAAGGACACTAAAACCAAACGTAAAGGACAAGGGAGAAATATTCAATGGAAACATAATGCATGTAGCGAATACTAATAACTTGAGCTATTGCGGCTTATTGTGAAGGGTACTTCAGTTTTCCCCTTGTGTAGCAAGGGCTGCTGCAGAACTAGGAAAGGATTCTTTTCAAATGGATTCATCTTTGCTAACAACTACATGAGCATAAGAGGAAAAAGTTCTGCAGGTTCATATCAGTTTTAATTAAACCTTAAAATGACTACAAGTTCTTCAAGAATCAGCAAATTATGTATCTTAAATAAAGTTCACAATATCTCCTCACTTCAAAAATAAAGGGAGGAAAACTGAAAGTGACTAAATGTACCCACCTTCATCTAATCTTTAGTGATGAAGACACCAGAAACATCTTTTCCTGATGCCTGTATAGGCCATGTAACTGATTTCCTTAAAAATTAATATTCTCCAAGAATGTCAACAACAGAAATCATCAATATTATTAAATAGAACATGAACTTAAATGGTTTATTTGAAATGAACTCCAGCCATCTTGAAAATACGAAAGATGCTTTTGTGAATACAGTGCCCCTCCAGTCTTTCACAGGAAAATGCAGCTACTGTTGATATCTACAATCTTGACAGTATGGATAATCATGTTCTGATAAGATCATGTTGTCTGGGCACTGCAAAATTACATAGTTCTGTAGTCTGCTACATGCTTTTCATTACATGCACGAAGACAGAATAAGCTGCAAATTCTGAAGCAATGTAGCACTCTCTTTCAAAGCAATACATCTATCAGGCTGATGTCATGTTTTCTCTGGATTATCCAAATCAAATTTGTAACGAAAACCCAGAGTTTGATAAATAGACTTGAATATGAACTTTATGGTAGGATTTTAGAGCTGGTGTTTAAAAACCAGCAGAATAAGTATGAGATGAACGGAAAAAAACCCCAAATATACAGTCTTTTAATATACCTATTGTTTATTTCCAGTTTTCCTATATTCCAATTTTCCTGTTTCCCAAAAACTCTACTAAGGTGTTTATGCTTTCAGAAAATTTTGGCTACCCTAAATTAGGAATAAAAAAGTTACCATGGATGAAGAAAACAACTGCATCAAGACAAAATTATTAAAACGAATTGTTATTATATATTTGCCCTGGTATGACAAATTTTAAAAAACAGCAACTACCATTTTTATCTTTTCTCTCCAGCCTTACTAATTCTGCTTCAGAACATAAAGCAGAAAATCATACATATGTTTGTAGAACTACTTTTTCACTAACTAAAAATGGGATAGCACAGTAAAAAGTTAAAAAAAAATTATCACGAACACATCCATCCTTTAAAGGTAGGCACTCAATTACAGTAGCCACATTTGCTTATAGCACTAGTTATTGATTCAGTGGTATTTGAAAAATATAATGCCATTTTACATTTTATGTTTCCTGGAAAGTTTCCTAGGATAGCTTCTTATGAATGACACTCCATTTAATAAGAGACCAAACTTTCTCACTGTAGTTTCACAACGCAAAATGAGAATGATGCTGAGATTGCAGAAGCCTAAGCTAGTACATCTACATAGTGCTACGGAGTACCATATATATTTAACAGAGTGGTATATTTAACACAGTGGTTATGGGAGTAGCGTAACTGTCTTCGCATGCCACTTTCACTTTTGGAGTAGAAGGTGGTTTTGGTTTTGGTTTTTTTTTCATTAAAATAGAAGAAAAAAATCTTCCTATTCTGTCCACATGATGAAATCAAGCCTCAAATAAACCTCATGTTACCACCACAGAAGTGGAGCAGCGATCCACTGACTGGATTAGCCCCATGCATCTGGGTTCATTCAGGAAGTTTAAAGTGATTAAGCAAAAAGGTTTGAAGACAAATGCATCAAATAACATTTGCTACACCTTGTGAAGGGAGTATTTTTAGCACCCTGGTGGCACACTCTACCATCATCTTAATTCCAGAAGGAGACCCTCTACAAGCACATCCATCCAATTTTGGCTTATGAGCTTTATTTCTCAGTCTTAAATAAATTCACCCTCACTTTCTTAAGCATCCCTATATATACAAGCACTCTGGAAACAATTCACTGCAATCCTTTTCCTTTCCTCTGTCTCCACGGAGAATTATGCAGGCCACAGTTTTAAAGAAAACACAGTCTATGAGTCAAAAAGACTGTTTGGGGAAATACAAAGTAGATGACAGATTTGTAATACAACACGGAACTTGTATAGGTGTATGTAGGGGCACACAGGTTAAATTATTTCCTGATGGATTTCCCATGGCAGTGAAATACAGGCAGTCATTCTGACCTTTTAGAAATTGTTCATTGGTACTCTGAAAAACAATCATTAAAAATTATTTTCTGTAGTAAACAGATGGCTCACCTTTGCAAAGGAGCTCTAAGGTGTTCAAGGGCATTGGAGAATGACTCCTCTATTTCCTTATGTCCCACCTGCTGGTCACGAGGTAAGGAAAAAGGAGAAATAACTAGAGTGACCCTAACTCTGACTGGACTCTTGCTGTTAGACAGCCTTTTGGGCACAGAACAGATACATGTAATTTATGACAGCTGTTAGAAGAATGATTCTAAAAACTACAGAGAAACAAACAGACCTCTACTGCTCATGTATGTTAGGTCATCTAAATCTCTGTTAAGTCAGTGAAAGGCAATCCAAGAAAGTAATACATTTTTATTAGACACATTTTGGGGGAGTTTTGCCAGAGTAGCATTACTTCTTTCTGGCCTGAGCGGGAAGCCAAAATTTAGCATCCTTAGGGCATTTCTACTACAAAGAGAAAATGATGAGAAAGTCGCATGTTTCTTTGAAGTGACTTTTCACCAACAAGGTTATTTGACTTTCACTCAGGATTGGGCCTGATCTTAGCTTGCTCTTTGCTTTCTCCTGAGGCTGCGTTTTCACAGTTTTGTGTCCCGCAATTCTCCACAGGCTCAGTTTTGTTTGTCTTTCATATATTTCCAGAGAGAGGGAAGGCTTACCAGGAGTTCTGATGGACATCTCTGTGAAGATGTGGCACCAAGGACAAGCTACAAGCCTGCCAAGCATTCTCAGTGCTCTTTGCGACTGCTGGCTTGTGCCACCTCATTGCCACTGCTGGTGCCACCAACACCCAAGTAAAGCTTCCTGTGCTGAAGTCACATTCATTTACTTGCTTGGACATACACGGAAACAGTATTCAGGAAGACTCCTCAGTCCACACATGTTTTGCTGATAGTTAATATTAAGTGGCAAAAAACACCTGTATTTTGGCTGGAAACAGCTTCCTCCCCTCGCCCCCCAGCTGATTCCACAGAAGTTTTACTGCTTCTTACTCTGAATAAAGTCTAAAATTGCAACATAATAGTGGTGTCATAAAAAAAAAACCAAACAAAAAAGCAATTGTTTTCAGATTTAAGTTTTTGATTGGATTCAGAGACAACATTGTTGAGGAACTGTTCAACGATAATAAGTCTTGGGGCATAATCAAGAGAAATATAATTACTCTAAATTCACAAAAATAAAACTGGGCACTTACCATTCACTCGGAGCCACATAGCTACAAAATCCAGCACTTGCTGTCACCAAGGTGATGCCCACAGTTCAGACTGAATTACCACAGACAATTTAAAAACCCAACTCTGGAAGATACTTTCCATCTTCAGAGATGTTCACTGAAGCTTAGACCCTCTCACAATAAAAATGTGAAAATATTGCAGCATTTTTTAGCTGCTACCCAAATACTATGATTTCACTGAAATTTACTGAAATCTGGACCTATCAAGGAGGATGTTTGGGGAATTTATGAGGGGGGTGTGTGACAGATTACATACATCTTAATTTGAAAGGAATGCTATTTACTTTTGATGTTTAGTATCAGTAATATATTTTTGCAGATTCTGTGTAATTAATGTACTTGTATCTATACAGATGCACAAAAGCAGTATTTTGACCATGGATTTACTAATTATTTGAAGTAGGAAAACTCCCTTTTTTAAGCTAACACTACCCCTTTGGTGGCTCTGGTCCAAGACTACTTAACTAATCATTTCATTTTAATGATGCAATGAAAATACCGCAAGGCTGTCCTTACAGTCCTAATTACTACTAAAGAGATCTAAGGGGATACTTTAGAATATATTTGCATCCTGTACTCTGTGTACCATAAATTCAATTAGCAAGCTATATGTTCATATTTAGATTAATATACTTTCAAGAAATTAATTCTTTATTAGTGACAGGTATACTAAATACTTCATTCCTGTTTGTACCAGTTGCTACCCTAAACATGATTTATTCCAGTGATTAATTTTAAGACTTTGATGTAATGTAAGACTACTGTTGACCAGTAAATAGAAGTGAGATTTAACAGTATATATATTTATCATTTTCAAGAAGTTGATATCAACAAGCCTATCTATCTTAAATAAAAAAATATTCCCCTTTTCCAGCCAGCAAGTGTCCGAGATAGATGCAACAGCAGAATTTTAACCATGGTACTTTTTGGATTTCTTGCTTTATTGTCCCAGCTTAAGTATTTTTCTATGTAGAAAATAACCCATGTCTTCCTGTTTTTTTACATTTAAGTTGTATTTAATTTTAAAAGGCTCCACACAAAAGGACAAGTTTAAACATTCTAAATAGTGAAATTAGATCCTTAGGAATTTCTGAGGCAATTAAAAAAGCTATGCCCCAAATATGGAGTTTTATAGGCTTGGTCTAAATTCTTCTCTGAAGAATTGTTAAAATAATTGTCTTCCTTCCAAATTTCCTCTTTCCAGGAGGACCTTGAATATGTTGTTAAAAATCAGCAGGCTGATTATTAACTATAATATTCGAGATCAACATTACAACTACATTATTCAAGATTGACATTCTTAAAGCAGATTTGCCTTTTCTGAGTCTTTCAACATGTCAGAGAAAGAAACCATGGGTTCCTACTCATTTCACTGCAAGTGTATATAAGCCGCATTATTTCACTGTCCACCAGCACAGATTTCTTTTTCTTTCACATTCTATTTATAAATGAAAACATATGAACTCAATAAAACATATGTCTACAGAATTATGGCTTCCTTTATTCTAGTGGTAAGTAGTTTATACATAATGGGCACATAATTTTATCCAGTGGTTTATACTTTTTCTTGAACTCGAGAAAGGAACCATTCTGTTTAAGAACCTGATGGTTTCATTTCAGTGCAATCCATCATATTTTCTGATACTAGTAAATGTGGATTTACTACACAGCACTGACCTACTATGCTGCTTGATGCTCAGGAAGGCTGCCCTATTTCAGTCTCAAGCCTGAAGTGCAGACCAGTATCGTGGACCAAGCAACCAGTAGCTTATCAATAATAAACACAGGGTGGCTTAAAAAGATGGAGACCAAATTCTCCTTTCACGTTAATGATATCAGGAAATTGAATTCCATTTAATGGAGAGCAGAACTTTGTCCTCTGTCATGCCAATACAGTATTAGTGAAACGTACCTCTCTATACACTTCATAGTTCTGTGTCAAGTTTTATTTGAGGTATATATTAGAGCTTAATATTTTGGTTTCCTGCCAGCACTCAGATGGCAAAAACTGCTTTGTATTTTTATTTAGTTATTTCGGGGTCAAACAATCAATTATCAAACCTTCTATGTGGTTCATGAGCTATTAATAAATGCCAATTCTAAAAAGCGACTGACACAAATATATGGCAGTGCAGCGTGTTTTTGAGGCACTAACAAAGTAAAAGGTAAACACAAAATGTCCTCCACACTAGCTCCAGAACACAGGCCAGACCTTCAGCTCATGTAAAATCAGCACAAGTCCACTGACTTCAGTAGAATGGCACTGGTTTTACATGCAATGAGGTTCTGGCTTTTTAGTTAAGGCACTATTTCTTTCAAAGCATGACACAAAGCATACACAACACACTAAAATAATGTTAATGTTTCATTTGTTACCAGCTTCAGTTTTATCTAGCAATTGACTTCATTGGGGGGGGGGGGGGGGGAGGAGTAGGATCCAGCTCATCTAATGGTAATTGTGCAAAAATTAGGCATCTGCTTTGATATAATAGACTCCTTTGATAGCTAATGGAGAAAAGAATTCACAACCAGAGAGTAATCCATTGCTTTATGTAAGACATCCATCTTAGAGTGGAATGATGTTCCATCCTATCCTACTTTTCTGCATACTCTAAAGCCTAAGTAGCTAGCACTGATCACACATCCAACTTTGAAACTCTAATTGTGAAAAGTTCTTGATTTAGCTATTTCATATTTCTTTTTCTGCAGCTTACCTGGAGCTGAAAGACAAATTAATAACAGTGCAGAATGTACATAGTAGCTGATTCTTTGCTACATTGTGAACAAACTAACATTGATCAATAGTCTACTTTTTTTTTAAACTATGTGGAACTGTATGAGTTGAAAATAGGACGTGTAGCACTAATGTTTTTCAACACATCACTGAAGATAAGTGCCTTTAAGATCACAAAGCAGTACTGTTTCCATCTTAAACTACAATATACTCAAAACATATAGCTGCCTTGAAAAAATAAAATGGGAACAGATGATAAATTACAATCCAGTCATTAGCTTGAAGTTCATTCCACCACAAGGAGATCATATGGAATTGCTTTTCCCTTTTTAATCTCTCTCACCATTCAAAAGAAATTAGTTTTGGAAAATCTTAATGGTATGAATACATTTGTGTGGATGAATACAAAAATCCCACTTTTCAAGTCACTTAGGTCATTCAGCCAAAGACACGCTGTTTTATAATGCACACCTTGTTGTGTGCTGTAACTTGCACAAAAATATTATTCATACAAAGTTTGTAATAACATACTTTGAGCATTATGATAATAAACATTGTTAACAAATGTTCTGTAGTTGGCAAAGACACTGCTCCACCTTACACTAGCTACTAGCCTTGCAGAATAGAGTTTCACTTCTTAAATAAAAAAAAAAAAATTCAAAATCTAGAAGATTTTAGAGATCTTTTTGTGAAACTACTTGGAAATGCAAATGACCACAGAAGGAGATAAAAGACATGAAATGAAGAAATGTAGAATTAAAAATCTCAGATCTTATGTTACAGATCAAATTAAGCTTAGAACTCGCCAAGAAGTTTCCAATAGTCTTTTTAAACTGGAAAATGCAAATTTGCCAGATTCAAAAAGGGGAATAGAGGATGACAAAAATACCTCTAGGTAGGACATTTACTTGGAAAGAAAGAGTCTTCAGTTTAACTGCTGGATTCCACTATTCCCCCAGATACCCAGGCATTCCCTACCTATCAGTCTATTGGCTCCTCGGAGGTGGTTGACTCACTCTCTGCAACCATTTCATTCTGGATAATTAAAATTCACTGAAGCAAGGATGCGAAGTCAAAAAGCTCTACTTCCTAAGAACTCAATGGCACAACCCTTTACTGTGGTCCTTCCCTCTCATTAATAATTTAAAGTGAAACAATTCCAACAGGAGAGACTGAAAAACAATCATTCCAAAATTATCAGTATACCTGCAGGTAAAACACATTCATTTGTGTCTTAAGAGAGTCATGATCATGCCTCTGCTTAGGTCAGTGAATAAATATCAATTATTAAAACACCCACAGGCACAATTTAAATTGATTTTTCTAATTAAAATTACTTCAAAACTAAAACCATCTAGAAGTAAACTGGAAAGAAACAGTAACTAGCATGATAGAATCTACTGAAGGTATTTAATTAAGCAGGCATACCTTGATTTTGCATGGCTGAACCAATCTTGTCCCTCAGCTTCTGCTCATGGGGCAGGAGCTCCAGCCCTGGCCACCCGAACTTGCTCCAGTTCATTGATATCCTTCATGCATTGAAGGCACCAGACTGGATGCAGTATCTACACATGGTCTAACATGTGCCAAGTAGAGGGAGAAAATTGGTTCTCTCAAACTACAGGCTGTGCTCCTGCCCATGGGGGCCAGATGCTGGTCTCCATTGCTGCCAGGGCATGCTGGGGGCTCGTGCTCAGCAACCTGCCCAACCTCAGCAGTCCCTCCCCAGTATCACTGTAAGGGATTAATCCTTCCCAGCTGCAGCACTTGGCACTTGTTTTTGCTGAATTTAATAAAGTTCCTATTGGCCCTTTCTTCCAGCCTGCCTGGGCCATGCTGAATGGCAGCCCTGACCTTGAGGATATCAGCTGGTCACCCTAATTTCATGTGGTGCTCACCTGATGAGAGTGCACTCCATCACCTCCTCCTGCTGGATGATACAGATGTTCAATAGCATTAAATCACAGACAGACCTCATTTATGACTGGCCTCCAGGCAGAGTATGACCCACTACTACCCTCTGAGCCCAACCATCTAAGCAGTTACTTGCTCATCTACTTGTCCCCCTCTCCAGACCATCAGGCCCCAACTTGGATACCCTTCTTTTTGAGTTGTTATAGTATAGAGCTATGTTCTCATGTCAAATCTTTTATTTTATTCTTCATAACTCCCAAATCGCAAATGGTATATAGGAGATTTAAGACATGGAAGCCAAAGCTTCTTTAAGGAATTTATCTTGCTAGTGGACTATACATCATAATCTAGAGTCCAAAATATGATGCCTCATTTGGATAATTAAGATTTTTGGAGTATTTCTTCAATTTCCTTCACTGTTTTTCATTTTTATAGTTTAGGTTGCATTATCTTAATAATATTGTACCACGCCATATTTAAAATATGACCATTGCCATAGCAATTAAGTGTATGTAGTTCATAGTTTCTTCCCAGCTCAGTTTGGTTACTAAATCTGCCACACTAGCAGCAGCATAACTTGGTTCAGTAGTTTTAGGCTATATACCTCTAAAACTTAGACAACTGTCTGGATTGATACACACGTTGCACTATAACAAATTGTTCATCTGTTTTATCAGAGATTTGTCCAAAAATGTTTACTATTTAGACTGTGATTTCTTTTTCATTTGAATGACTTGCAGATTTACTTTGCTGCTTTTTCAGCAAGACTATGGTATCAGCACCATGCAAACAAAGTAGCTAAATAAAGTTGCAGTAAATGTCCTATTTAAGGGGAAACTTTCAGTTTGTTAAGAACCCCAAAGTGCAACATAAGACACACTATATATTCTCAACAAGAGCCTTCTACTCCCACCCTCCTAAAAGTATTGTAAGCAACATATTTTTGAGCCTTTGGAAGGCTATCAATAATTTAATGGTTATATCAGGAATCTTAATCCCTCCTGAATTTATCTTAAGCACTCTTCTGATTAGATATATCCACACCACATGAAGGCTCCTTTTGCTTTCTTTGTTTGCATGAAAAATCTTTACAACAGTAGCAAGTACGTTCTCATTAAGTAAAAAATGGAGCCAGTGAAATAAACTAGGAGATGCACAGAAAGAACATCCTTGTTTTCAGTTATACACAAGGAAAGATTTAAAATTGAGGTTGATGAAGCATCTTGGAAAAGTTAACATTATCAAACAACTGACATTTGGTTCCTGTTCCAAACTTTGGCAGACACAGCCTAGTATTACAACTGGTAGTTGATCCACTTCTTGTTGGGAGTGTAGCTTCAACCATTTTGATCAGCCGTATTAAACATATTATAATTTTAGCATAATGAAAATATGACCTTTATTTTTGTACTTGACTCAGTCACTATGCACTTAATGGTGTAAGACTCCAAATTAAAAAAAAACAAATGGATTTCTTTGGCAAATTGAAACATTTGACTGCCCTCTTGGTTTTAAACAGTCACTTCCTTCTTTCTGGCATAACCTATAGTAAGGCCAAATGAAGAAACAGACCTCTGATCCCCTGATTCCATTGAAAATAATTGCTTTTTCTTTTTTATACAAGTATTTGAGTGGTTCTTTTGATCAGACAAGAAAATAATCTAAAAAAAAAGAATGATGTTGAGAGGGCCTTTGATCCCACCAGTGACTAAAAGCAAGGTCAAAAGCACGATGCAGAAAGTCATGAGCTTTCTGGTGGGTTTTGCAAAGAAAGCGTCTTCAAAGGGGGAGGGAGGAGAAGAGTCAGGCATGAAGCTACAGAAGTCAGAGGAATGAGAGCTGGCTGGAACTAGAAATAGGGCCAAGAGAACAAACTCCTAGGGAAAGAAAAAGCATCCCTGTGTATTCCCTGGGAGAGAGAAGGACCACCTTTGTAAGTCAATTAGTTCAGCTACAAAAAGTCCGTAAAATGCAGAAGCCACTGAGTCTTACACAAAGAATTATTCTTCAGAAGAGAAAACCCCAGCTCCTCCATCTAATCTGTTTTTCAGTTCAGAAAGAAACTACAGATGCTTAAAGAACAGACTTTCAGCCCAGCTCTGTCAGGAACAAGCTGAAATCCCAGGAAAAATAAAGTACCCTGAAGCACTCAAAACCTTTCAGAGTGTCAGCTAAGGTGGAAACAAGATTCATTGCTACTGTTATGCTTTGTATGCTAGCCACATCCTTGAGAAAAATCTGCCTAACTCTCCACAGCATTTGGACAGTATTTAGCCAACAAGTAGAAATTCATTACTATGAACATTGATACTCACTTCATCTTATGTCATGAGTTTCACTGCCACAAGAGTTTAACAGAATTTCCAGATACATTAGTCTGTCTATAATCTAAATATGGAAAACTATATGAAGATTAAGATTCATCAATAGGACTACTCTTCCATCTAAAGCTACTGAAAGGGTAAAGGCTCTTTTGATCAAACACCAGGTTAGGTTCTTTGTATTCTGCTGCTAGCATGAAACCTCCATGACTGCTTCAGTCTCATATTCTGTCATTCAACCTCTAGTCAATTTTAGAATTCATGTATCATTTGGCTGCACTTTACAGTAAATGATCATATCTGCTTCTCTCTTACCACATTGTATCCAGGTTACCGGGAAAAAAGATTAGTCAGGAGTGCAGACCACAGCATTAAAAGAGTAAGTGTCTTGGTTTTTTTTGTCAGAAACATTACAGGAAAGCCAGAGATGGGCAGGTCACATTAGGAAAACAAGCTCATTTGAGGAAAATATAAATACTTGTTGTAAGTCAGAGGCCTTTGAACGTTGCATGATAATTGTAAACCTTACATGGCACCCTACATGTAAGTGATTCTGAGAGTCATCATCCTAATTATTCAAATCCAAATATTTTAAAATCTTGCATAGATACACTTACATACACTAAAGTCACAACAGCATAAAACCAGCAATAGAATCAATAAAACAAGATGGAAGCCTCTAGGCTTGTCTCCACATGCCCAGATTGAAAATAGTGCAGTTACAATTTGAACTCTGTAACAGAGATGGGTAAGTCATTCTCCCCTGCCTGTACCCTCATAAAGAGGTGATAATTCCAGCACTCAACAATGCTCCACAAAGGAAGTTTCAAAAATACCACCATGGGCTCGTACATCACTGCCTAACACAGGATGAGCTTAATGCTCGTCAATGTACCTACCTTCCATTAATACCTTCATTTAACTGCTCAATTTACTAGCACATGATTCATTACTGTCAGGAAAATGTCTTGAAATGTTCTAAGATTACTCAAATTATTATTATAATTGGCATCAGCCTAAACTACATTTACTTTTCCCACAGCTAACTGTGAGCATCAGATGTGATTTAGAAGTCCTACATTTCTGGATAGAGGTATGAAAAATTGTAACACTTTTCTCTGACTTTAACTGGCTTTCTGGTTTGGTTCCGAAAAAAAGTTTTTGCTCTGGCTAAGACAAGTCACCACACTTTCCTTTGCCAGGATCCTATGACATATTCAGCACTTTCTATTCCTACCAAGTTGACAGCACTTTGATCTTCAACTTCATGTCACCTCCAGCAAAACATTTAGGAGGTTTGGGAGTAGCTGCTGTTTACTTCCTTTCTTTCTCATGAAAATGATAATGCCAAGTCACCATGTCTGGTTTGCAACCCTGGATGTTATCAAGAACTTCCTGAAATTTTTCCATCATGTTGTTTTGCCTTTTTTGAAGAATACAAACAGAAATTCTGTCTTGAAGGTAAACAGCTCTGCTGTGAAATCTCTGATCCCTTCCAGCAATCTCTGTAAAAAGTTAAACATTCACATTTGTTTTTCCAAAGTCACTCACTAGCCTTTCCATAAGGAAAAATAAAGCATCTTCACTAATGACCACTAATCACCATATTGGGTTAAAAAAAATTTCTCAAGTCCATTTTTCCTTTGATTTTGTCTTTGGGGAATTGGTTCCAGCTAATACATAGCACACCCCTCCCTTGGCTAACCAGCATTGGCTGGAGGTGATTTATCCGACTGCCATTACCTAGGTAATTTGCCATGTATCATTACACTGTTGACCAGTGATTTGGGAGTCCCAGCAGTATCCCTGGGATGTAAAACTAGTGAGAACCTACTATATGAAAGCTGGAGTTATTATACTGCTCCTCTCTGAGCTATTTAAGCTACTTTTAGGAGACCCTGGAGCTTGCTCCTTAAAGTCAGTATTTATTTTCCATGACAGTTACAGACTTAAAAGCTCAGTGCCTGATCCAAAGACTCTTGTAGTCAATGGCAAACTTTCTACTGATTTCCTTCATGTGAAGACTTCACACACCATTTGCAAAAGTTACAGCCACAATAGGACCCTGTTTTAAAGACACAAATGATAGTTCATGAAGGGTGAGCCTTTACACTTACCCCTACTGCTGCTAACACCTGGAGAGAGGAAGAATATACCACAGAGCTGTTATATTGCCAACTCACAAACAAATATATAGGAAGCAAGAAGACCCTTGACTTCAAGTCCTCAATTTTAGAACTGGGAAATAGTTTGGTCTCTTGTCCTTTCTCTCTCTCACACAGAGGATTGATTTGGGGGGGGGTGCATTTTTTTCAAAAAATTGTATTATATAAATTTTCCATGTGAACAGAAATACTTGAGTTTCAATGGCAGATTAAAATGTCCTTGTCCTCCTAACTGTTCAGGATTTTGCGGATGGAGTCATTTCTACATGAAGTTTGCAACTATCAGCTCTGACTTCCTACTTGCAAGAATTCTTACTAAGTTAAAAAAAAAAAAAAAAAGCCTAGACCACTCAGGGAAAAAAGTGTATGGCTTCTGCAAATTATCCTAATCTGCAAATTTAAGGATTTTAAAACAGATACAACCTACATACAAATATGTTACTCTCTGATACAGGAAATTTTAAAGCAGCACTAGACACGTTTTATACCACAATGATCGTGAATATAATTTTTCTTATAGTATAGAGGCAGTTTACAGAGCCCTGAATCTGTGATTTATCCATCGGGTTTGCTGCATATTTAAAATCTCATGTTTTACATTTAAAACATTTGTTGTTCTGAAAGTTCTTAGCAACAAGGAGGGAACAAAATCCAAAAGCAAGATCATAATATGGCTAAATCATTCCTCAGTTTTACATTAAAGCTGCTTTGGGGTTTATGAGCCAGGGAAAGTTTGTCTCATTACCAAAAGGAAACAAACATACACCCTGAAATGACTGTGACTATTTAGAGTACAGATTGTCATCAGACTGGGAGCTGGTGCTTTCAGTAGCTAGAACTGAGCAATGACATATACTGAAGGCTATCAAAATAATACAACATGACTAATATTTTCAAATACTTTGGCCCATTAACTGTAATAGAAATTAATCTGTTTTTAAAATATGAAATAGGAATTCTCCTTCTCTTTAAAATGTTAAATAGGAATTCTCTTCTTCCTCCTTTTAGGATCAAGCATGCAAAGTTCTATCTTTTTTCTAACATAGATATATAGTACAACCTGAAAAACTAAAAGTACTTTTACACCTAAAGAAAATCAAGAACAGCAATAAAAACTTATCAAAAAGTAACTTGCTTTTTTCCCCTAGATATCAGAATGTTAAAAAAAAGGAAAAAAATAAAAAAGGACAGAATAAGATTAAGTATGAAATTTATGTATGCAGATTTATATTTTTCACATAATAGAACGACAGCAATGTCCTAAAACATTTATATTGTCTATTTCCAGACCACACATCCTCCTGGCCTTCCTCTTGACTCTAAAGCTAGCTGTAGTATGTTTCAACTTGAATATCCTTGTTTCACACCTGCCTTACAACAGTGACATATGTTTAAGTTATTGCATTATGCACGTGTTCATATGACATGCCAGGAGTTAATGTTTCGGATCTGTAAAGAAAATGATGGCTTCCTATTACCAGTTAACCAGTATATTGTGCATATGAGTGCACTACAGCACAACTGCTGGGAAATTATATGCACCACATACACTTCGTTGACCAGTGCCAATATTTTCCCCTGTGTCTAGCTTTTACGCTCTACTCATACAAACTCTTCTGAGGATTCCTCTACTTCATTTATTCCACAAACTAGATCTAAGCACACTTTGGGCACAGCAGCTGCAGACAATCCTTTCTGGAGAATTCCACAAAAAGGTCAGCTATGCTTGTTAAGATATTTAAGGTGTCTGTTCTATTTATATCGAGTTTAAAAAAATATATTGAATGGAGTCTAGTAAGAGAGAACAATTCCACATAAATGAAAAACACGTGGAAATGTTCAATAGGTCAACTATGTAAAAACATGTTATATACTGTGTTTATAGGTATTTTATTCACAGACAAGGCTGGCATTAGGGTTTTATTGATATCCTGGTGAAAAGCAAGTTAATCTAAGGGTTGCAAACCCCTTTTCTCTGCATTTTAATGCAGACCACAAAACAGCATAGTAACATGCAATTATTTTCAAAACATATTAACTTGCACTTAATTTAATTATATTTTGATTGTAAATCTCTTCTGGCTTTGTATCCAGATTTATATGCAGGTGACCTGTACATATATGCCATTCCCATTCATATGCTGTATGAACATTTCTGAACTTCAAAGATGAGATTACAGGTCCAAAATCGGAATCCTATATTATACCACAGGCTCATCTTCAGTCAAAATTGCTGGACATTTTACCGCAGCTAATTAGACAATCTAATCCAAATAATACAGTGTCTGGTTTTGTTGTGCCTGGGAACATTCAAAATTTGCCAAAAGCAACTAGGCTAAGTCCAAATGTGGAAGTCCAAAGGAAAAAAGCTATCACATAGCAAAGACCTTGAGGGTACAGAAACATCTACACCCAGAAAACAACTTCAGAAAGGGGGAAATTTGTGCCTGTACATAATCTTTGCTTTCAGTGAAACTAATGATATGACTGTGAATAAAATTCAATTTAGGCATGGCGGTGTAGTGAGGCCTCTATTTCTTGCTTCACTTTGAGGTGGTTTTAACCACCCTGCACTCAATGGACTTGTCAAGCAGCTTCAGTCGCTTCCTGAAATCCTATGCAAACTCTTTTTAGATCTGATTAGACTTTGGACTTTTTTAATCTGAAAACCAATCCACATTTACATAGTTCTGGAACTGTATCAATGTAGCACATTATATTTGTTTGTTCCCAGAAACTATGCCAGTTCTGTACAGAGCACAGTAATCAGTTAGGTACTGCTAGGTATCAGTTTGGAACTGCTAGGTACCACTTTAGGAATCTCAGTACAACACATAGGATTCACTTTAAAATACCACCTCGGTAACTGTCCTTATCCAGCTATACCACTAATGCATTTAAGGAACTAGACCTCCTATAGGGAATGCAAGAGCAACTATGGCAGGAAGTTGTTAGCTGCTGAGCTCACGACTCAGGAATCTGCCTTCCATTTACACCTGCTCCAGCCAGAGTCTGTAGACCAGAAACAAACCTTTGATTAAGATTGGGAGGTGTAACAGTAGGTGTGATTGTAGAATACAGGAAAACATTTGTGGGTTATGTTCTTTCTCAGACACTATTTAAGAATTGTGGATGCTGGATATTATTTTATTTTTTAATCAACCAGCATGCATGGTACAAAGGATCAAATTTAAAGAGAGATACCTATAGTAAAATTGATATTATAGACTAACATATTTGCTATCTATACTTCTACCTATAATAAACACATTCAATACATAAAACTAGGTTATAACCCTACAATATAAACCTATGTGCAATATATATTTATATTAACTGGAGAAACAATATTGTATGATTTTGTTTTCCATTCACTAGTTTTAGACTTGGAAAATTTTTTTTTATCTAAATACAAAAAAATCAAGTGACAGTAAAAAAAATCTTTCACCACAGAAAGTACTGTATTCTGCAATTAAAGGTCCTATTTTGCAATTGATATGAGTAAGAAAATCTGTGTACTAAATACAGGTAATTCTCAAACTACACTTTTATTTTTTCATGTATAACATAGCACCTTCAATGAATGTGGGAGGAGAGAGGGATATTAAAAAACTAGAAAAACTGAAGTTAAGACCATCTTCTATGCATAACTAATTCCATTTGTAATACGTCCAAATTAGAGCATTTTATTTCAAAGGTATAAAAAGTATATTGATCTACACCCTTTCAGAAAACAGCAGAGGCCTCAATAAAAAAGACATAGACTGAACAAATTAATTAAAAGGCCAAACAGGTGCTGGAAATGCTGCACTAACTTGGACTCATCTCATAAAAAGAGAAGATGACAAACCTTCTGATCCTCAGTAAATTATCTTAAGTCCACCATTTACATAAACAGATACTTCAGGTTCTATGTCACTATTCAACTGATTTCAAATCCTTTTTTCAGCCACTGATTATTCCACTGAAAAGGTAAGGTACCTACACATCTGAGCATGAACCCACATGTCCATAAGGGTATATTCAGAATTTTAAATGGCAGCACTTAGGACATTGATCTGAGAACACTTATTTCAAAACACATCTAGAAGAATGAAAAGAAAAGATTATGTGAATGACTATGTTGCTTTTTAAAATTGTCGTTAAGAGTAATTATTTGTTATGATAAATTCTGTTGATAAAATCTTACCATGGGATTTACCTGTTAAAAGATATGTTTCTACTAAACATACTCATTCCAATTTTCCATGGTAAATCCTAAAAAACATGCTTCCACTTCCTCCTCACACTTATTTCAAAGAGAATTTACTTATCTGCTATGTTATTCTCTTTAAATTATGGTTAATATCCACTACAAGAATTGAATAATAAATCTATATTCCCTGTTTCTTCAGTCTTTCCAGTGTTAAAAACATTGTTCCATCCCATAAATATGACAAAGTATATACACATGTGTACGCAGCACTTTTCTGTTTTGAGTATTCAAATCAGTAGCTGCTAAGTAAAAAGGAAAGCATTCTAGATAAAAGAAAACCTGCACAAGTTCCTGAGACTACCCTCAAGAAAGTATTAGGCCTGTGATGTGCATTAGCCTCCTCTTTGCTGCCTATATGATTATTTATAGTAGTGCTGATGCACATATATTGGCTACTTCAGCACAGGAAAAACCTCACCCAAGGATAAGAATATTTTTCTCATGTCAGGCTCCAGAATCAGAAAGTGGTTATTGATCACTAAATCCCTATATGGTTAGTTCACATACATCAGGGTGAGATGAATTTTAGCGCAATCCAGGACTCTGTATGTGTTACTGTCTGCTCCAAAGCAGAACATTTATCTCATTTGTCCCTTTCTCCTCCCCTTTATTCCTCTTGTTCAACAAAAATTGAGATGATTTCAAGTCTCAAAGATCTTGGGAAACTGTCATTTTATGAGAAAACACTGTAGCCAGCTGAGTTTCAAATGACTTCCTTATTCTACCTACTTGGATTTTTCTTCCTCCTCTCTTTGCCCGGTAGCAAAATCACATGCAACAGTTTTATTACTTCTCTCAGAAAATAAGCTGGGAAGGTACATACTTCCCAGCTGTTTTATTAACCTAGGCCACTTGAAATATGGCGTATCAGGGTATCTCAAGGATCAAGTCATGGTCTGAATGTACATAAGCTTCTCCTTAATTAAGTTTCATTAGGATTTTCAGAAGTTGCATGATTCTCCAGTATTCTGATCCAATAAATTTGCTGTACTGAATCATTTTGGATGTCCTTAGGCTCTTTTTTTAAACAGGTACTTCTTAATTTACTCACCTATAGCTCTAAATGTATAGACAAACCAACTTAGACTCTGGAAGATGAGGAAGAAAAAGGACAGAAATATCAAGAGAGAGAAATGACAAAAAGGAGAAGATTCATTGGAGAAGGGAGGTAATCCTCACATTAACTTTAACACACGTCTCCCACATCCATGCCCATTCTTCCATTCTTACTTTTTCTTGAACTTTAAACAGTTGTTATCTAAAATTGATGATACTACTTTCGAAGACACAATTACTTTCTGCTTGGCCATGATTTCTTCTGCCTTTATAATTAACTTTCAAACTCCTTAGCAAGTCCCATTTAATTAGAATATCACACAGATAAAATTTAATGAAATGTTATACGTGAACAACAAATCTCTGACAATTCAGGCAACAGTTGTCTGTCACTGATGAGATGGATCAATTATAAGATTACCAAATGCCTACAGTTAAGCAATCAGAGCTGCTTACTTTCATTCTATACAAACATCTGAAATGCTACATAAAAACAGACAAATGTTTTAAATATTACAAAACTCCTTCTAATGGAATCCAGTCTGGGCAAATACAATACCCAAGATAAATGATCAACCTTAAGCTTCTACACAAAAAATGCACTTGCAAAAAGAATTTCAGTGAGAGTCACCATTCAACATACATGAATATGAAGTTTGAAATGCAACAGAGATTTCAACAGAGGAGCAAAGACAGACATTAAACACTGTCAGTGAGGAGAGGATGATATATATGAAAGAGAAACACAAACAAACTGAAGTTGGTGGAATTTTGCAGAGACAGAATGAAAACAATATAAAATTGGGACAGATAATGAGAAGAGTCATGTAGTTCAATCACATGGAGTAGGGTTTGGTACAGGGCATATTATTTGTAACTGTGTTCTAAAGATTGAAACTTCACAAGCTTACTTTCTGGGATTTGATCTGAACAAGATTTTCAAAAGCACTTAAAAGGAACTTTGCTTTTTCTGAATAAAAACCTCAAAACTCACATTACTCTTGAAAACACACTAGCTCTTGAAGCAAGCATTTAAACCACACACATCTTATTTCTTACAATTTCCATTCAACTCATTTATGTGGGGAATGAGTGAACTGCAAGAGTTTTTGGTAGCCTTATCAAAAGATGTAAAAAAAAATACAGATACTGGGAATAGGAAATCTTATAATTAAAAGCATGATACACAGCTCAAAATCCTGAAACCAAACTGTTTTCCCTAAACATCTGGCTTTTTTGTGGGATTTTATTTCCATAATAATAAATAAGTCACGTTTGGGAGTGCCAGTTTATTAAGTATTTAAAAATGGCTAAGCCACAGCAGCTGCCTGGATCTCACAGCACATCCAAATAGACCAAATGTTCCCTGTTGGTAACAGTATATTCAAATACAAGGATTACTATTATGGATTGATACTAATAAACACAAGGTTTAATTTTAAATGGGGCTTAAAAATCCATTTCCTTCCCTTACCATTTGCTATTTCCTTTTTAGCTACTGAATATTCCTGGACAGTTAGCAAAAATCTTAAACTTTTCATCACTTTGCAGTACTGTTGAAGGCTTCGGATGTAACAGTACAATATTTCTGAATTAAAGTTACTTTTCTGGACTCAAGTAAGTAAATACATACCATGTCTGTATATTTTTCTTTTCAAACTTTCATATCGGTTCATGCCTTACAGTTTCAACTCATCAATTCCTATCATCTGCACTGAAGCTGAGGGACAGTGAAAGAACAGGCTTTTAATGTTACCACTCCTACTTTCTACTCTCTCTAGTCGACTTTTCACTCTTACAAGCCTATGAAGATGATAAAAAGAAAATATTTTTCATCTGGATTTAGTTTACGAAATGTGTAAGCTCCATTTCTGAAACTAGGCAATGTTCACAACCCACTAATTAGGATTTTTGATCCTTTGGGTAGTCATTTGGATTAGGCCACTAGGAATTTTATTGCTTTAAAGGAAATCTCTGGGTAGCAGAAGGACAATTGAATTGTAAATAAAACTTGCTTTAGAGAATCATTGCATATCAGGTGCAGCACGGAGAAAGAAAAGAAGTTAACTATAGAGCTGTAGAGCTATGAGTGCTCTTGGTTAACAGCCAACAGCTGTAGACAGCTCCCACAGCCTATTTATCAGGTTGGCTAAGCTTTGTAATTTAGAGTCCACTACAGTGACTGTATTGTAAAAAACTAACTTTGTTTCCAGTTGCTTGGACATGAAGCAAGGAAGTCATGGAAGAGAACACTCTTCAATAGCTGCATATGACCACTGCAATGACTGAAAGGGTTTGAGGTCTGTTGTATGCACATGACAGATATAAAAAGACATATAAATACATAAGCATCTCTATTTTTGCAAAATATGCAAATTTCATCAAATATTCCAGTGTCATTGACTAGCCCTTCTCAAAATTAGAAACAAGATTGGACAAAGGTGGGGTTAGTTTTGGAGACCCAAACAACCTATTGAAAAGATGATCTCTGCCTTCTGCCCACAATAAGACTGAATCTAACCCAATATCATGACTATGAACAGCATGCATTCTAGTATTTGGCATGTGAATGGAATTTTTTTGCCTAACATTTTTGCTGTGATGTAAGGATGACAATTAAAATAATTCAAGCCAAAAAGAAAGGAGTTTTCCTTTAAAAAATATTTTAGTCATTTGGAATTTTTCGAAAAGAATTTTATGATCCAAAACACAGCCTGCATCAAAACTGAGTATGTTAACTAAATGAAATTTTTCTTTTCCTCCAAGAGACACTGCCAAAACTGCTTTTCAGATTTTGAGCTGAATTTGTTGTTATTTATTACTAGAAAACAAAAGTTTGGAGAATAACAAATATATACTAAACTATTTGTAACTAACAATGGGTGCAAATAATCATTAAAATTACTCAAGGGATTTCACAGCATCACAAAAGACATTGATCTGAACTAGTTTAACGTGTTTCTATTCTATCGAATGCTATCAAAAGCAATAAACTTGGAAAATGGCCATTTTGCAAGTTTTCGTTTCCTCTATAATGAATTTCAATAAGCCAAAGTTTCCCATAGCATTCCATATATCTTTTTAAAAAGCATGAGAAATAGAGATTTATTATCCAAAACTAGTAAATCTAGACTATTAGTCAGAATCAGATTGTACAAGAAAGAATCACCTAAATAATTATAAGCAATTACCTGAGTTAAGACACTATTTTTCAAGTTCTGTGTGGTTTACTTGATACATGCTCTGCAAGCCTCTATTTCAGTAAAGAAAGTTGATGCATGCTGAAGCACTTGCAGCTACTCATCTCAACCCTCCTCACCAGAAATGCCCACCTTCTCCAGACCAGCCTACAATCTGCTTCCTTAACCTATTCCAGACTAAACAAGTGAGGTTAACTTAAGAATTTAAATGGTAGGTTTTTGCTGAGCAAGGTCATTTTGTCTGTAGCAGTTTAGACAATATTCAGCAATTAGCTCCACTCACAAGTCTAAACTGTTACTAGTCTCTGACAGGGGAAAAAAAGAGGGGGAAGAGGGAGAGGGAGAGGAAAATGATGTGTATCTGTGGAAAGGTTATGGATTATTTCTTTTACTGACAAGCAGAATATGAAAGACTGGATGTCTGTGACCTAAAGCCTTAGACAATTGCACTTGTGAATTCCTATAATGCATATTTCATGGAATAGAAATCTTTGGGAATGAAAGCCTGTCTGGATTGGTTAAATCATCAGATGCAAAGTGTTAGAATTGCTGGTCTTGTTTCCCTGTTTAATCTCTTGTTGAGGGAGTCCCCAAGGTGCTCTTTAATTGTGTTTATACAGCAAAGCAATGCTATATCACATGTGGCAGTACAAAAATATTTTCATGCTGATTATATAGGTTTGTATAACTCTGATTAAGGTACTCCTCCTGTTTTAACTTTACAGCTGAACTTTCAAACTTACACATGAACTTATAACTGAACACTTGCAAAATTTGCACTCACATAATTAAAAAATATTAGCAAAAAATTACATCTGTTTTCATTTTAATTGCCTTTTTTTTACATTATTATATTAAAACAAAATTTCATTTTGTCTACTGTGCATTTATTGCATGTACCTTCACAATCAAAAGCAAACCTGTTCCTCTTGCGATCACCCATTCAGGTAGCAGAGTAACTAAGATTAACTGCAAGTCTGTGCAGAGACCTAATTCTACATATGTCTTAAGAAAAGCAGATTGCAATTGTTTTGTATTTTACTCACTTGTTGTTACAATGCTGCACAGTTTACACAGTTTACAAGCACAAATTATATGAAAAGTATCAGTTATAGTCTTTAATCACAACAGATTCAATTCTCAGAGTAGTTACAGTTTCACTTGTAAACTACCATATGAATAAAACTCTTTTTTCTTTTGTAAAGCCTGACAGATGTCTAAGGTTGGGGGGGGGTGTTCTTGTTTCTTAATATTTGCATAATTCAGCATTTTTCAGAGGAGCCCTGGGTGTGGCCAAGAAAAACGCTCTAATGGTTTCCATTGCAAATGGAAGGCCAATGTTTCAGGTTGCAATCTAACAAATTCACATTATTTTACAAATATTTTTGGAAGGAACACCAACTAAAATTTTTTTAGTAATGCTGGAGTAGGATGAGCTACATTTGAAGCTGCAAACCCAGAGGAAAAAACATCAGTTCACCATAAATACATGAGTTAGTATTTATGTTGCAGCACTGCCATGTGAAAAATGGAAGGATAACCAAAATGCAGCCCTGTCGTGGTTTAACCCCAGCCAGCAACTAAGCACCACGCAGCCGCTCACTCACTCCCCCCCCATCCAGTGGGATGGGGGAGAAAATCAGGAAAAGAAGTAAAACTCCTGGGTTGAGATAAGAACGATTTAATAGAACAGAAAAGAAGAAACTGATAATGATAATACTAATAAAATGACAACAGTAGTAATAAAAGGATTGGAATGTACAAATGATGCACAGGGCAATTGCTCACCACCCGCCGACCGACACCCAGCCAGTCCCCGAGCGGCGATTCCCTGCCCCCCACTTCCCAGTTCCTAAACCAGATGGGACATCACATGGTATGGAATACACTGTTGGCCAGTTTGGGTCAGGTGCCCTGGCTGGGCATGAGAAGCTGAAAAATCCTTGACTATAGTCTAAACACTACTGAGCAACAACTGAAAACATCAGTGTTATCAACATTCTTCTCATACTGAACTCAAAACATAGCACTGTACCAGCTACTAGGAAGACAGTTAACTCTATCCCAGCTGAAACCAGGACAAGCCCCCCAACAGAACTAGTCTGAAGAAAGAAAATTTGTTTGGTTTAACTCCTATAAACAGACTCTATACATGGCAATACAAAACATTGATTTTTACAAGCAAGGAAAAGGCATCTCAAGCCTCAAAAGTAGAAACAATCATACATTTCTAAAAAAATCTCAGGTCTTGTTTGTGAAGTTGGGGCTAGCAGAGCCCTGTAAAATCTTGTTTATATCTATTTTACACACAAATATATGCATTCTTATATATGAACTGTATGTATAAATGTTTATAGATACCCTAATACTATATACTACACAAGTAGACTGTGACTTCAATTCAACAGCATCAAGGATTTGCTTAATCTATTCTGAACTTGGGTAATAATGATAATCACACTAGATTTTATATTGTTTAGCATGTATAACAGCTTTGCTGAATGTAAGTATTTTCTTAAGATACAGTTGCATGGCAGACAAGGTGTGTAAGCAAATGAAAGTTACTTGGGCATGTTCCTATATACTTTGCTGACTTAGGCATCGCATATGGGGCAGGAATTGCGCCTCCAATAAACTACAGATTTTTTTCACTTTTAAAATGTATTATTTTAAGGAAAATTTATCTACACCAAAAAACAAGCCAACGTGAAACATTTCTCTTCAAAAGGTCCCATATGGCTTGTGCAGAGACCTCCAAAAACTGTAGTTGGTATTATTCACCACACAACAGTTCAACACAACAGTAGAAAGCCATCAACAGTTAATCCTAACTGGTTTGCACTGGTTTCTGCCACTGCCAACACGCATTTGAAGTCAGATGTGCTTGTTTGCATGCAGACCCTGTGCCTATGCCACTTTCATACTGTAACAGAACAAAGTCTTTGCACACTGTTTTCAAAAGCAATTTAATAAAAGCAAATGAGCCAGTGACTTTTTTTTAAAAGAAATAGCACTCAGCACCCAAATTCCATTACATTTCAAAGGAATTTAAGAGCTCAACTCCCTTAAGGTCTTTAATATAGGTTAGCTACATACCATTTATCAAAACAGTAACTATTTGATCCCCACTTGTGTAAAAGAAGATGGGTGCCAAGAGGCAGCTTCAACATCTTAAAGTCAGTGATTTACATATATCAATTTAACCTTATACATGGTGCCTCCACAGTCATTACCTAATAACTACTTTATTGCTTCCTGACAGGGGCCTCCTCCACTGTACCACAGCCATTAAATAATACACTCAGGCTCCCACACCTCTTCCACTTCACAGGTCTATCACTGTGTCACTAACCAAGCAGTTGTCATCCTAAGCTGGTAAGAGTTCAGAAAAAACCTGAAGACAAGACCAGGTATGATTTATCTTTTCAAAAAAACTCAGGAGAACTTTCATAGAGTGCTATTAAATCAATTGGGTGCACCCAAAACAATTTATTTTTTTACATACTGACTTCATAACTGTAAAAATAATCTTAACACTGTACATGCTCTTTGAGGGAAGGAGATATTTGAAAAGTGGATGCTCACATGTTTTCCAGAATATCTTCCTACTGTGCCTAGGCATGGTTCTTCAATGCCATCTAGGCAAATTTTCATTCTCAATGCAGCAATTCTTCTTATACACTGTAGGAAAAGTGACTGCTATTGTTAACACCCAAACAGTAATAGCATGCAACGTTTAACACAAAAGCTAAGAACACAAATAGATGAGGCAACTACTCCCTCAGTATAGATCAGCAAGAAAGAAACTAACAGCAGAATCTAGAGGTTGACCTTGTGTTGTTTTGTAACATAAGCACTTTCCACCCAAAGGGCAAAAGTCAAGGAGGGTTTGATTGTGGAGTCAAAATAGTCCTACCACTCTGTAATTTTAGCCTCCCTTTCTTCCTCCTGATTATTCCACTCAACATAACCTACAGCATCTAGTGATAAACCTGCTGGCACACAATTTAAAGAGAAACAACACTTAACTCTCTCTCAGCTACTTATCTTTTTAAGCAGTCAAAAGAAAAACCCCTACTCTATATAGTGACTTCTTGGTGTCCCCTTGTTCCCCTCCTCCCCTGCCTCTCTTTTTTCTGTATGCAAACGGACCCGAAGGCTTTAAGCACAGCAATAGACAACAGTTCACTTTCCCAAAAGGACATAATAGATGCTTTTTCACAGAACCAAAGGCAGCTTGTAAATGCATGGTTGACCGTGAAAAGTAACTGCGAAGGGATGGTAAGATCGAGTACCTTTGCCTGTATTGAAGAACCCAAAGCCATTAATAAGTTTATGCCACTAATTAAGAATTAGTATGTACTTGCATGTGATTCAAACAAAACAAAGATTATTCCATTATAAGAGTAATTTAAGGTAATAACAACAGCTTATTTTTATAATTAGACAAGTATAAGAACAGCAAGGGGGAAGCAAGAAAATTACTAAGTAAGGAAATGACTTTCCTATTCTCATGAATCTGGGAAACACCAGTGACTGATGTGTGGAAAAAATCGTGGAGGATGTGAAAGGTATTTTGTAACTACTTTGTCAATCAGTGGTAGAATTTATTTTTCCAAAGGAACACCTCTAATATTGCTACATGGTTACCTTATGCATCGTACTATTAAATGGCATAACTATTATGATTTTATGATCAGACAAATTAATGTACAGAAAATAAAACACTTAAAAAATTGTAAAGGGCACCCCAGCACTAATTCAAGTAATCAAACATTTTCAGTTCAGATTTTTAAAATATCAAACTGTTATTCCACTACTGATATAACCAGTGATCAAAAATAAGACACTTTCCCCTCAAAATTTAATTTGTAGACCAATGCCGACCACCTTCTCAGATTGGAGACATAGCTTTTTATGGAGTCACCCAAATGTCATATTCAGTGCTGTATTTGGGCTTCTCTCTTTGTGTCCAATAACATGACCAAGAAAGAGCTGAAGGACCTCAAAGAAGGTGTGAAGGAGCAAGTGAACACTGGACTGCAGAAAAAATTAATACCCATTGCAGCCTGCATTCTGGAAAGATACTGGGCAGAGAAATTGGCCTCATACATCTCAGCCAAAAGCAAGTAAGTTCAAAACACAAGTGATGTGCACAGAAAAACAACATTTATTAATGCACAGAGAATTGTAACTTAAACCAGAGAAAGCAAGGAAACGGTGATTTTGCATAAAGAAATTAACCCAGAAAAGAGTAATTTGAAATGTCATCAAAATTTTAGAAATTTCAAAAAGTTCTCTATATTTTTTAATTTCTTGTAGCTTGGGCAAAAAAAGAAGAAAAAAGACTTTGCTCCATATACTACAACCCTCCTCCTGTTATAGGTATCTTTCTCAGCCTGTATCTGCTCATTTTCTAGACAAAATAATAATATTTTCTTTAATCACTTACTACAAAACAATAAAAAGAGGCTACAAGGAAAAAAAATCTGGATTTATACTTTTTCAAAATATCTAAGAAAGAAAAATATCAATAAGAATAATATCACTTAATTCCAACTGTGGGTTCTGCATGCCTGTATGTGGATGACACATGAGCCTGTAAGAACCTAACTTGATTTTTGTATAACAAGCTGAGTTTGCAGAATTGAAATTCACAAAATCAGTGGTTTGTGCTTTTTCATAATAGGAAAATGGATCATGTTTGATTTAGAAACTTTAATTAGAATACTCCTAGAAACTAAAAATTATATTACTATTTTATTCTACAGTACAAAAAACTCTCTTTAAGGAACGAGTTTATATTTTTTATAATTTAAACTAGCTTTTAATCAGTAACTCCCAAGTAGTTTCAAAACCCACCTTGTTCACAATCTGTGGTCAACATTTGGTGACTATTGAAGTTGACCATAAAAACAAATTAATCAAATTAAGTGTAATTGAGAAGGATGTTGGCCTTCTGAGAGAACATAACTGAGCCCTTTCTGCAAAGGTTTCTGCAACACAGATCTCCTGTCTGCTTTTCACAACTTTCTAACACAGATTAAAGGACAATATGAAATTAGGATAATGGTATCCTAAAAACAACTCTAGAGAAAGTGCACCTACAGACAGTGGCAATAAGTTGACTTGGCTCTTAACATCAATAGGAGTGAGTACTCTCGTGTGCTAGCCATATGCAGACTGTGTAACAGTGTTAGAACTATGAAGAAACAGCCAAGGGACTCATTTATATCTGTTTTTGCAGATGAGACAATTTAATATGAGGATCCATGGGGTGGATGGCTGTAAATCTTTGAAAATTACACATGGAGACAGAAATCAGTGGAAGTATTGCAATACTTTGAGCCTAACAACGAACATCTCAGAGCTCCTACAGCATCAATACAGGGTGCCAAAGACATAAATCACTAGCCTGAATGAAAATGAGAAACAAAATGATTTATTTGTGTAGAAACATGAGAAAGGATGACTTAATTAGAGAACAAAACCCTCACTATATCCAGTTGATTTATAAGGTGTTTTTTATCTATGAGACAACAGTATTTTGCATTACATTTCTCTGCAATAAAGGGCATGACTTATCCTTCACTACCACAGTGAGCACAATAACACATCAAAGGGTTTAGGAAGGGTAGATTTGATGTTATCCCTTAGATAGTCCATAAAGTAAAACAACACTTACTGCCATTTCACTAATACCAACCATCCTGCCTCCGTAAGTATCTCGAAAGGCAGACAGGCTCACCACTATCTTAGCACAGCTTTACCAGAAAGACACTGCTGTGAGTCTCCTACTGCTAAGACATAAACATTTTATGATATTATACAGAATATTTTACAGATTTTACAGTACTAATTAATAAACTATGAATTAATACATATATACAAGACAACCATACCTTTACAGAACAGAAACCTAAGTGTCTCTGTTCAATTCGCTCCCGCCCACAAGCCTTCTCAGTGACCTGGAGAAGTCTTTAAAATTCTCCCTGCCTGGGTTCTGTGTCCTCCTGAGGTGGGAGATCGTGCACTCTGAAGCACAGGATGTCTTCAAGACCCAGAACTTAATATTCTTATTTGTCTGAGTTCAGGCTATCCCCATACCTTGCTTGCCCAGCAGCAATGAGGTCAAGCTTCTTTCAGCCCTCCTTCCTTATCATCACTACTCTCATGAGGACACTTTAAGGGCAGGTGAGATCAATAAGCCCTCAGGCTATGCAGCATGCCTAGCTTTCCATGTTGTAGCTGAGTGAGTCTAGGATGTCCTCAAAGTTTTCTCTGCAGGGTTGTGACTGCATTACACTGGAATCAACACTAAAGGGAATCAACACCTAAGCTCAACAGATAGCAAATCTAGCCTTCCTGTGCACAGCAGGTGCAGGCAGAGCTACTATATTACCATTCTCCAGTGGGGAAAACAAAATTCTCAGGTCCCTAATGTGCAAGGCTTAAAGGCAAGGGTCAAACGTCTATCTTAGGCATTATACCACTATACATTATACCAGAGAGCCTCAGTTCCACCTATGTTCCTGCACCACAATCTGTGGTATAAACCTTCAGAAACACCTAAACATAAAACACAAGGGGGAGATGTGTTACATGGAATTTAGGCTACCTGTATTTGGTGTTGGCCCCCAAAAGAGACTTAAATAATTAAGCCTCTATTGAGGTGACAGAGTCAATTTTCTCCACTGTGTAATTAAGAAAAGTTTACATAATAAACAGAAGCTTGTAGTAACAGCTAGTACTATTACTTACTAGGATTCAGGCAGCATATATAACTGAGCAAGGCACATGCGTGCATCTACCTTCTCCAATACCAGCCTAGAGGACACAACGCTTTTGAAGAAGCAGGAGACAGGAATCGATTCCTTTTTCAGACTGAATCAAAAACATGCTGTGCTCTTCTCAGAATACTAAACTGCCAGGCTGCTGGCAATTTTCACTTCTGAACCTCCCCCTCCAGGACTTGTTAGGCATTTTAGAGCTTTTAAAGCAAAATCTTCCCAGAAGGATTATCAGAACACAGCTTTTACCACTCCACTCCCCCCCGCCATGAAGTAATGATTCAGCTGCATAATAGTAAGGCTTAAAGCATGCCTGAAAACACTGCTTTGCATGCACAGTTACACTGTCTCCTTGTACTCCATTGTCTTCTCTATTTCCACTTCCTCCCTCCTGTTTTGTCCTCTGACTGAAAGCTCAGGCACGGGCTGCCGTAGCGCTCTTTGTTTATACAGCGCCTACTATAACAGGGTCACAGCCTGTGAAATGAATCCCAGTGCACTACAACACTATGAACAACCACCACCAACAGGCCTATCAGAGCAAATTAATTAAGTATATTTTGGTGATGCATGGTTCCCAATGGCTTCTTAAGCAGTTTCTCCTACTGATTGATGAAATCCAGTCTTCCACAATGAATTAGATGGCTGTTAGTGCAAATTATGAAATTCTGCTTGACTTACACAAAACACTTCATGGGCAGATCCTCTGCTGGTGTAAACTAAGAGCTTCAACAGAACAGTAAGAACAACAACTTACACTGCCATCTGCCCCTTTATCCCCATCGACCTCAGCCCTCCTCATAAATACAGTTGCGAGGTTACCACTCAATCCACATCTGTATCTGAACTATCTTGTGGAAAAAAGTATCTATTAGGGTTGGATGCGGGTACACTTAGTGAACTTTTCTATTGCACCTTGACACTGTACATACCTGTCGGTGGTCCTAGTTGAATGGGAGGGTGGAGCTGGGAGAGGGAAGGTTACAACTTCACCTCCACTCCTCTGCTATTGGCAAAGCCGTCCTTATGTTTCAACCACGAGACAGAAATGGATGGAGTATAGAGGACCTCACTGGCATGTAGAAGATTTTTTCCCAGCGGCAGCTGGTTGCTACAGCTTGGTCTAGACACAAAGAATTTAAGAAGTTTCCTTGTCACTCCCATGGGAAATGGCCAACTGTGAAAACTGCTGGAATTTCCTGATAACCACAGTGTCCTGCCCTGTATTTTAGAATAAACAATGTTGACAGCAATAGTGCGCCAGAAGCAGACTTTACCAGTTTGCTGCTGGGAACTTCCACCTACTTTTCACTTTTCCGTATTATGATAACTGATATGTACCACGAGCTGCTCCTGACACACTCATACACATTCCCACAGTTACACAAGTGACGACATATAGAAGAACAGAGAATATAGAGCAAAGCAGGATTATTTTGAAAGCTTATAGCCATTCTTCTTGTTTCTTTCATTACACATCCTTATGACAAATACTATAATCAATACTCTCTTCAGCCTATTTTTATGAAGTAATTACACTAAAGTAAGATTTCACATGCTGTATAAAATCATGTATGGGGAAAAATAATATTTAAAGTATACATCTCTTTTAGCCCACCTTTATCTCGAACTACAGGCAGTCATAAAACCGGCTTTATGACTTTTCTTTTTAAATCAGACTCTGGATTGTACTGCCAGAAAGACTAAGAGATACAGTAACCTCAAATACACACACTTCATAACTGTACATTTTTTGCAATAATAATTAACAGATTTTAAAAATCGGAACTAAGAAATGTATACTACATTATTTTTGCTATATCACGAACACTATCTTTATGGAAGTCTGAAAAGAAACCTTTAAATATCCAGTGAAAATTATTTTTACACAAGGAACAATATGTCAGGCCGTGAACTCAAAAAAAAAGAATTCATGCCGCCTACCCAACAATATGCTTGCACTTCTTAATAAGCAAAACCCACAAAATTTCAGGAGGGTTTGGTTTCCCCATATGATTCTAGAGATAAGTGATCAGTTCAAGTAACTGCATGTTCAGCCATCAGCTGACTGAACGTGGTAGCATGAACGTTAGCTATGGTGACATGCCATTACTCATGATACAAATACATTACGCACGTATTCAGAATTTGTCAAAACCATACTTCAGGACTCCAGGAAACTCCCACATATCCATCCGCCAAGCTTGGTTAGCCTGCAAAAACAAATGGGGGGGGAGTGGCAGCTACCAAAGATGAGCTCAAGGGCAGGTCAGAGAGTAAGAAAGCTCCATATCAAGGAGGATCAGTTGGCTTCAGCTGCCTGCTGTATCATCAAGCAACATGGTAATGTCCCTCTTTCATTAGGACTACATCCCATTCCTCCATCCCTTTTTTCCAAACTAAACTTCAAGAGCCAACTAAAAACATCAAGCAGCAGACCCGCAGCAAATAAAGGGTGACAGTAGCATCAAATGGACACAAATGCTCACAAACATCACCAGCTGCTTCTGGGGGATGAGGGTTGCAGGCAACCAGCTACACCTGGTCATGCTGGCCAAAGCCAAAGAGATGAAGAGAGTTGGAAGACGCCCGTAAAGTATCTTGGTATGGCCTTGTTGGGAAAGGCATAATAAAAGATGGAAATTCAATGGCTAACAGAGGCCAAGAATAAGAGAGAACAGATATGTTCAAACCAGGATCACACTTCTGATTGCTTTTAGTTGGACTAAGCCAGGCAGTTCATCTTGAATTACATTACACTACCGTGGCGCTTCTGTGAAGTCTGCATCCAGCCCCTGGTGTCTAAGCATTAGTGCCAGACACACCGAGTCGCTCGTGCTTTCTGTCAGGCCGTTAAAATGTGCTACAGGTCCCAGACCTGGCCCAAGAGAGGTTTTATTTGACCGCCTGAGCCAGCGAAGGTGGCAGGCAGCGTGTGCGCTGATGTGCCCGCCACGGGAGAAGTTGAGTCACTGTTCACTGTGCCAGCTGGATTCAAACCCGAGTTTAATAAACTGGTTCACTGCAGTGATCATGCCTGGTTGCTGCTGGCACAAAATGCTTTCATCTCTAAATGTCACAGGCAGGTTAGTGCGGCTTCCCCCCCAGTAGGCAAACAGAAATGTGGAAACTCCAGATATAAAACCCCAGAATGAAAGAGAACAGAAAAAAATTAATCTACTTTTGACGTTGTTTGTTGCCAGCATAAACTGGCTCTGCAATTCTAGCTCCACATTAGGAAAGGGAAGCAACAAAAATAAACCTGTCCTCTGTGGTCAGTTATAATTGCTGAAATCTTTGAATTATTTTCAGTGCAAGTTCATTCTGCAAAGGTTTTCTTGGAATGGGTCAGGGAAATACCAGGCAAGGAAGTAACTTCTTGTCAGACAGCCTGCAGAAACATGTCCAGACAAGTGAGATGTAAAGAAGCCATTGCTTGCCAGGAAAGTTGCATGTAAATGCCACTGAAAATCCTCAAGAAAGGCATAATCTCTACTGCCTTGTCATTTTCAAAATTCCTTCTCTGGTTGAGGTTGGTCCATTTTGAAGTATAGTGCACTTCAGGAAACGAACTGATCTCTAGATGGGTATAAATGCTATTTAGACCTTGTTCAGAGCCTTTTAACCAGATCTCAGTGTGATACTGGTAAACACTCATCTTCTTGTATCACAAATAGGAACCATAAGGTCAGCAGCAAGATTTTCAGGAATAATCTTTGAATCTTGCTGCCCTAGTTGATTGTAAAATATGCTTAGCCCTCACCGTTCCCAAAGCTTCCAAAAAGCAAGTTAAAGTCATCCCAAAAGTTTGTCACTCCCAAATGTTGGCACCCAGTAGCAGAGGGACTTTTATAAAATACTGGTTTATCTGTTTTGCTGTCCCACACAAAAAAAGGCCAATGATAAAGAAAATGAAGGTAAAGGATTGTTTTTCATTCCTCAGCCATCAGGTTGCACATGTCTGCTGACCATTGAACTTGTTTTATTTGCAAGGGCAGCAGGGAACAATAACGGTTCTCCAACAGAAAGGGAAATAGAAGAGTTAGAATCACACATAACCCTGCCCTACATCCTTTTAATGATCAAAGGAAGAAAGATAACCATATTGACATTGTGGACAATGACATTTGAGATTAAGGTCATCTTCTTGCCTGCTTGTTGGCAGAATTAAGCTAAGGAGCAAGTCCCAGTTTCCCACTTCAAATATTTAAGCCATATTCAAAGATAATTTATACTTCACTTATCTTCTTCCATCAAAGAAACAGTACAGATACAAAACTGGCTTTTAGAAATGTGAAGATCATAAATTTGATTATATTTAAAAGGAAAGAATGTTTGTGTATTTTTATACACTTCTCCAGCATCTAAATAGGGAAAATTACTTGCTTTGCTCCTGTTCATTCTGGATACAGGTCAGATGTGTCTCTCAACTAATCTGCCTCACCCATGGCCTCACCAAGGACTGCCAACCCTTCACAAGGCTGTTCCTAAGCTTTGAATATTGCCAAGAGAGCAAAACTGCTTCAATATATGTCAGGGAGACATTGAGGAACTTGTGTATTATAATATTTGTGTTCTATCTGGAGCTGAGATTCAATGTGGTCTTGTTTCTTTGTGATAAAAGCTATTTCCTTAGAAATATAACAGAAATATAACTTTACATGGACAACCAACAAGTGAAACAAGATGAGACAGTTAGGGGCATTCACAGCGACACTGCCAGACTAGACAGGCATGCAAAATACTATGCTTTGTCTCACAAGGTTCATTATATGAAACCATACAGAAAACAAAACAGGACTGAGTCAGTGTTTTCTGCCAGGAAAAATATTATACGGCTTACCAGCTACTGAGGACAGGAGACTGTGAATTCAAAGAAAAAGTAAAAATTATGTGATTCAGGATCTAAATGTCTCCTCAAAAAGAACTGGAGTGGGATGGAGTCAAGTGGTTCAGCCAGCCCACAGCAGGATGCATTAGCAGGATTACTGGAGATGATTTATACCAGTTCTGTACCTCAGACTAGGAAATACAAGCATGTGTATGTTCCTGCCTCAGTGCCTTCTTGGACAGCACATCAGACCTTTTAGTAATCTTCTAATTTCTCTTTCCTAAACCCATTTGCACATCAAAAGTTCAGACTGCAATTTCTTTTGTTAATATTATGATAATCCACGTTAAATCAATGATGTTGCTTTATATAAATGGTTTAGTCTAAATTGATGGCAGTAAATTTTTACCTCACTAGACAGTGTGGGGATTTGGGTGCTGCATTTTAATCAAACAGGCCAACTGTAATCAAAGCTTGGAGACAGATGCACAAATTTTGGCTTGAACCAAACGTGATAAACAGAAACACGATGAAAAACCTCAAGCCCAATATTCTTTTTAATTATTTGCACAATAAAAATATACTAACATAATTTCTCTTGTAGAAGCAATTAATTTTTCCCCACTCTACAGATTATGTGAGGTCTGACCTTCATATTAGGTCCAAAATAACCACCTCTCTAACCAAATTCCTTTGGAGTTCCCTGATAAGCAAACACTGGTCCAATGACATAACTGAAGTTGTTTTGGTTAGATACTGGTAGCCTGATAATGATTTCACTTTTCTAGAAACTCTGAAAAGCAGTGTACCATGTGGCTGGAAATACAGCAGCTTGGGGCGGAGCACCAGATTGCATCTCTTCAGCTCTACTAAAATTTTTAGTGACGATCCAAAGCAGCATTTGGATATCATGTGTAATATATATAAAAAACATTATAGCTGTCTATTTACCTCAGAAAAAAGGCAGATACTTAGGTCATTAACTACCTTCTCTTGATACTTTCAAAAAAATAATAATAATCAGTTCTATATTCCAATGTAGAAGCTGACTTACACTAGTAGCAGATACTCAGTACTAGAGAATAATTCCTGTAATAGCAAAGCAAAGTTTTAGAATAAAAATTGACTGATGAAGCAACAAAAGCAGAGTTAGGCTTTGAAGATTCATAAAGACTGCAGACTGGAAATCTAAAATGTCAGAGCTAATTGCAAAGATTTTTAAAACAGGCTCTTGGCCCTTTGGGTCTTTTTTCCACAAGGCCAGAGAAGTTGCACGGGGCGGTATCAAATTATTTTAGTCTGAAACATTATTATCATTCAGGATCTTTCTCTTCCTTTGAACTTGAAGTGAAGTGAAATTAGAGCCATCAGTCATCTGCAACATTTGGAAAAACTCAGCTTTTCACAGTCAGCGCAGTGATTCAGGTTATACCTGAATTTTCTCCATGTCCCTATAACTAGTGAATTTGACTGGCATTAAGTGTAACACACATAATAAAAATATCATGGCCTAACAAACTCTGAGATTCAAGTTAAGGAAATTCTGTATTTTAGTCCTTGATTCCTCCTCAGACTTATTCAATTCATATAATGTGTCTGCTTTAGTTTCTCCCTGTGTACATACATATAATTACCATCACCTGCATCACAGTGGGGTTTTGCTGACCAATGAATCTACGAAATGCTTATGCTCAGATCTGCAGAACGATCACGCAAAAGTCTCTTGCAGATAGGTGCAACTACTCCCTCCCCAGTCCCTTGCAATCCTGATTTCCACAGCTGTCTCTTGCAAACCACTGTCAAATTTTGGTAAAGACATTCTGTGTCGAGGAGTTAGCATCATTCCTGGGACAGAAAATAAGGCAGAGAAACAAGCAACTACCTAGCACATCCACATACATTACAGAAAATGAATCAGAGTTAGGATTCACCAAGTATTTTTCTTAATAATCTGTGCATCATTTCTGTAGCACAAATAAGACTACAGTTGAAAAAAGGCAGAAACTGAGTTAGAGATTCCTCCAAAAACATTAATACCAATATAATATAACCTGCTTTGGATACCTACACAAAGCATTAAAGATATTGAAATGGACTGGCCATCTGCACTTGGCAGATGTCCTTAAACAGAGATAGTTAAACTTTTGGGGGCTTCCCCCCACCCCTGGTTTTCTAAATTTCGGAGATGGACCAAATACAACATTCCCTCAGTTCTGGGGTGATCAGTTTGTGCAACTGGAAGCACTTTTTATCCAGGGATTCAAAAGTAAATAGCTGCATGCCCTTCCACCATTCAAAGGGCTCTAAAGGGTAGAAGAAATCTGCCATTGCCAGTTCAATGACTTCTGCAACTACCACTCTATTGAAAGCAATTTTGGGAGGCTTAGCTTTAGACTTCCTTCTCCTACATAATCAATGATTTTTCCTTTGTTGTGTCTCTCAAACCTTTTTCCTATCAGAAGGCTCAGCATTCAAGCAATACCACCTGTGCAGATGAAAGTACTAAAAAAGACAGCAAAAATGAGGAAAACATGAATGTGATTCAGACGCCTTGGGTAGTTTTCAAGATCACAGAAAGCCACAATATGAAATTCTTTCTTCCAAAGGAAAAAGCAACTTCCAACATTTGTTCACTGCTTTAAATGTAGTATTTTCTATCTACCACAGTGACAATTTCCCACCCTGGTAAAATACTGATTTTTTTAAATTGAAAACCTTTGTAGTAATTAAGGGTTTGAAGTGCTAGTACGAAATCTTTACTCTTGACTGATTATATTATATCCACACAACTCATTTTATAGTGTGCAAAACACAGAAGAAAATATCAATGTAAAAAAAAAAAGCTACTTCATTATTTACCTGCTGATGATTAATTCTGACAATTAGCACCATTTGCATTCCTGTGGGCTTAATATTTTAAGAGTATTAAAGTGAACAACAAGTTGTGTGACACTTGTCAGTTTACTAGAAAAAAATGACCCATGGATTTCATTAAGAAAGAGGAAGGTCATCAGAAGTTATCAAGATTTGATTAAGCCTTCTTGATCAAAAACGTACCCCTCTGACCTTTCCTTTTCCTGTACTTGCAAGAAAGTTATTCCATACAAAACATTTCTTGCAAATGCTCAAATTTCCTAAAGACGACTGGACTGTTTTTCCAACTGTAAAGGCCGCTAGCAGCAGTGTTAATGATATACCTACTTGAAATTTGCATGCAATTACATTGCATACAAAGAGTAGAATGTTAGTAAATTATTTCCCTTCTGCCCATCAACAAAGTTATTTTCTGCATATCATTAGATATACCTATTTAGACATTATTTCTCTAAATTATGTTGTAAATTACCTTACTTCCAGTATCCCCATGCTAGCAGCTGAATGAATATGAAGAGAAGATGTTGCCATTCTCTTTAGTGACATGATATTCCACAGGATTAATTTCCACTATACCTTCATTATTTGTAGTGATGCTTATGCTAGTAATCACTGTTAATGTTATACTCAATATATTTAGCATAAAATTTTGCCAAATTGCAAAGGCAATGAGCATATACTGAGGAAAAAAAAAAAAAGAATGAACAGTTAGAAAATGAAACCAAACCAAACCATGGTCCAGTGAACTCTAGCTTTGCTTTAAACACATTAGCAAATATGTACCTCAGCTCCTCATTTCTCCTGCATTTCATAAAGCACTGTTAACCCCTTCCTTTTGGTTGTGGGTGGGAGCTCAGTGCATGGATAAGATTAAGTTCAGAACCAGACAGCCTTCAATGAGTTAACTGTTCTTCCACAAAGGTGAAGAGTTTTGCTGACCCAGTGCAAGTTGGCTTGAATAAAATCCAATTCTGCTGTAGTCAACAGGAAAGTAGGAAGGAAAATAGGATTTAACAAACAAAGCAAAAAAAGTCCACAGCAGGAAGTAATTATTTGGGCAATTGTTCACTTTGTTAAGAGACTGGACTGTACTAACATCTATCAGGGCATACTGCTGTGTTTGTGGTTTCTCTTCAGTGCCACGTCTAGTCTAATTAGTTACAAAGCGGTCCTACAGGCAAGCGAAATCTGCAGTTGTGTGAGGTTTCTGAAGAATACAGAATACATATGTCACTGATGCATAATCTGGCACCAGTTTATTCTGGTTAAAGTTTGAGTAGTTGACTAAAATTAGATCAATACTGAAGGAAGCTCAGAATGCCAATAGAAGTGGTTTACAGAAATAGTTTCACTGACCATTACAACAGCTGCTATGGATTAGGCATGTTAAACGGTTCAGTTCAAGTTAACATTTTTAGTATAGATACACAAAAAACTGCAGCCACAGTATTCTGTCTGCATGTCTGCAGCTAAAAGCATTCTAGGCACACACATAACACTGATCCAAGTTACCATTTTACATTTATCAATTTCAGTCGTGCTTCTCACCACAAGAAGGTTAAATTAAAATACATTAAAATACAACATTAAAATATGTATATATGTGTGTGTGTATATATATATATGACACTGCAGTTAAGAAATAGATTTGTAGACAAAAATCCTGTAAACCGCTGGGGAAAGCCTGACATTCTATAGGGTTTTACAGATCACAGAGCCTTACTCATACAGTGATCATAATCATTATATGATGAAACATAAAAAGCTATCAATAATAACTAGTGAACAAGGTAATATCAACGATGTTTGTACTGGAACAGTTCCTTAACTTTTGTATGTATGAGAGCTGTCATAATCCAAGTTCTTTATATTCTGAAGGTTCTGGATACAAAGCAGCACCACAGGCAGAACACTCACCTCACGATCTAGCTATATTTTAGCTCCTCTTTTTCCAGCTAAAGGGAAATATTTCCCTGGCTGCCTGCCTTACTCAAGCTTCTTTGAAGCTACCTTAAAAGCTACAAGCAGCCTCTGAGAAATAAACTTTTGGTTACAAACTGCAGGTGGTGAGGTAAGAGAAGACTTGCAATGTAACACAGCCAAATTTTTTTATCAGACTCGGACAGTTTAGATCAATATGAAGGCAGCAGAGTGATGCCAACTTACATTGGTTGTGAATGCAATTCAGTGGTTTGCACTGAAGAAAGATTTTGATTTACTTGTTTTAGGATGGGAGTGTGGCCCTGCCAAACACTATTTCCCAATACTGCAGAGATTTAAATGAGAGACATGCTGAATGGATCACATTCTGATCCACTCATTTATCATCTTTTATGGAATTTGAGGGATTTAATAGAGCCTCTTTCTTTTAACTATTAACATTTTATCCAGTTCACAGGGCATCAGCTTCTCAGAAGATAACTGGAAAAGGTCAATTATGCACAGCCAGCTATTGCAAAATGCATCACATGCATTGCATTTCACTCCTGACCCAGTATCCCCTTTCCCAACCTCGATATTTCAGAAAATGTGTCAGATAACAGTCAGTTATATTTGACACTTCGTAGGACTATCATTTGCCAGCTTTCACAGCACTAAGCTTTGATCACTTTTCAAGGTGTGGGATCAAACGCAGTATCTGGCAAACATTTCTAATCTCCTCTAGATGAGTCTTGTGCTGAAATGTAGAAAACTGGTGCATGGCTCCTTGTAGCAGTTAAGCCCCACATAAAACCAGTCTGGGAATAAGCTGATGAGAGACCTGTGTAGGTTACCTGTGCCTCCTCTGCTTTTTGTCTCTCAGCTAGCCTCACATTTGAAAAGTCTCAACCAAGGCAGCCGTGGGCTTTAGATTTACACAGAACCAGTGACCCCATTTGCCTCCATAGCTAACATGGAGGAGATGCACTGGTACGCTTGTTCACCCTCAGCCACAACTTTTCAAAAATTAAGTGGATAATATTAATTACATGTGCCTCAGTATGCTGCAGGGTGGGTTTACTAATCTATGTATCACAATAGTGCAGGAGTTTCCAAAATTTTATGTAGATTACTTGATTATTCTATCAACCATGTATTTATTAAAATTCTGTTTCAAGCAATATCAATTTAACTCTAAAATAAGTATTTTCACTTTTAGTCTCTGGTAATTTGAAATCAGTTTCAGGTATGAACATTAACAGAGATTTTGCTGGAGTTACCTGTAATTTACAGATTCATAAAACCCCCCACATGAATCTGAGGGACAAATCAGGTTGTTGGTAATAACCTGGATTTACAGAACAGAATTTGGTCTGCTTATTGTGAAAGGTTATCTTTTTGTCCTGGTTTCAGGTTAAAACATGACACTTCTATATTGTACTTACACTAACTGCCTTTTTTTGAGATAATTCACTGTAAAACTAACAACCCAATACTCACTGTTACACAAGATTGCCATTCATTGAAGTAATCCTTAGGGATGAATTACAAAGCATTAAATACTTGGTTTCCACAAATTATTAGCAAGAATGAATGTCATGATTTATTTCAACTTCAGGTACTTGAATACCATCTCAGTGCACTGAATTCTGCTGGCAGATGCCATGATAGTATTCAGGAAAAAATTTTGTAGGACAAATTCACAAGATAACATTGCAAGTTTTGTCAGTCAGGGCCCAAGTATTACATATATAAAACATTCGTTCTAATTATTAAAAAGAGAACAAGATACATAAGTCAAGCCTCATAGTGAGAACAAGTAACCTTGTGGTTTTGACACTAGGCTGGCACTCAGGAGATGTGGACCCAGTTTAACTAAAACTACACTATGCTTTTGAGAATATAATTTGAAACATATTTAAGATGTCCCTCTGAAAAATGGGAATAGTGATATTTTTTTATCTGGGATAAGATTGCCTCTCCTAGTAAGATCTCATTTGCAGTAGCACAATAATAAGATAACCTCGACAAAAACCTGTTCTAAAACTTCAGACCACAATCTGCACTGACCTGAATTCAGGAAGAAAAGAGGCACATATGGACATAAATGACTCTGAAGCAAATATGATAATAGAAAGAGTGCACTAAGTGCCTGCGAAGTGAAACCTAGGCATATTAAATACAAAACCTAACAGGAACATGTAAGGAGAAAGTATCCCCAGCTATTTTATACTCCCTAAATTATGTTACAATCATTTAATGTCTTTAGCACCTCTTTTATCCAGTGGCATATGAATTGTATTTCAATGACATACCCAATCAATACTAAGACAGCATGAGACTTTTTATTCCTTAGATTCATACAATAACTCTGGATACAACAGTCTAAATCTCATCTCCTGCTCAAAGCAGGGTCAACACTGAATTCAGACCAGGTTGCTCAGGGTTTTATCTAATCTATCTAGTTGTGAAACCCCCAACAAAGAAGATGCCATAGCCTCACTTGGAAGCCTGTACCAAAGTTTTATTGCTCTCATCATGAAAAGTTGGTTTCCCCCCCGCCCCCTTAATGTCAATTTGGAACCTCCCCTTTTTCAATTTACAACCATTGTCTCCTCTCCTGCCTTGCAGGTCTGTGAAAAGCCAGACTCTTTCATCTCAAAACCTCCTCCTTAATGCTGGCAAGCTGCTTTCAGGTCCAACCTGAGCATCCTCTTCCCCAGGCTAAAAAGTCCCATTCCCTCGGCTTCTCCTCATAGGAGAAGTACTCCAACTCTCAACTTTGTAGTCCTCTGCTGAATTCATGCAATTTTATTACCATCTTTCTTGTACTGGAGGGGACCAGAACTGGACACAATATTGCCAATGGGCACATTTCCAGTTTTTGTTTTGTTGGGTTTGTTTGTTTGGGTTTTTTTAATGTAACAATATTTTTGCCCAATTACTTGAGCTAATCTAATAGCCATTAACCAAAACCATTAATATAATCATAGAATGGTTTGGGTTGGAAGGGACTTTAAAGGTTATCTAGTTCCAACTCCC
>NW_010972519.1:3494651-3494909 GCF_000737465.1 Haliaeetus leucocephalus
GATGCTGCTCTTCCCCTTCCCAAGGCGCCCTATCTACAGGCACAACAGCACTGGGGATCCGGGCTTTCCCAGAGACGGAACATCTCATGGCCCTCGGCCTCGGCAGGGCCGCTTTCCGAAAAGGCGAACGTGTGGCTCCTTCTCCCACAGGGAAGGGCCCAGCCCTGAAAGCTCTTGCTGCTCTTCCCCTTCCCTTGGCGCCCTACCTACAGGCACAACAGCACTGGGCATCCGGGCTTTCCCAGAGACAGAACATCT
>NW_010972519.1:3495106-3501097 GCF_000737465.1 Haliaeetus leucocephalus
CCTCTGGACCTGCTCCAACAGGTCCATGTCCTTCTTATGTTGGGGGCCCCAGAGCTGAACGCAGTACTGCAAATGGGGTCTCACGAGAGCAGAGTAGAGGAGGAGAACCACCTCCCTTGACCTGCTAATGGACTATTAGGAAGGATATAAGACCTCATGGCCTGCATCCTGATAATGCTGTGAACTCCTAAGATAAAGAATATTCTTTTTTGAGTATATAGTTTATTTATGTTTTCTTATTTACACCAAGATTTGCCATTACTTACTGTTTTAGGAGTGTCTATTTTAACTAGTAACTATATTTCAATACCATTTTGTTCAGAGATCAGGTATATTTTAGAAATACTAGGTATCCTGCATATACAGAACAAGAATGTTTTCTTCGTACTTTTGCTATTCAACTAAAAATTTTCAGATATCGGTATTAAAATCCACATCAACTTTTCATATTCAATTAATTATCATCTCCTCTAACTTACAATATTTGTGGACTAATCCCTGCATCAGCTATAATTATTCTGTTAAAGAAAGTACTTAAACCACTCTCAAAAGCCCCCACTAGGGTTCTTTCTCCCTTTGGACCACATGCCATTTTTCCATCTGCCAAGCTCATGCTGTACTCAGTCTCCTATATTCACAGTATAGAAAACTCTCTTCCTGCACTAACGCTACCAAATTTAATCCTTCTCCATTGCTGTCTTTTAGAAAGCAAGAACTGTCATCCTTGTCTTCATAGACCTCAGTCACTGTTTTCTCATCTCACATTTTTCACTGGAATTCTTATGAATATAAAACCTTTTTCAGACTAAAACACCAAAACCCCACAAATCCCTACCAGCTCTGCAGTAACAAAGCTTGCCTTATTTGGTGTCATCTTGATCTTATCCATTTTTCAGTACCTTCAATCTTCTCCCTCAACCAACATAAGTCATTGGAACAAAAAAAATGCCTTAAATCTTTTTGTAGGCAAAAATAATTATTTTAGTGCATGACTCCTGTTATACACAAAGAGCCATGCAACAATTACTTCATTTGTTAGGAAGAGGTTAACATCACTCGTGGGCTCCTTGTAGAGCTCCAGCAGTTACAAAATGTCTTTGTGTAATGCATCAGCATTCCTGAATTTTTGTGGAACTGGGGAAAAAAAAAATCAATATTAAAAATCAGGGAGCTGGAGCCTTTACATGAAATACAGTTTTGTTCCTACCACAAAGCTAAGTGGTTTTGATCTTTCTGAACTTCTCAATCATGTGTGACCAAAGAATTCTTTGCAATGAATTATGTTTGCCTTCTATGTTAATGAAAAGCCAACATGCATAATTTATAGAAGCCAAGAACCAAACATTAAAAAAAAAAAAAAAAGCCATAGGAGTCTTTAATGGGAGAGTCCTCACCATCTAAATGTAACTGTTATACAGTATTTTTCTGTCAGATTTATTAGGTTTTATTTGAATATATTTGACTTTGCAATGATGTTTGTACAAAGATGCCAAGGAGCAAACCCATTAAAAAACAATAAAAATCCAACAAAGGAATGGTCACAAGAAAAACAGGGAGTCTGTAGAAGAGTCCATTTTCTTTTAAAGCCAGTATTAGGCTTAAATCTCAATCACAAATATCTTAAAATGTCCCTCTTTCACAAACATGGATCCTGATATTTTGCTTTCTTTTTAGTTTTTATGCTGCTACTCCTCGGTACAATGACTTCCTGTAAGGAGTGGAGTTCCATCAAAATAACCGTCACCCTCTTTCTATAGTGACAGAGAAAGGCTTCTTCAAGAGGCAGGAATTGAAGAAGTAGTGGAAAATAACATAACATCTGAATCCTGAGCCACAAACATCAACAAGGAGCACTTCCATTAGCTTGTGCAACTTCAAAGTGTGTGCCATCCCCCCCCCCCCCCCCCCCCCCCCAAGAATAAATGAGATTCTGTAGTAAATATTCTATTGAAAAACAAGGCTAGCAATAGAAAACATGTTTTTTCACCCCATTTCTTCTTTTGGGACATACTATTTGCTTGTTATACAGAAAAATTAGCTTTTTCATGTAATGAGTAAGAAGCATCTCTCACCCTTTTAAAATCAATATACTTCATTAGTTCATTTAAGTTTGTCTACATAAGGCAAGATTTTTTCATCCACACCATCTTGCAAATCTTGCAAGACAAGGTAGTTGCTAGACTACCACTCTAAGTGCTAAGCTGTCACTGTAGATACTATGCCATCTGTGGGCTTATCTTCACTGCAGAATTAACTGAGCAATTAATCTGAAGTTGCTCCTACCCTGAGTCATGTCTACACACATGATCTTTCACATGACAATCCAACTTGCTTGAGATGCATTAACACAGGTTTCCAGATAAAACAACTACTTTGTACATCTGAAGAACTGATTTTCCAAAGTACCCTCAGTAACTAAACGTCAAGTTAATACAGGCACAAAAAACTTGAGCAAATGGTGCATACAATATTCACATTTACCTCACTAGACCCCTGAAAATACTTAAGTTGCATCCAAGTTATTTTTAATAAGAAGAAAGGGTATTGACAGAATATAAATCTCAAACCAAAATCTTCAACTGATAGTAAGTTTGAAGGTATGTATTGGGAAAACATTCACAAACTGTCAGTAACACAATCTTATTCTGTGCTGATGCAAATTACTCACAACAATTATGAGTGAGGTTAAATAAGATTAGACTGCTTACGTGCTACTTGTGTAAACAGAGGAATGAAATAGTTTGTACTTTGAAAACAATTCAAGAGCTGGATCTCATTCCCAAGGAATGCCTCATCAGGCCCAAGTGTTTGACAAGTGAGCTGGTTAGACAGCACAAAACACCATTTACCTACAATAAAAACTGGATTGTCAGTGCAGTTGGGAAAGAGCTCTTTTGAATGATCCAATTCCCCACGTCTTAAAATCAGTAATTGAGAAATTTGTCCTATCCATTTCTTACAGCAATATTCTTTATGAATCATGAAAGAAAGTATTGATTTGGAGAGGAGCTGTTATGAAATCCATTGCTAAGTTTAATAAGGTAATTAATTGGATCCTACATTGCTTGTAGCAATAATTGCAGATTACAAATCCAGAAACAACCTCTGTTCACTAAGCTACTACCTTTTGGCATTTCCTGTTCGCCTGTGGTAGGTCTGTCCAGAGGTTACAAAGAAAACAAGCTAGGAGAAGAAATGTGTACTCTTCACTCCAATAGCAGTCTTTTTTTTCCTGAGCATAGTTCCTATGGTAAGTCATTTTTCTTCTTTAGAAACATTTTAACATAAAAATCTACTTCTCAAGGACAATCATAATAAATTCATCACCTTATTTCCAAGAACACATACATGCAAAGACCTGTTCCACAGGCTGTCAAAAATAATTGACTAATTTTCTTAAACAATTGAACGAAAGGAAGCACTGACAAGATATTACAAGACAAAAATTATAAATTAGTTTGTGGGTTTTTTTTCATTTCCACATATAAGTTTTACAGGGAAAATTACTTGAATAAAGAAAAAAAAATCATGAAAGAATTATTGTCAGGCATTTGCTTCCTGTGCTGCATGTAAGAGTTAAAACCATTAACTTAACTGCTTCAAAGTGTTAGCTTGGCTGTCATTACTACAGAAATTAAGTCTTCAGACATCTGCAAGCCTCACTAGCTTCATACAAAAAGTATAAGCAACTCCATGTATCATCCTACACTTCACAATGGCATTAACTCCATGACGATTAAACAGATCAGGAATGAGAGAATAATTACAATAATTCAAAATCTTCATTTCATATGTGATCTTATTCAGTACCGCTAGTATAAGGATCCTGATGACTTGATCATGTACCAGTGGGCAAGAAAACAACACCATAAAAAAATCTGTGCAGAATTTGACAGGCTTTTTTGACATTTCTATCATCCTTAATTACATTCCTCTCAGATTTCTATGGGAAGATTCAAATTTGACACTGACTTTTATTAATGTGTTCAGACATATTTACAACACACAGAGCTATTAGATCTCCTTGGAAATTTTAGGTCTTAACTATTATTAAATTTTACAGAACTTTGCATTAGGAGCCTGGACACTAGCAAACATGTTGACAACCTCAGAGGCCAAAAATTAAAGTATCTTTACATGCTTTGATTTAGCTTCTCAAATACATGACAGACATACCATGGCAATATGGTGTGAAGGAATCTGTACCACTGCTGTGTTTGATGTTCCTTTTCTTTGGAATACATAGTTAAACAGGCAATGAAGTAATAACATGGGTTCTGCAGCAACTACTCTAGCAACCTACTGAATTGCTGGAAAAAAAAAATCTTTACTATTTGGAATCAATGTATAAAACCCCATAGCAAATAAGAGATTTTTCTCTACCCTATACCAAGGTCTTCTATAGGACAGTTCACAAAGATTATGCAAATGTAACCTCCAATACAAGTTAAACACAGACCCAACTCACCAATCATGGTTTATCTTGCCATAAGGAAAAAAAAGCCACTGCATGTAAGATGGAATGCTATTCATTGTAACGTCTCAGAAATGAAAATTCCATAACTACATTATTTATTATTTAATAGACTGCCATATTGAGTAACTAATTTAGTTATTGATGTTAAACAATGTGAATTAACAGTAAATACAATACTGAAAGCTGTAGATTTTGCTAAGGTACCTGCTGCAGTTAAAAGTCTAAATTGCTACAACGACCTGTACCCAAGAAGACATTTGGCTGAATTCCAGTCAGCATTCTACTGTGTTATGCAAATTTAAAGCTTCACGATTGAAAAATAAAGATTGTTTCTCAGTGTGCAAAAATATAATTTTTTTTAGTGTGAAAAAGTAATTGCATATCTGTAATAGCCTAGAAAATTCTTATAAGCTTTCTTCACCGATACAGTTATAGTAACAAAACCAGCAAAAATTCCCCTCCTCTGTCTTAATCATCTCAAAGTAAAATGAATATCAACATCAAATAGGGTCACTTAAATATCATTGACACTTTCTTTCACCAATTTTTTTTTAATATAGAGACCAAAGGAAATTAATGCAATCCCATACTTTAATAGGAAAGTAGATCTCCATGGTTAACATAACCAAGGAACTTAAATAATTTCTAATCTGGTCAAACTGTCATTCAGGGTCCTTTCTCATAATGAGAGATCAGGAGAATGAAACTACTGCTCCGTTATCTTATACAAACACTCTAGATGGCCAAACATGACTTTTACAGTTGATATCCTTCTCATTTAAAAAGTGTGATTTGATCATGTACCTTTGATGCTTTGATAGACTAAAAAAGATTCAGTGATTGAAATCATCAATGCTAATAAAAAGATAATTGGAAGACACATGCATGTGATGCTTTTTAATTCATTTTTATCTTTTTTTATATTAAACTCTGAGTTATCAATCCTAAAATAAAATTTATTTTGGCCAAGACAGAATTATATGTACAAACTTGATACACATGCAGCTCAAATTATTCTTTCCTACAAAGCTGGAACCAAGTAAAGCAGTAAATAAAGCATGATCAACAAGATGACACAAAGACAAACTTGGAAATCTCATTTCTGATGACCACAGTTACCATATGTCTCTCTGCAAATACAGACAAGCAACTTGCTAGGTCGAATTTTCAAAAGTTATCAACGTTATCCTAAGCATGGTTGTATTTAAATAAAATAAAATTTCACCTTATGTGTTTCTTTGGTCTGAAGACGATAAACAACCACTGACCAAAGTATAAGACAGGTGGCAGGTTTTCACAGCTCAGGAAGTGACTACGTCTTTTACTGGCATGGTTTCATTTTTCAGTCAAACTTAGGTAAAACATTGAATGGTTTAGAGCCCCAGTAGTAGTAAGGGTGAGTATTCACACTCTTGACCTGTTTATTAGTGCTTTTTAATATAGCTATCAATTATTATTCAACTGTACATTAGTTCTTATTGATCAGCCTGCAAAAAAAAACCCTCCTAAAAAGG
>NW_010972519.1:3501107-3517101 GCF_000737465.1 Haliaeetus leucocephalus
GGGGGGGGGGCAAAGCAAACATGGAAAAATGCTTTATATTAACTTTCTTCACATTTTGCAATCTTCATTGTCCAGTAAAGCAGCATTTCAGTGAAAAAAAAACCCAACAATAAACAAGTAACCTTAGCAAGCCTGTTTCTAGTTAACTATTTTCCTCATTTTGACTTTTTAACAGCAAGAAGAGAAACACAACCCATAAAAAGAATACAAATCTTCCTATAAAAGCTCCTTCCCAGGTTGACTGTTAGTGCACATGAGAATTTAGTACATTTTCTGCAAAACTTCCAGTTTACACGTTGACGATTCAAAATATTACATCTCTCAAACTGACTTTCTATTTATTGGGAAAGTCTACAGGGGAGACTGGTTTTGGACAAAATATTTAAAACTGAATGTAGACATGGCACAAAGAGAAACACTTTTCACTTTATTATTGAAAAAGACTTGCCTTCTACATCTCCCATTTGATCCAAATACACAGATGATCTTATACTTAATTAGGCTGCCACTGTACACACACTGTATCCATCATAGGCCTAAGCAGCAGAAAATTGCTAAGGTCTAAACTATTTACAACCACCATCCTTTTTTTTTCCTGAAAGAAAACACTGGCAGCATTACATAATTGTTTTACAATTTCTATTGTTGAAGATTTCACAAGGAACATACAAGTTTGTGAGGAGAGCTGTTGTCTATAAAGGGAGTAACGTTACAGATCAACGGGCAAATTTTACAAGGATTTTCACTGTCACCAAGAGGTCAGTTTGGTTGACCTTTTATCAGTAAAACTTTGCCTCAGGAATACAGAAATTTTCCAGTTTCAGAGACTTTTGCCCTTGTCTGTCCCAATAGCTTCACTCCTCCTCAGAAATCTCTGCTAACTTACTTGTTGCAAATACTACTTCTGTCTTCACACTGTGCATTTTGAAACACTGCCCATGCTACAGGCACTTAGAAAAGTCTATGAAAAAAAAAAAGTAATTATAAATATTCACTGCTTTCATGCACAGAACTGGACCAGAAATTCAATAATGTGTCAGCAGACCTTCAGAACTACATCCACATGCTCTCTGGCGATATGTAAACTTGCTGCCTCACCCTCAGACACTTTTTTCTTCAAAGCAGGTACCAAAGAAATAAGTTTGTCCCCAGTTTTTTAACATCAGGTCAAATTAATCCCTAACGTAACTCAATGAGATTGTTCCTTGGTCTTATTCCCCAAGGAAAGCTCTATTCCAAAACATACATTTAATGAATATCCTCTCTCATCTATAGATTCCTACAGGGCTTTTAAACTTTTCCTTGTGGCATAGTATTTGCAACCAATGTAAGTTAATACAAAGGTCCCATCTATGCTGGTGCTTTATTAGTGTTAGGAAATAATAACACATGTGTTTAAAGATGTTTCCACAAGCACATGGATAACATGGAGCGACCACTCAGCAGTGGAATTATGCAACTAACCTAAAGCAAAACCAAGGAAGTAGCTTTATAGTCTGTGACAGCATATGGAAAAGCAGTGGAAGAGAACAAGCAGCAATGCTTCACAATAGATAAAACTGGGCACAGGAAAAAAATATTTGACTATTGATCCTATCTCACCCACATTAATAATCAAAGGCAAAGCTCCTATTAGCTAAAATTACATAGGATCAAGCTTTTAATGAAGAGGGATAAATGTCTCTCAGGGCTCACAATCAGAGATTATTACTAAATTGACTTAAGCATATGCTTGAGAGTCTTCCTGAAAAAAATCATTTTGGGTGTACACATAAACAAAGGAAAGATGGGCAGTTTTTCCTGAATCAGACCTCACATGAGTCAAATAGCAGCCAGGAAGGGAAAAGTGAATGGAAGTGTAATGGAGAGGAGTAATATAATCTTCTAAGTGCATTTAGCTTCTTGAAATTAGAATTAGACAAACCAGATAAATAAAAACTCAGGCTTCAGTGAGTGCCTGTTCTAAAAATCCTTTAACTGCCTCTGCATCCATTTATCCTTTCTAGCTCTGAACTGAAGTGCAGTGATGCTGGACAGCAGAGTTGTGTGAATATTTTAGGTTATAATTTGCAAATGTGTGTATTTTCAAAGAAGTTTTCTTGCAAACAAGAGACCACAGGACATAATTTCTGAACGGGACTCTTCTGAAAGGTTGGGACTACGAAATAACAAAAGGAAAAAGAGCATATGGGAAACTGTCCATGACACTAAAAAAACCAGCATTAGCACACTTAGCCTCCAAACACTGTTCTATAAGAGAGAGGGAGTGAGGAAGAGAGCATTAATGCTACTCAGAAACATTAGTTCATATCTAGGCAAGTGACATAAGTTTGGAACTTTCACCTTGAGAAGAAAAATGTTAGAGGTTAGATTTGAAAAAGAAAAATAGTATTGTTGTGAATTCACTATACATTAAAAAAAGATGTTTCCAGAACCTACTGCAACATCATTCAGCTCCCTAGATTACATCTAATGTTGACATTTAGGACCGGAGATTCACAGAAGAAAAGATCATTGGAAGACCATGTGACCAAACCCAATGCTCTTAGCAAGGTATTTGTCAGATGAGGCTAATACTAAGTATAGAAAAACTGTTGAAACTTTTGGTTCTTGGACTTTATCCTCTGCCTTATACTTGCTCTGGAAATAGCCACCTGAACAGAATCACTAGCCATGCTAATGCAAATGTCTTTGATTACAAAGCATCCATGAGGCCAGAAAAACCTCAAATATCCAGAATTCATCTTCTGGAAGCATTTTAAATGACATCTCATTTTCCACAGCTGATAAGAATATGACTTAATAGAATATGCACTTTGTGGTGTGATGTGATCTTCTAGTAAGAAGGTCATGCCAAACATTCCACATTTCATTATTTTCTCATGTGTGCAGGCTTTTTACATTACAAAAATTCAACTTTTATTGCACTATATTTTCAGCTGCTAAGATTCCTAAAGTACAACATGATTTTTGAGAAAAAAAATTAGAAGTAGTAAGAGCTTGAAAACAAAATGAAGTTGTGCCTTTAAAATCTGTTCCCAAAATTTAAGTCATCTTGCAACACACATCCAATTCTGAGCACAATCCAGGTTAAAGTAATTGATCATTTGCAAAACCATTCAAAGATACAGTATTTACATGCTTTTGCAAGATAAATGGGGTAATTTATTGTACACATTGTTAATTTGTACTTTCTTTTCCAAAAATTTATAACTGAGAAAAAAAGCCCATCAGAACAGCACTCAAAATCACTCAAATCTCACATTTGGGTGAGATCCTAGACATATTGCAGTCAAAAGGAAAGTACTCCAAACTACTTCAGAGGAGGAAGCTTTCAGCCCTGATATGAAGTATTACTCCACAAGCAGTTCCACTGGTCAGCAATCATGCAACAGCAGCAAGACATGGTAGCTCTTTTCAATTCTCAAGGAACAGCTATGTTTATTTGGCCTGAAGTATGATTTTTAAGAAAATATTTTGGACTCTCAAACTTAATTCTGATCCTGACTTTCTGCATGACCTTGGGTGAATCTCAAACTCAATATACCTCAGGTCCTCCTATACTAAAATGAATGCAGCATAAGTTATTCACCTCTATAAATCTTTATCCTGCTTAGATGAAAGGCGTTTTGCAATGTAAGTGCAAAACCTTGTTATTTATTAAAGGAGGCTTCTACCACAGCCCCTCACTTAATGTTGTTAGGGCCAGCCTTTACCTTTAAATCTAGCAAGACAATTATTGATTAATGACCACATCACCTCTGTCAGAAATATAAAAGCAATATAAACATGCCTGTGCCTGACAAATCAGCCGCCTTAAGCAATGACTTGTGTAATTTTATCTTTTTATCCTAATGCACTCCCACTTTAGTAGTTTCTGGCAGTCTTAAGTGGATATACTTACATTAGCCAATCCTAATTCCTGTGGGTGGTATGCTGGCACTAGCACTGAGGTGCTCTTAGCTTTAGTTTATGAGCTACTCAGAGGTTAATTGCACAGATCAGTTCTCTCTTCCTCACATTTAGGTTTCTCAACTCATTGCAAACACAGGTTCAAATTTCCAACCCAACAGGTAGGACTGAAAAGTAAAATATTGTCTTAACCTACAAAATACTTATAGTAGCTACCCTATTAAACTTTATAGGAGTCTACACTATCCAGGACAATATTGGCCAATTCATTTCTAAAAAAAAGAGAATTTACACTGACTTCTTCAGTGACACCATATCATGAGTGATATGCTGTTGGGATTACTGTAGTTCTCAATACTGAATGCAATTTATTGCACACAATTAATACCTACCTACAAATAGCAAGGACTGAAAAGATATAATTAATAGTTATTATTAGTAAGTAAAAGCAGCCAGTTAAGAACCTATTTTTTGGAGTGTATCTTTGAAAGAAATTTCCCAGTTATTACAGGGACCAGTTCATTGGTGCTGCTGGCAACAATTTTGTAAGTTACCAAAATTCAACTTAAAACTACACTTTGCCTGAATGAACTCTACTGGCAAGCTGCTTAAGAACATCGCCGTGCTTTGTAGGTGGCAAACGGGTGACTTATTTGGAAATTATTTAACTTGGCAAGAAGTAATAAAAAGCAAGATATTCAGCTAGAAAGTAACAATCTACCTGGGCCAGATTATATTTATCCAAGAGTTGATATACTTAATAATCAAATGTAGATCTGCTAAAATTACTTATTAAAACTGGTAGACTGGAAGAGCAAAACTCTTTAAGAATGGTAAGTGCTTGCTGATTGAAAAACATTACATTAGCAATAGATAAACTGACTGAAATAATAGACTGTCACAATATGACAGGAGCAAACTCTTGCATCCCAAATATGAGGACAAGTTTTTTTAACACGGCAATAAATTATGACTAAAGAAGAATGCGCACAAATGACTTTTTCATCCCTCACCACAAAAATTTGTTACCAACAGTAACTGACTACACATTAAAGATAAAACACTGACAAAAAAAGTGAACTTATGAGACACAGGAATAGCAAAAGCAGTTTCTAAGACAGTGGAATTAAAAATAACCAACCCAAATATAGCTCCTCTCCATTTGTTGATTATTAAACCTATCTATAACTGATTCTGAATTAAAAAAAACCCAAAAGGCACACACCTGCAACTCCCTGTAGCAGTTTTGGTAGAAGAGCAGCATTATTGTTTTTCTAACAGCTGTAAAGGTATCTCATCCTAAAACAAGCAAAAGCTGTGAGGCATGCTCTAATTGTGAATCTAGGTCTAAAAAGAACCTCAAAACCCTATGAAGCCTAAAGGAAAACCAAAGCTTCAAGGTACAGTGGAGCTGTTGGAGGCATTTCTTTTACTGTACATTATACTTTGAAAGCATTAGTATCCGCTTTATTTAGAGACTGACACTATCAAATACAGTGTCTGGTCATACGCAGAAAGATTACCAAAAAGGAAGTGCAACCGCAGTAAGAATCACTGCTTTAAAAACCCAGCCCAGCCTGAAATCAGGGACATTGATAGTTTTTAATCAAATATACTTCTGTATCCCAGTATCCTAACATTTTGCTGGAAGCATTTGTATCCAATGGGTATCACAGGCAGTGCTGCCAGGCCATTGCCACATTAAGTCAAATGTCTAACAATTTGTAAGAAAAACAGAGACAGCCTGTGCTAAGTTAAACACCTTGGTGCCTCTTGCACTAAGTTACTAGAAGTCCCGCCACTGGACCTGGCTGCTTTTGCTTTCTTTATGCTCTGTTTTCTTCCTTGCCCCCGGTACATTTCTTGAGCAGAGATATTTGTTACCCCTCTAAAGAATCAGAAGCTTATAGTTCAGCATCCACAGATCTGCAGGACAATTTTGCTGCTGTCAATAATACAGCAGTTGCCTAAGTACAGTCTTGAAGAGCTTCAGTGTTTAAATGAAGAAAAAAACCCAGAATTTGCAAGAGGATCTAAAAAACAATTACCCTTTATTTAGTAAAAGAGATTTACATACCCAAGTAACCAATACATTATCTGTATGACCTTCACAGCCTCTATCTCCTCCCCTTTTCTGGGAGTTCAGTGAGTACAAATGAGATCTCTACTGCATATCCATGATCCCCTTTCTTTTTCTACAACATCGTGTTGCTCTGAGTTTTTCCTTCTCTCTTTTCCACTTGGTAGAAAAGTTACCTTTTTTAAAGTTGCTCTTCATCAAGCAGATGACCTTTGATCATCTTTACTGTATGATCTGTTCAGTACTGATCAAAATCATAATCAACAGAAACACTTAAGAAAAAGAGCACTGGGTTGTTTATAATTCAACACTGGGAAAAAATTATAAAGAACAAACTTTTAGCCATTTTTTCAACAAATGTGTTTGCCTTTGAAACAGTTATAACTTTCATAATATAACTGGATGGACCTGCTCTCTACACCTACCATTGCTAGCACTGTGCCATGAGCCTGGAATTCTACCACAAGACTTGGAAAAAAAGAGAGGAGGATGCAAGTAGCCTTAAAATAGAAATGAAATTTGCAGTGTGATAAAAGTATATGCAGGGAGTTCAGAATCTCGAACTGGTATGCATAAACTGTAGATACACACAGTCCCTATGGAAAGCTTTTACAGTTCTGCAGGAGCTGCAAATAGCATCGAGGCCTAAAGCAAAGCAAAGCCAAGGAACACTTGGAACATCTGAGAAATTGAATTTCAACACAATATCATTTATGAAAGTATGCGGTGAATTCTGAGAAGCTGCCTCACAAGTCTCAGTTCAACCAAAGACTTTAGCAGGAGGCTTAACTGCTTTTCCTGCTACCCTTCTTCTTGAACTAGTTCTATTTTGACCATTGAGTAAAAAGCAACAGCCAGTGTAAATCTCCTAATCCCTCACTCATGACATTTAAACAGACAGCACTGTCATGAACAGCGTGATTCAGGTTAAATTTCCATTAAAGGACTTCCTTGCTTTAATTATTTTTTCATTGAAAGTTGACAATAGTAATGCACACAAAAAAAAAAATCATAAATGGGCAAATAGGCTGGAACTCCATCTGGAAGCTGTCACTAGGCTCAGTGAAGAACTGAGTATCGGATGGTATCAGAAGGTTACACATCAACAGAGGAAAACTCATCTCCGTATTAAAATGCTCATCTTTTGGGTCTGTATGAACTCCTGCTGATTATGACATGCTTATTGTTTCAAATATTTAATACTGGAGTTCAGAGGAACCAAAGAACTCTGGAAATTCCAGACAGCAGAAAAGCAACGCAACACAAAGTTTAGTGTCAAATAACTATTACTTTTCTCTGTATAAGAGCCAATAATTCCAGGTACTGATATAATGAATGCTGCAACCATGTAAGAATATATTTAATATTCATACTGCAATGGCAATAGAAATACAGAGGAACTGTACATACAAAATAACTGTTCCAGCCTTAAATTCCAGCTCAGTGCATGAAATAATCACATGGACAAATCCATTCCACATCAGTACAGCAGTCCATATCAAAACACATTCTGGAAACCATTAACGTCAGTGGCCTGGATATCACAATTATCAAATTGAAACAGGTTACTAAAGAATTGGGTCCCCATGCGGCTATTTCCATCATAAAATGTATCTCATAACTTCAGTGGTTTAAATGCCATTACAAAGAGGGATAATTGAAAAATATGGTACCTGTTCATTTGCATAATAAATATTACGACTGTAAAATGGGATTTTTTCGTAATTGTTAGCTAGTAAACAGCTACTTGTTCTCTTTATGTGGCTGCTACTGTTTTCAACATATGAAGTCACAGTTGAAAATATATTAAAAAAAATTTACAACTGCAGGAGGAGTTACTGGATCAATATCATAATTTTAAGAAAAAATGTAAAGGCTTACAAAATCATACCAGTGACAAAATGCAGTCAATTCAGGAACATGTCCTTTGGTTGGACTGAAGAATATCCAATATATTGGCATCTGATAAAATACATAACTTAGCAAAAAATTATTCAAGCTGACCAAAATCTGTACTTAATTTTATGAAATGTGATGACATAACAATTAGATGAGACTTAAAGCAAGCTGCTTCTACTGCATTCCACTTCATCAAAAAACACTGAACAAATTTTGAAGGACAAGGATGAAAGCCCCAGCATTTTTCTTACGTAGAGAGAACTATTTTGGTTTCAGGTTCTTGTGTCCCTCAAATTATGTCATTATCAAACATGAAGGAAAGCATAAGCTGGTTTAGAAAATCTATAGATGTGGCCAATATCTATAGGAGATAGAGATCTTTCTGAGGAAACTGGCAGCCTGTCTCATTTGTTCTTCCTTTGCCATTAAAAACAAATACAGCCCCTGGAGAATTTTGGTTGGTTTTTCTTTTAACCTCTTTAACTCCTAGGTGGGACATAGCCACAGTCAGATAAAGGGAATATAGCTAAGAGGTGGTATGATAACCTCCCCCTCATCTAACATATAAAGTGTGCCACAAGATGCTAAAACTGAGCTCTGATGCCTTTTCGAAGTACGTCCCCTTTCTCAATATGACTGTGAACCCCTCAAAAATAAAACATCTTGTAACTGAAGCGAAGATGATATAGACAACAAAAAGGAGATCAGCAAAAGATCAGCAGGAGGAGGAATTAGTAGTCTCTGAGCCTATTCAAGTACCTCAAAAGACCTGGTTCACCTCTCTGTTCACTTCAATTTCTTCCAACCAATAGCCCAATACCATCTTTTGCTTAAACATGGAATTCCACAGTCTATAATATGGGCTTCCTTTTAACCTCCTCAGACATACAGAAAATGCAGGATGGTTGGTTGAACACACAGAGATAAAATCAGACAAGGTACCCATGATTAATGAGGTAAGCTAAAACTGTATCAGCCCAATTCACTTCCATTTAGGCAGAAGGATATAATCAGTTCTTCAAACTGAAAGTCAGTACAATACAACACAGATCTTGCACCAACAATCTTAAAAAAAGGTCATTTATCTGAGTATATCTTTAACTTACACAGAGTAAATTTAAAAACAAATTATAAATTTGTCAGTTTTGTCACAAAGGCTGTTACTTGTAGTAATATAATTGTCAAGGAACATACACATGTTATAGTCAAACCTCAAGCACACAGCTTCTTGCAAAAGGCTATAGTGTCAAGGAATGTTTTTACTACACAGCATTTCCTGAATGAATGGGAACATAAGACCTTTTCACTGATATAAAACTATAAATATGAAAATACATAACGTAGATGATAGTATAGCTTAGGAAGAAATGAAAGTAGAGGATTACTTAGATTTTTTTTTTCTTTTTAATATTCTACTTAGAGCATCCACTCAGTAATGTACCACATATGCATCAAGGAAAAGGGAGGGTGACAGAAAGTTATACTGTACAGACCTATTAAAAAGTTTTTATTGCGTGTTTAACACATCGAAAGCATAGAGTTTTAGCTGCTACAAAAATTCAAATAAGCCCTTCAACTCAGTTGCACATGAGCAGGACCACTGTCTTCAAGCTAACTCATGCTGTTTCATAAGTAGTTATTAAAAAAATAGTTATCTATTTTCCCAATGGATTTTTTGTTTATCCTCCAGTACAGTTAATCTTTTTTCCACAGAATAATATTGTATATGACCACAGAGTCTTTTAGTGCCTTGTGTCTAAGTCCCTAGGCCTACTTTTCAGAAAGCAGGTCTGTCAGCCTAAAACCCAAGCCTTCTAAATTTCAGAGATACATTCAAAATGGCAAGGATTATTAGTTATGCTGTCAACTACATTTTAATAGTTTTTACAAGTCTAATTCTGAAGTTGTGTGAGAACTAGCTGGCAAAAAAGTTAGCTATAACTTATCAGGGAAAACACAAAGAAATATAAGCTATCTTGAGTGATTCTCAACAGCTGCATTTTAAAAACAGAATCAGGACTGCAAGTGCATAACTCTGATGAAAACACTGATTTATTTTTAAGTATGTTGTACTTGGAAAATCATTATAAACCAAAACAAGGCAGAGCTCGGCAATAGAAAAGAAGCTAAAAGAAATCCATATGGGCTTCATCTTTTCACATTTTCTCCCCAGACAAATCCCACTGCTCTCACTGTTCTTTTCCGTGCCCCAAACTGTATTCCCCTCCCTCTCTTGTATACCTGTCAGCTTCAATACAGACCTCGGAGTTGTTAGTCTCTCTCCTTCCCTTCCTTAGAGCTAATTATCCATATGCTTGTCATTCAGATCCTTCCCAAAAGTTCCTTTCTCCAACAAATTTTCTTCAACAACACTCCACAGACATGCATTCATGTGTACCTGCAGGACAAACTCAAATCCAGGGGTAATTAGGTCCCTAAGTGTACTTGTCAACTTGGATCTGAAAAATCAGACTGGAAAAAACGAGAGCTAACATAGTAGTTAAATTTATTCTACATTTGATTCTGCAGATTGGATGACCAATGTGCTAAAAGTTGAATTGGAATTGTGGGAGAGATCCAAAAATACCTCCTCAGGAATCTCTAACTTAAGGGTTTAAATACCGAAGAAGTGGATGTCTGGTTCCAGAATGCAATCCTGGTCACTTGCCTACACAGCCTATGGACACAGCAAAATATCTTCAAGGTAAAGGGTTCAAAAACCCAAAAAGCTGTGTGTAGAGCCACTAAGGACAGCCAATAGGAAACACTGTACTTTACATGTGTTGGAACTTCATCCCTCTTCTTCCTTCAGGAGCATGACTGCCTACCAAGTGTCTCCAGTTGGAGTGGATCAAGGGCAGAAGTCTCCACTGAAGACAGGCACCTTAATAAACGGGGTTGTCTTCTTTGTAAAACTCCTTTCTTGTGTTTTTGAATATATATAGCTGTCGTGCCTGAGTTTTGCTCTGAAACAGATGGTGCAAGCGCATTTTAATAATACTCAGGGAACATGACTCTGGTAATACTTCCATATCCCCACTTACTCGGTGAAAGGCAGTGAAAGTGAGGGGAACTTTTAGTCCAACAGACATCCCTAGTGCACTTAAGGCATCTCTAAGGTTAAAGTAGAGCATGGGCTCATTGTTGTTTTCTTATGATTTTTGTCCACTCCCAAGTCCCATTTTAAACACCAAAACAGGTGTTTCAAATCTTGCCTTTAGAAAAGGGACACTGTGAAAGCAATCTTTCAGTACAGCATCATGAAGACTATGTGATCTAATAAACAGATAAACTACTGTATATCTTAATTTAAAAATAAAGATCCAAGTTGTTCTTGAAAAATAATTATTGTCAAAAGTATCATTTCATAGTGGCAGTAAGAACAAAAGCACTTTTATATGTTTAAAGATATAAAGACCCCATTATGAAAGGAAAAGAGATCATAAAACTGGGCTTCTACAAAAAAAAAAAATAAAATGCTGGCTTCATCGGAGAGTATAGACTGTACAATACAAATATTCAGACTGAAAAAAACCCCCACAACACAAGAAAACATCATCTTTCCTCAGTAAGAAATTCTCTGTGGTATCTCAACTAACATTTATCTGTAACTGCAGCCCCCCCCCTTCACTATTCATAGCATTACCTATGTAAAAACAGCCAGCAATTGGGAAAGACGTCACCCAATGAACAATGACCTAGTATACAGTTTCAGAAAGGAAGAAGACTGAGAAAGACAATAGAGGAAAAGTAGTTCCAGTAGAAAGTTGAAGCTACAGGTTTTGTTGTTGGCAACTCACTTCTGTACCTCAGGAGAAAACTCCTTTCCCGCCTCCTTAAATAACAGCAACGGACATGCACAAAAAACAGTGAGAATACAAACCGCTTAAAATTTTGGCTCAGCACCATACTTATGGGCGATATAAAAGCACCAGATGAGATGGACAGCCAGTAGGTGCTATATGTTGGGAAGTGCCAAACGCTGCATGCAAGGTACCAAGAGACTACAGCCTGTGCTGAAATAATTTGCAGGCACTCGGGATCATGCCTCTGGTTGTGCACTGCTAGCTGTTACACAACACATTCCTGGAACGAGATCAGTGTAAATGAGCAATGCTATGTTTAGTGCAGGACATAATGGGTTATGAATCAGAAGCACTGAAGACAAGAAGCTATTATCTTTTTTAAAAAAGGTGTATTTCCAACATACATTAACCACACCAGTAAAACAGTGACTGCAACTTTGAAAATATCACCGCAACCATTTATTCCACTTAACATACCACCTGTGTGACAGAAAACAAAAATATGTGAATACAAATGGAAAGTAAAATTCTACCATGGTTAAATATACCACACACAGAGACCTTTTCATACAACATTATCAGCCAAAATAAGAAATGTCAAAAAACATAACCTCAGTGAAATCTACTAATAAAATTAAATTTCATCAAGGCTCACGCCAGAGGAGACAGCAATAAAACCTTGGTAAACAACGTTGCACTATGCTTTAGAAAAAAAATTAGAGGGAGAAAAGTTAGTACTATTTTTTATTTTTATTTCAATCTAGACTATTTCAGTCTAATAGAGTTCTTTTTGCAATTAACTGGAAAATCAAATTAAGGGGTTTAGTCATCTAACTACCTAGTAGGCAGGTGCAATCAAGTGGCTAGGTGGCTAAATCCCCAAACACAGCTGTGCAATTAAACAGCAGACATAAATTTGTCCTTACAAAATTGTAAGTCATCTTTCAAAAGCAGCCCCTTAAGGGAAGAAGAAGGAGGAAAAGAAGAGAGAGTTCCTTATACTTTCTGTAAGACTTGCAAAGCAACTGATCCTTATTCTTCATTGCCAGAAGGCTTTTCTGTTAGAATGAAATTTGGAACAAACAAACAAAATAATTTAAAATTAAAAGGACCTGTGGGAGGTACATTAGTAACAGGTATACTTTTTTCAGTTTCCTTTAACCTGCCATATAGATTTATAATTAGACAGATCTGATCCAAGTGAGCCAAATTAATCCATAAACCCAATTAAAGCAAAACTCTAATTGAGGTTTCTACTCTCTGTTCTGTGGATCAAGTTATTAAATTACTTTTGCCTATACCAGCACAGATATAATATGCTCTCCTTTAAAGCCAGCAGTTTTGTAAAACCATGAATTTTTTTTCACAAGTCTCTGGACAAGTTCAAACACATGCAGCCATCCAACCTGGCCAATGTGAAGTGGAGGTAGAGCAGAACAAACCCCTCTCTCTTTAACTAGCCCCCAAATTTCTGTTAAATCAAAACTATGAAGTTATACGGTAGGGCTAATTATCAAGTGAACTTGGTTACTTTTTCCTTCCTGGGTCTTTCCCTGATGTAGGTCTTTAAACTTCTGCCCATGCTAAGCCTGTGAATCAGTGTGATTTACAGCACGCATTAAGATAACTGAATGCGGTAAAGAGGAAACATATACAACACATCTACTATTTTATGTAGAGAGGATAATTTTGTTGATGAAGCAGTACACAACAGACCGCCTCATGGTGTTTTTCACACACTGAGTTAAAGAAAAATTAAACTGCAAGAACACTTAAAAAACCCCAGGTTTTGTCCTACTCTTCTTTTCAAAAAGATAGTTTTATATACTTCACCAAAACATAACAGAGAACCACAAATTCATAATACATTGTATAAGAACAACGATGAATGCTGCAGTTCAAAATGGTTAAAACAACATACCTGAAGAGCACAGCTCTCTAGTGGTAGTGAAGTGCTTTGGCTTAAAAATACTTCTACATTTAAACCAAAAAGCAGAGAATAAATATTGACTGCACAAACTAAAAGATCAGAACTAGCTCAGGCCTCAGTTCTGCAAACCACCTGCCTATGAATAGCACCACTACTTATACACTAAGTTATTGTCATAGCTGCATGACCAGGGCCCAAAATAAGCATACAATTTTGCTACAACATTGGAATATCCTGTTTGTAATATTAAAAACATGCATATAAAAGGTTAAACTAGAAGTGGCTACACATATATAATTGATCCTAAAAGATGACACAGTGAATCTTCAATGTTTTTGTTGGGTTTTTTTTCAGTATGCTGCTTTTTTTATCCTGCAGAGCAAGATGAGAGAATATAAAAACTAAACAAAACTTCAATTCAGATAAGAGAAAAGTGAGTTACAAGATATTCAGCCCTTGTGCTGATAAGACATCATTCTTTTGAGAAAAGGCTTTGCTTATCAGACAAATGTCTAAGGGCAAGTGCCCTTGAAGAAGCACTTTTTCCTAAGATAATTTCTGTTTAGAGAAAAGAAAACATGTTTGAATCAGTGGCGTTTAGATGCGTAAACCTAGTAAGACACAGCTGTACTTTTCGCCTCTCCAAAGAAATAAGTTTAAATTAGATTGAGAAAACAACAGTTAAGAGTCTAAAGAGGGAGAAAGGAGAAGAAAAGTAGTTATGATAAACACTTTTTAGACTGACCTTCTCTACATATGTACATATAAAAAAACCCAGGTAGATGTTACTCAAACAACAGATGAGTAACCTCCTCAGTGATTACTCACATCCATGGCACACCACAAGCATCAACAGCCTACAGCTAAAATTTCAGCTAAAAAGCAGGATTAAAGAGCAGAGAAGGTTGATGCAATGTAACAGCCCTGGATTAAGAAGTATGGTCACTTCCATCCCTACCTGAACTGCTGAGGAGTGCTTTGCAGATAGGTGCAGATGGATAGATGTTTTATCTACACCTGCACAGCTAGACAGAGATCTCACAAATCTCATTCCTCAACCTCCTAGGAAAAGAGATAAGGGCTCTGAAAGGCCAGTAAATGAAACTCTGGCAGGGGAAGCTTTTCTGTAAATGCTATAGGGGATCAAGTCAGATCAAAGTTGAAGCTGGTCAGAAGAACAATATCCGTATAAAACAATCTAATGGGAATGAAACTGTATTGTCTAATAAGAACCCTTGAAAAACCCAAACCACATGAAAAAATTTTGCAACTCCTGATTAATATTCTAGACATTGGGCAACTATTGAGTAACCCACTCTTTCTTAAACAATACATGGCTACTGAAGTGTCCTGAGCATGTTATTAAAGGTTCATTTCATTGATGGGTAAGTGTAAACTGATGACAAAATTTTGCACCTGAGCAACAAAATAAGAAGCTAATTTCAAAACTATACTGCAACTTTCAAGATTTCTCATAGTATTTGACTAGAGATAAACTCTCAGACTAGAACAATTCTTAAATTTCATAATCTCCTCATTTTTGTAATCTATAGATATATACACAGGTCTATACATTAAAAAGATGGCACAGCATGCAACCTAGTTAACTTTTATTCTGCTTATATCAACGATGTATCCACTGAATGACAAATGTAAACATGACTGTTGCATGAAGACTAGCCTAATCTGAATGTGTAACCAGTACTGGGCATCCACAAAACACAATAGAAAGTTGATCAATTTTTGCTAAGTCTGTTTCATAGCCTTGTAAGAGAGAAGTCATGGAAGGTAGTAAAAGGTAAACTAAAGCAGTATCAAGGATAGTCAGAAATAAGTTTTTATCAAAAAGACTTTAGTTTTGCAAAAGTTGATCGTGGATCAACTGCACATATCTCTTAGGTACTTAAAAATTCAGCTTATGTTTCATTGCAATGATAAAGACACATTTGGCCAGTTCTTCACACAGTAAGATAGCCCTTACCAAGAAGTATGTTTAATTTTTTTTTAGATTCATTGCTCTAAATTTCTACACAAAATCCACCTATAACACAGCAGTATAAAGCACTGATAGATGCACTCGGAAAATATCCTTTAAGTAGAGTATCAAAATGTAGCAACATCTCCTATTCCAAATTGGGGGAAAAAATCTAGGTATGTAGGTAAGAACAGTGAGATTTGAGATTAAAATATACTTTTCAACTTTTACTTTCATGTGGAGGCACACTTAAATAGAATCCATACTTTAATGATCTGTAACAGGAAATATTCAGTTAAAAACAGAACTGGAGAACAAAATATTCTAGATGAAAACAACTGCATCCGCAATTACCCTAAGAATATTCTTCATTTAAAGCTAAAATAGCATAG
>NW_010972519.1:3517630-3518200 GCF_000737465.1 Haliaeetus leucocephalus
AAATTTCCTCCCCACAGCCCCCCCATCCCACGATGCCCCCCCGGACCCTGACGAGAGGGAGCTGATCGCCGAGATGCGGCAGGGAGAGATGCGATCCCCCCTTTGTCATCCCTGCCCCAAATTTTTATTTGGGGGGGGGTGTTAGAGGTTCTGTACCCCCCTCTAAACTTTTTGGGGGGGTGTCTTTATTTTGTGCCCCCATTTTCTTCTCAGAGCATCGAGTCGCTGCTGCAGCTGCGGCTGCCAGAGGAGCTGGGGGAGGCCCTGAGTGACGGGGAGCTGCTCTGCCGGCTGGCCAACCGCCTGCGCCCCCGCCTTATCCCCTTCATCCACGTCCCCTCACCCGCTGCCGTGAGTGACCCCCCCAAAAAACACCCCCCCCACCCCAAAATACCCCCCTTAACCCACCCCTCTTTGTAACCCCCTCCAGCCCAAGCTGAGCACCGCCAACAGCCGCAGGAATGTGGAGAGCTTCCTCGAGGCTTGCCGGCGCCTGGGGGTCCCCGAGGTACTGTGTTTGGGGGGGAGGACTTTTTTTGCGGGGGAGGGGGTGTCCTGTGCTCCCCACCC
>NW_010972519.1:3518586-3521845 GCF_000737465.1 Haliaeetus leucocephalus
AATTTACTGGAACAACACAAAGAAATTGCAACAACAACAACGGTACTAATGAAAAAGTATACAAAAAGAGTGATGCACAGTGCAACTGCTCACCACCTGGAACCCAACGCTCCGCCACTTCCCCCACCAAAAAGTAAAGACCACCCCCCAGCCCGCTCCCCATTTATATACTGAGCATGATGTCACATGGTATGGAATAGCTCCTTGGCTAGTTCAGGTCAGCTGCCCCAGCTATGCCCCCAACCTCCCAGGTTCCTGTAAAAATTAACTCTATCCCAGCTGAACCCAGGACATTATCCACCCCTTATTCTATACCATCTACATCATGCCCAGATCCTACATTTTCCAATCAATCACCACCACTTTCCTTGTCTTATATACACATATGTATATGTATATGGACACCCCCTCCACACACACACAAATAGCATTCCCTTAGTCGATGGGCTATCCCTCTAATGTGTCCATCAATTTTATTTAGTCCATGACTTTGGGGCTCCATCTGTTGTAACAGTCCTTCAGGACAGGAGAGATGGTGTGAGGTGTTGGGTTGTTGTATGCTGCCTCTGGAACTTGTGGCTAGTACATTTAGTGCAACCCACACCCTTGGTCTGCAGGTCGAAGATGTTGATCTTGAGGAAATTGCTGGGTGCCAGTTCAAGTTCTATCACTGTTGTACCTGGCTCGGTTTCAAAGTCCATCCTGCAGTCATTTTGGGTAATTCTTACAGTAATACCCTTGATATGGCATATAGACACTATAGATACAATGACATGCATTGGCAGGGTATTTAGCAGTTAGGTATCATACAGCCCAATTCACTGGCTATTCTCTCCCAAAATCAAATCTCCCTGAGGTACACATTGAACTTCCCCATCCTTCTGCATCACCCAAGCGTACCCAGGTCCTTGAGCAAAAGCAATCCCTTGGATGGGTTTGTCTCTGCTTGAGGCAGGACTAACCCAGACTGTCTTCCCTAACATATTTTTCATGTGCACTACAGGGACTTTATCCCCTTCTACAGTATGTAAAAATTCTGATTGGGCAGGGCCACTCCGATTGGCAGATCCTCTGGTGTTGACTAACCAGGTGGCTTTTGTTAAATGTGTATCCCAATGTTTGAAAGTCCCACCCCCCATTGCTCTCAATGTAGTTTTCAGCAGCCCATTGTATCGTTTGATTTTTCCAGAGGCCGGTGCGTGACAGGGGATGTGATATACCCACTCAATGCCATGTTCTTTGGCCCAGGTGTCTACGAGGTTGTTTCGGAAGTGAGTCCCGTTGTCCGACTCGATTCTTTCTGGGGTGCCGTGTTGCCATAAAATTTTCTCTTCAAGGCCCAGAATAGTGTTCTGGGCAGTGGCATGGGACACAGGGTATGTTTCCAGCCATCCAGTGGTTGCTTCCACCATTGTAAGCACATGGCACTTGCCTTGGCGTGTTCGTGGGAGTGTGATATAGTCAATCTGCCAGGCCTCCCACTGTTTATATTTCAGCCATCGCCCCCCATGCGACAGGGGTTTTAGCCGCTGGCTTGCTTAATTGCGGCACATGTTTCACATTCGTGGATGACCTGTGCGATAGTGTCCATGGTCAAGTCCACCCCTCGATCTCGAGCCCATCTATATGTTGCATCTCTTCCCTGATGGCCTGAAGTATCATGGGCCCACCGAGCCATAAATAGCTCACCCTTATGATGCCAGTCCAGGTCCACCTGAGACACTTTAATCTTGGTGGCCTGATCTGCCTGCTGGTTGCTTTGATCTTCTTCAGTGGCCTGACTCTTGGGTACATGAGCATCTACGTGACGTACTTTTACCACTAGCTTCTCTATCCGAACAGCGATATCTTGCCACAGTGCGGCAGCCCAGATGGGTTTACCTCTGCGCTGCCAGTTGCTCTGCTTCCATTGCTGTAACCACCCCCACAGGGCATTTGCCACCATCCATGAGTCAGTACAGAGATAGAGCACTGGCCACTTTTCTCTTTCAGCAATGTCTAACGCTAGCTGGATGGCTTTCACCTCTGCAAACTGACTCGATTCACCTTCTCCTTCAGCAGTTTCTGCGACTTGTCGTGTAGGACTCCATACAGCAGCCTTCCACCTCCGATGCTTTCCCACGATGCGACAGGACCCATCAGTGAACAGGGCATATTGCCTCTCATTTTCTGGCAGTTTATTATACAGCGGGGCCTCTTCAGCCCGTGTCACCTCCTCCTCTGGCGACATTCCAAAATCTTTGCCTTCTGGCCAGTCCGTGATCACTTCTAAAATTCCTGGGCGACTGGGGTTTCCTATGCGAGCCCGTTGTGTGATCAGTGCAATCCACTTACTCCACGTGGCATCAGTCGCGTGATGTGTAGAGGAAACTTTCCCTTTGAACATCCAGCCCAGCACTGGCAGTCGGGGTGCTAAGAAGAGCTGTGTTTCAGTACCAACCACTTCTGAGGCAGCTCGAACTCCTTCATACGCTGCCAATATCTCTTTTTCAGTTGGAGTATAGCGAGCCTCGGATCCTCGATATCCTCGACTCCAAAACCCCAGGGGTCGGCCTCGGGTCTCCCCAGGTGCTTTCTGCCAGAGGCTCCAGGTAGGGCCATTCTCCCCAGCTGCAGTATAGAGCACATTTTTAACATCTTGTCCCGTCTGGACTGGTCCAAGGGCTACGGCATGAACAATCTCCCGGTTAATTTGTTCAAAGGCTTGTTGTTGTTCAGGGCCCCATTTAAAACCATTCTTCTTCCGAGTCACTTGATAGAGAGGGCTTACAATTTGACTGTAATTTGGAATATGCATTCTCCAAAACCCCACGACACCTAAGAAGGCCTGTGTGTCCTTTTTATTAGTCGGGGAAGACATAGCTGCTATTTTATTAATCACATCCATTGGGATCTGACGACGTCCATCTTGCCATTTTATTCCCAAAAACTGGATCTCCTGTGCAGGTCCCTTGACCTTACTTTCTTTTATGGCAAAACCAGCCTTCAAAAAGATTTGGACTATTTTCTTCCTTTTCTCAAAAACTTCTTCTGCCGTGTTGTCCCGTATGATGATGTCATCAATATATTGCAGGGGCTCTGGAGCTTCACCTTTTTCTAGTGCAGTCTGGATCAGTCCATGGCAAATGGTGGGGCTGTGTTTCCACCCCTGGGGCAATCGATTCCAAGTGTACTGGACACCTCTCCAAGTAAAGGCAAATTGTGGACGACACTCTGCTGCTAGAGGGATTGAGAAAAACGCATTAGCAATGTCAATTGT
>NW_010972519.1:3521952-3523129 GCF_000737465.1 Haliaeetus leucocephalus
CACACTCACCGTGACGAAGACGACATTGTGAGGGAAATCGGCGGCCCCGGGCCCGTCGGGGGGCAGGCGGGGGGCGGCGATGGGACCCCGACTGGCCAGGAGAGCAGCGGGAAAACCCTTCCGTGCCCCCCCTCCGCTGTTCCCCCCTCCTACTCCAGCCGCTTCCGCTTGAATCTCCTCCGACAGATAATGCCGGATATTCTGCCGGGCCGAACGGATCAACCCCCCATCAATGTCCAACCCCACCACCCGGGCGGGTCCCCAACGTTTGGCGATGCTGAGGGTGAGATGTCCCACGTTGCACCCCACGTCCAACACCTCCTTCCCCGCAAACCACTCGGGGCGCATGGCTCGCAGCCGCCCGTCCTCGCAGTCGGGGTTCCGGTAACCATAATATTTGCAGTAATTGCCGTATTGGAATTTCTGAACTTGGCGACGTTGACGTTGCTGCTGGGAAACTTTTCCGGGGGGTTTGGGTTTTTCCGGAGGGGGACGGGTTCCTTCCGATTTACTGCAAGTCCGTCGACGTTTCCGATGGCGGCCGGTGGCGGGGCAGGCGGTGGCACATGGCGGCGGGGTGGCGGCGGTGGTGGCGGCAGGGAGGACATGAGGGCAGGCAGCCTCATCAGTGGCGGTAGCGGTGACGGCGGCGGCGGCTCGCTGCTGGCCGCGGTGACGGTGGCGGCGACGAGCGGTTTTGGCGGGGGAAGCTAAACGCAGCCCCTCACCTGGGGCGTTGAGGCTGAGGGGGTCGGTGATGTCGCGAGGGACCAGGATCTCGACAGGGTCGCGGCCGCGGGCGGGAAGGGGGGAGGATTGCGGGGTGCGGGCGTTGAGGGCCCGGCTCACCTCCTCGTCCAGCAGACTGTTGAGGTTTAAGGGGTCGAAGATGTTTCCACCCAGCAGGAACTCGGAGGGAAGCACCGGGCCGCACTCCGAGGCCGCCCGGCGACGCCGTTTCCACGCCGGTTGCTTGGCCCCGCAGCTGCTACGACGTTTCCCTCCTCCCGCCGACCGAAAACCGTTACGTGGCCGCGGAGCCTCGGCGGCGGGGGAAGCTTCTTCCTCCTCCCGGACGCCGCCAGTGGTGGAAGATGAAGAAGGAGGCGGCGGTACCAGGAAGGCCTCTGGCTCGGCCGCCATGGCGGACCGCCCCGCGCCTGCGCGCTGCGCCCCG
>NW_010972519.1:3523139-3523427 GCF_000737465.1 Haliaeetus leucocephalus
CCCCGCCGCCGCCGCCGCCGCCATGAGCCGGAAGAAAAGCGGTTTCGCCATCACCAGCGTTCGCGGCGGTAACGGCGGGGGGGGGGGGGGGGGGGGGGGGGACGGGTCCGGTTCCTCTTCGAGCCCCGGCGGTTCCCGGTTCCGCTTGGTTCGGTTACCCGGTCCCGGTGAGGCTTTGCGGCGGGGCCGGTGGATCTGTCGGGATTTTTACGAGAGGGAAGCGGTTCCCCGGGGAAGCGGGAGGGTTCCGCTCTCCCTCGACTCCCCCCGCACCCCTCCTCCGCCGCC
>NW_010972519.1:3523757-3524504 GCF_000737465.1 Haliaeetus leucocephalus
AGCCCATCGATACCCCTTCGGGTCCTTAAAATACCCCCTCCTGAGATAGTCTATGCCAAGGATACACGGAGCCTCTGGACCAGTCACAATGGGGTGTTTCTGCCATTCATTTCCAGTTAGGCTTACTTCAGCTTCCAATACAGTTAACTCTTGGGATCCCCCTGTCACACCAGAAATACAAATGGATTCTGTCCCTTTATAACTTGATGGCATTAGGGTGCACTGTGCGCCGGTGTCTACTAGAGCCTTATACTCCTGTGGGTCTGACGTGCCAGGCCATCGAATCCACACTGTCCAGTAGACTCGGTTGTCCCTTTCCTCCACCTGGCTGGAGGCAGGGCCCCTCTAATTCTGGTCAGAGTATTCAGTATTCACTTCTTGTAAAATTGGCTCAGAAGTCCCTTCAAGAGGATCAGAAAAAAGATCAGCCCTTCTACTCTGTTTGGAAACTGGAGCGGCATTTTTCCTGGTAGAATCCCCTTTTGTGGTGGTTTTTCCTCGCAGCTCAAGTACCCGTGAATCCAAGACTGAGGTAGGTTTTCCATCCCACTTCCTCATGTCCTCTCCATGGTCACGCAGGTAAAACCACAGGTTAGCCCGTCGTGTGTACTTTCTCTCTCCTCTCTCTTGGGCAGAGGAACGCTTACTCCCAATAACTGCAATGCGGGCCTGTACAGGTGAGGAGGAGGACATATCTACTTTGAATTGCTGGAACTCTCGGGACAATTCCTCTACAGCTGAGACACA
>NW_010972519.1:3525031-3526052 GCF_000737465.1 Haliaeetus leucocephalus
ACACATGACATGACACTGTACCTGGCAGAGGCTCCGCCCTCTGGGGGCGGTACAGGGGTGGCCCCGCCCCGTGCAGCAATGCCCCCTGTGGGTGGGAGGAAGAGATGTGGCCATGGCGGGGGACCCCAAGTCCCCTCCTGGTACCCCCCGGGGTATGTGGGGACCCCAAAACCCCCTGGGACCACCCACAGTGATGGGGGGGGAGCCCAAACCCCTCCCCCTTTGTAGTGTGTGGGGGTCCCGGGGTCCCCCAAACCCTTCCCCGTTAGCCCCAGGCTATCACGGGGGGGTGGTGGGACCCCAGGGTGATGTGGGGGACCCCAAACCCCCTCCCCAGTACTCCACAAAGATGGAGGGCCCTAACTTACCTTCCTCATTAATCCTGGGGGCCTCATGGGTGTGGAGGAACCTCCAAACCCTTTCCCATTATCCCCAGGGGTAGCATGGGGTGATGGGGGTGACTCCAAACCCCTTCCCAACGTCCCACAGGGTGATGGGGGACCCCAAACCTCCTCCCCATTAGTCCTGGGGGGGTCCCAGGGTACCTGTGGGTGCAGGTGGGGCATGGAAGGGGGGCGCAGCCCCCCCAAACGCGGGTGCTCCTGGGCCGGCTCCGAAGGCATCGAAACTGGGGAAGGCAGCACGGGGCAGGGCCGGGCCTGGGGAGTGCAGAGGGGGCACAGGATCACCCCCACAGCCCCCCTGCACTCCATGGCCAGTGCCATCCTCGCTGGGCCCCTGTGCGGCCGCTCTGGCAGGTCACTTCCTTCCCCTGGACCAGCACTCGCTGGTCAGCAGTCCTGCCAGATCCCCTCTGTCAGGACCCATTCGAGCCCCCCCCACCTTCATGGTCAGCCCCCCCCAGACTGCCCCTCCCCAGCTCACCAGGGAAGCCCGGGAAGGCGGCGAAGGCAGGCGCTGGTTGGGGGGCAGCAAAGGGATCCCCCCCAATGTCAGCCAATAGGTCGGTGCTGGCTTTCCGGGCTGGCTGTGGGGGACAGTGGGGGGCCGGGCGGGGCTG
>NW_010972519.1:3526062-3526913 GCF_000737465.1 Haliaeetus leucocephalus
GGGCGGGCGCCCCCACGGGCCCCCCCCTTTGCCCCCCCCCCCCCAGCACTGTCTCACCTGCAGCAGCGTCCCTGCGTCCCCCAGAAGCGGCTGGGGGGGGGCTGGCTCTGCCGCAGCGCTTTGGGGAGTTTTTGCTGTCTCCGGCGCCACATACCTGCCAAGCGGGGGAGGCAGAGTTATTTATCAGGAGGACCCCCACCTTGTGCTGCTCCCCCCCCAAACCATGCCCTCCCCTCTCGTACCATCGTTTCTTCTCATACTTCTCCTGCAGAAACTCCTTCACTTTTTGGGGGTCGCGGGAATCGGGGAGCAGCGAGTTTCGGGTGTCAAAGTTGCCAAGCCATACCCGTCGGCAGGCCTGGGGGGGTGGTCGGGAGGACACACATGAGGACACTGGTGGGATGGGAGGGAGGGGGCAGACACCCCCCACCCCACCCCGGTCCCCCCCTGACCTCGTTACCACGGGCCTGCAGGAAGAGCACCTCGGCTTCGGTGAAGGTGGTCATGGAAATGGACTTGACACGGTGTGGGGGATTCAGCCCCCGCCTGTGGGAGGGATTTGGGGGGTCAGCGCCCCCTGCCCCCGAAGACCTCCCAAAAAAGGGTTTTTTCCCCCCAAAGAATTGACTCTTAAAAGACCCCATGGATCCCCACGGGAAGGCACGTGCCTGGGCCACGCCCCCTCCCGGGAAGCACCACCCCCACAGTGCGTACAGCCAATCAGCAACAGCTGCTCCCCAGCCTGCCTCGCTGCACTGAGTGGCCCCGGCCCCGCCCACAGCACTCTAGAGCAGCTGACCCCGCCCCACGGTTCTGGCCCCGCCCCACTCACTGCACCGCGGCCACCTGGC
>NW_010972519.1:3526923-3527240 GCF_000737465.1 Haliaeetus leucocephalus
CCTGGCCCGGCCCAGGCATTCTGGCCCCGCCCCACTCGCAGTTCCCTGGGGCCCCTGGCCCCGCCGTCCCGGCCCCGCCCCGCTCACAGCGCCCCGGAGCAGCCGGTGCAGACGAGGCTGCCCACGGTGATGTCCACGTAGGTGACGCCGCGCTGGCCACATTCGAAGCAGAGCCGGTTGGCAGGGGAAGCGTTCACCAATTCCCTCACCCGCCGGCACCAAACCTCAGCCTCTGCGTCCCGGGACGCGCTCCCTTTCCTGGCCCCGGGGCCTCCACCGGGTCCCGTTCCCGGCCCGGGGCCTCCTCCTCCGCCGCC
>NW_010972519.1:3528519-3529826 GCF_000737465.1 Haliaeetus leucocephalus
CCCAGGCATCTGGGGCCCCCCCCCAAAAAGGACCCAGGTGCCCACGGCCCCCCCCTAAAGGACCCAGGTGTCCAGGGCCCCCCCAAAACGAGACCCAGGTGCCCGGGACCCCCCAGAAAAGGGACCCAGCTGTCCGGGCCCCCCCACTCACGTTGCAGGTGTAGTTGTGCCAGGACTTGGAGACCTGGGGCAGCTTCTCCTTCTTCTTCCAGTTGGGGGGGGCCCCCTCCCGCACCGGCTCCTGGGGGCGGGGTGTCAGTGAGGGGGCAGGGCCTGAGGGGTGGGCCCTGCCCCTGTAGTGGGTGGGGTGAGGATAAGGGGAGGGGGGGAATGCCCTGAAGGGGTGGAGCCTATGTGCAGGATGTCCCTGAGGGGGGCGGAGCTAGGGGGAAGAGCTGGCCCTAAATGGGTGGAGCTAAGGGGAAGGGCTGGCTCTAAAGGGGTGGAGCTAAGGGATTGGACCACCCCTAAGGGGGTGGGACCTGGGGGAGGCAGGCTGCCCACAAGGGGGCATGGCCTTCATCTTGGGCCACTCCTCATTGGGCAGCGCCCAGGGGTTGTGGGGGAAATGCTGGGGCCGAGCTATGCCTCAAGGGGCGGAGCCTAACGTCTGTGCTTTCTTTCTTTGATAGGCTGATCCGGGAGCGTGTGTCCTTCCCTGGCCCCGCCCCTACCTTGGCAGCGATCATGTAGGGTGGCACGATGTCAATGTTCATCTCCTGGAAGAGCTCCCGGCACTGCATGGAGATGAAGTCCCCGGCCAGTGGCGACTTGACGATGCCTACGGGGGCCACTGGTGAGTCACCACCACGAGGACCCTGGCGTCTGGGCCATGCCCCTGCCCCACCTGGCCACACACCCCCCTCCGGTGACCCCACCCCCTTACCTTGCTGGAGGATGTAGCCGTCGTGGACGGGGATGGCGGTGGTGTGGGTGGCCCCGCTGTCCAGCACCAGCCCTGTGCTGCGCCCATTGGCGAAGCTGGGCCGCCACGGTCAAGGGTAACGCTAACGAGGGCGTTTTGCTAACGAGGGGGGAGCCCTACTAACGAGGGGTGGCCCGCTAATGAAGAGCTACTGCCAGTTGTCCCAGTGGGCACCTGCCCAGTCCTCCCTTGAGGCATGAACTCCCGCCCCCAAGCAGATAATCAGCCAGTCAATGGGTTAACGAAGCCCTAATGACCCCTCTAGCAAAACAAAGGCCCCAGCTGCCTGCTAACGAGCCAGCACAGCACTGGCATAGCAACCAACAGCTGTGCCGACAGCTCAGCACCCCACCAGCCACCCACCCAAACACACTCCAGCCAA
>NW_010972519.1:3530016-3531003 GCF_000737465.1 Haliaeetus leucocephalus
CCCACCCAACCAACCACCCGACCACCCCTAGACCCAGCCAACCACCCACCCAACTTCCCCCCCACCCACCCAGGGAGGTTGTGCGGAAACCCGGGGAGGGGGTTGGGTCACTGGGGTGGGGGGAGTGACAGCGACAGGTGACACAGATGGGATACGCGGTGAGCACGGCCGTCTTGCAGAGGAAGAAGGCCGGGATGTTGTAGTGCTCGAACATCAGCTCCGTCAGCTTCTCCCTCTTGGCCCGCGTGTTCCACTGAGGGGACATGGGGACACCGTGGGGACACCAGGGGACACCAGGGCACCCCGCCACCACGGGGGGGGGTGTGTGACACGCAGGTTGGGGTGCCACCTACCGGGGCTTCGGACATGAGGACGGGGTGGAGGCCTGGCTCTGACTTGACATGTTTTCCATAGGTGTGGTCCAGGATGGCCTGGAAGCACTCCCAGTCCTCGACTGGGGACACGGGGACGGTGAGTGGGGACACAGGGCAGGGGGGGGGGGGCGGCAGTCCTAGAGGGAGGGGGGGCTCGATGGGGGGCCCGCTAACCCCATGGTGGCCCCTTGAGGTGACCCCCAACCTCCTGGTGACCCCACGAGGTGATCTCCAACCCCGTGGTGACCCCTTGAGGTGACGCCAACCTTCTGGTGGCCTTGCGACGTGACCTCCAACCCCCTGAGATGCTCCCTACGGTTTCCCCGTGGTCCTGCAGAGTGTCCCCTTGCCCGTGTCCTCCCCACCGCGCTGTCCCCACTCACTCATGCCGTTCTTGAGGGGCGAGAGGACCTCCATGCCCTCGCGGGCCACGTGCAACGCGTTGGTGTCGATGTAATAGACCTTCCCCCCCTTCTTGTCCTTGTCACCGTCCAGCTCCAGGGCCACCTCCTCAGGGGACAGCAGCCCCACCGTGGTGGGGAAGTCCGCCTGCCACCGCCCCGTCACCACCACCGCCATGAGGACACGGCAGGGGGGGGGGGGGGGGGCATGG
>NW_010972519.1:3532797-3533295 GCF_000737465.1 Haliaeetus leucocephalus
GCTCGGAAGAGGCGTGACGGCAGCGTGGTCTGCAGGGAGGGGACGGGGCCTGGCTGCCCCCTCGAAGGGGGGGCTGTAAACACGGCCCGGGGTTGGGGAGGTTGTGCAACGAGTCCAGCTCCGCCGTGGGGCAGCTCCAGTGTCCGTAGGGCAGTGCTGGCGCTATGGGGCAGCTCCCACCCCGTCCTGTTCCACCGTGGGGCTGGTGTTTGTCCGTGGGGCGGCTGCAACTCCATCTGTGGGGCAGCTGTGGCCCCCCACCCCCCCTTTTTCCATGGGGCAGCCCTGACCCGTCCGTGGGGCAGCGCCGCGGGGCGGCTCCGACGCTAAAGTGCAGCTGGGTCGGTCGTGTCGGCCGTAAGGTGCTTGGGGGGGCGCCGGAGGGGTGCCATGGGGGAGCCGTGGGGCTCAGTACTCCTTCACCATCTCCACTTCACCCCCAGGGCCATGCAGCGAGTAGCCTGGGGGCGGGAGGGGGGCAATAAGGGGGTCAGTGGC
>NW_010972520.1:0-289 GCF_000737465.1 Haliaeetus leucocephalus
CAAGTAGAGGTAGATGACGCCATCATGAGGCCACGTGGACCGTGATGACATCACGTTAACCCAATCTGGGGGCATTTAGGGCAGAACTAGAGGCAACTAGAGCTCAACGGGTGCGTTATGATGCCATACGGACCACGATGACATCACGTAGACCCAATTTATGGTCCTTTAGAGCGGATATACGGTCAAGAAGAGGTTGATGAGACCATCGTGACGTCGTATAGAACCACGATGACGTCATCTAAATCAATTTTACGGGCATTTTGGGTGGAATCGTGGCCAAGTAGAG
>NW_010972521.1:0-1239 GCF_000737465.1 Haliaeetus leucocephalus
GGCTGATAATACCATCTGATGGTGTAGCAGGAGTTTTGGACTTGCCAGTGCTGTGCATTTGCACCCGTAGTTCCAACCTGCCAGTTGAGGTCAAAAGGTAAGAGTTTTCCCCCCTACCCTGCACAAATGTTATTGGTTTTATGGCTGATAACAGAATGTAACATGGGCAAAACCTGCTCAAACTAGATTTTTCTTTTGCAGATGTTTTATTCGAAGTTTTTCTCATTTAGATGGAAGGATCCAGAAGAGAACTGCCACCATTGTTCCTGCAGAGATCCCCCTTTGGGTTTCTAAGCCCTAACATCACTTTTCTGAGACCAGGGAATTGTTTGTAAGGGACACCCATTGCTGACTCACTGCAAGGTTTCTCATGGCCATCTTCTCACCAAAGACCTGTGGATCCCAGTTTCCAGAAGCTCACTAATAAGGAACTCTTCTGCGTCATTCCCAAAGAGATTACCATCCTCATGTTGTCCTTCAGGCAAATAAGCCATAACATGATAATCATTATAAGTAAAAAAAAAGCAAGCAGGAGACTTTTAAAAATGAAACATCTACTTGGGACCTAGCCCCCTTTCATCCTCTACAGGAATGAAGCATCTAGTTGGCACAAACCCACAGGCAGGCATCAGTGTGAGCGTCCTGCCAGGAGATGCTGAATTACACTCAAATCATGCAAGCCAGGCCAGTGGGCTGAAAATCACTTATTGTGCTGCCAAATGCTTTGGCCTGAGCAAGGGTGGTAACATAGTCCTTTTTAGCACTTGTCTGAAACAAGCTATCTGGCAGCAAGGACCCCAAAGCAGTTCAGAAACTGGAGTTAAGTCTCAGCAAGTCCTTGTGAATCTGAGTGGGACCCAGGCTAAAGAAGCAGTTTGTCAAGGCCGTATAGCAAATACATGTGGTCGCATCAGGAATACTCTTTCTTAGCACTGCTGTACCCTTCTTGCTGGGGGAAAGACACAGAGATATACAAGGCAAGGAAAATAGTGAAGTAATGCAATTAGCTGGGAGTTAGAAATATCCTCCTGCTTTCAATGCCTGCGACTGCACCTACAAAACTGTCAGAGTGGCCAGAGCTCTTAAAACATCTCATTGGCTTTTGTTTGGCTCACATGTTTGAGGCAAAAGTTTTAGAGACTGTTGCTATAAGGATAGAATGGGATCGCAGCAGCATCTACTGATTCAAAGACATTTTATATTACCAAAAGTCATTATTTACGATGCAAGTACCCAAAA
>NW_010972522.1:0-1131 GCF_000737465.1 Haliaeetus leucocephalus
CTGTGCTGGGCTGGAAAGTGCCCAGAAGAGAAAAATACCAGGGTATAGGTTGCAGTGTGTGACCATGCAGGGCGAGAACTGACCCCAGGGTTTTTGGTGCAGAGGCAAGGCTTGTGGAAAGCATGGAAGACATGCAGGTGTAGGTGAGAGGAGGAGGCCGGTCTGTGCCCTTGCTGGTGTGGACAGACAGGGAAGGCGGCTCGGGGACTTCGTCACCCCATTTTTTGTCCATTTCCAGCACTTGCTGGTCACCCCAGGTTTTAGGGGTGAGTTTTGCTGTGAGGCCACCTCCACCTTCCTGCTGGGCCAATGGCTGGTTCTGGGGGAACGGACAGCCCTGCCCAGCCTCGCTCCTTCCCCAGACCCTGGCAGACCCTGGAGCAGAGCTGTCTGCAAAACCCCATGTAGGACAAGGTTGGGACAGGCCATTGGTCGGGTGCTGGGGAAGCTGAAAAAGTAGCAGGATCATGGTGGAACTGTGATCTGAAGGCCATCTTTGGGATCACAATGGGGGAAATTTCCCCATCCCTGACTGTACCCTTTCCCGTGCTGTGCCTGCACAGTGGGGCTGTGGGACCGTGTATGGGCAGTGGGGCTGGGCCAGCACAAGGACAGGGTGCTGACAGGGGCCATGAAGCAGCTGCCAGGAGGTGCCATCATGGACACTTGTTCTAAGAATTGTATAGCAGAGGCTAATTACTGACAACTCATAGCTATTTTTGTCATGTAAAAAGAAAAATTAAAAAGCTTTAGTTTATCATCGAGAATACGAAGGAGTTCCCTTGCAGTACTGTCCTGTTACTGTTATTACTGATAGTTCCACTAATTCCAAAAGGTTCTTGAGAGCTTCTATATTTTTCCTTGGCTCCAAACCTCAGGCTGCTCAGACACGGAAAGTACTACCTCAAATCTCTGCAAACCAAATCTCTCCCACCTGCTCTCATCCACACTCTTTTATCCCAGGACACTTCTAACCATCATGTCAGCACACTACTTGGTCTCCACTATTTTATCTGGGTGACATCAGCGTACTCCCTCGCAAAGCCTTTCCTACAAAAGTCTTCTCTACCTTCTGATCCTGCTTGTATCACCTCACACAACATACAGCTCCATCTTCCTTCTGCAGAGCTC
>NW_010972523.1:0-549 GCF_000737465.1 Haliaeetus leucocephalus
GCTATAGGGTTCTCTGGGGTGCTATAGGGTGCTGTGGGGTTCTATGGGGTGCTGTGGGGTGCTGTGGGGTGCTGTGGGGTGCTATAGGGTTCTGTAGAGTTCTGTAGGGTTCTCTGGGGTGCTGTGGGGTGCTATAGGGTGCTGTGGGGTTCTATAGGGTGCTATGGGGTGCTGTGGGTGCTATAGGGCTCTATGAGGGGCTATAGGGTTCTCTGGGGTGCTGTGGGGTGCTATAGGGCTCTGTAGAGTTCTATAGGGTTCTCTGGGGTGCTATAGGGTTCTGTAGAGTTCTGTAGGGTTCTCTGGGGTGCTGTGGGGTTCTGTAGAGTTCTATAGGGTTCTCTGGGGTGCTCTAGGGTCCTATAGGGTGCTACAGGGTTCTATAGGGTTCCTCAGGGTGCTGACAGTGGACGCGGAGGCGGAGGTGGGTGCTGGCCGCCCCCTCGGCGTTTCGGCACTCGACCCCGTAGGTGCCGGCGTCCCCCCGGGTGACGTTGGTGATGGCCAGGCCCCCCCCCTCCAGCAGGCGGTGGCGGGGGGACCCCTCTG
>NW_010972524.1:0-986 GCF_000737465.1 Haliaeetus leucocephalus
AGAAGTATACCGGCGGCGACGAGAGCTGCGGAGGAGTATAGTGGCGGCGGGAAGAGCTGCGGAGACAGAGCCCGGTGAAGCTGAGAGCAGAGGGAATCTGCTTGGTCCGGACCTGAGCTTTGACACCTAAAAAGGTGAGCCACCAGGGACAAAACTGTTGGAATGGGGCAACAATTAACAACAGAAGAGGAGACAATTTTGTCTACCTGGAAAGCCCTATTAAAAAGAAAAGGGGTTAAAACCCCAGAACAAAACCTGAAAAGGACTTTGATATGGAGTAAGATGCAAGGCTTTGCAGCCACAACAGTTACTGCATTCAGTGTGAGTGCATGGCAATCTGTGGCCTTGAAAATGTTTGATGAGATCTCTAAAGGATAGAAAGAGCTGTGTAAGTTGGCGATCATATGGCGTCTATTAAGCGAGACCCTGAAGGAATGGAAAGCAGAATGTGATGCGAATGATGAGCAAAAGAAAGATGAGAAACCAGAAAATGTTAGGAAGGAAAAAGATTGTGACCAAGGAACAACTGAAGCCGATGCCACAGCATTGGCGGTAGCAGGCAGGTAGCAGGCAGGAAACCCCTCACGGGCAAAAGCAGATCACGCCCTTGTCCACCTCCTCCTCCTCCGCCATTAAATATTTTACGGGGCGATGAGGGGCCCTCCCCACCTAGTGGTGCAGCAGCAGAAGGGGTGACTCCATCAGCCCCCCCCAAGGAGGAAAATCCGGCGAATCCGGCGAATAGCACCGAGCCGGAAAGGGAGAGCGGAAATGAAAGGGAGGGAGAAGAAGCTCTAACTGCCGCTATGCGATCTCTGCATCTTACAGATAAAACCATACCGAAAGAACCCCTGCCATGCACTCTCCCTCCATCCACAATAACTGTAGTCCCAAGATCCCCTGATCAATTTTGGGAGGGAGTTAAGAGATATGCTGCCGACACTGGCAACTGGGATCTAGTAGAACGCCTCAGCCCGTGCTCTCCA
>NW_010972525.1:0-320 GCF_000737465.1 Haliaeetus leucocephalus
CCGCCCGGCGCTGCCGTCAACGCCCGACCCTTTAATAGCAATTCCGCAGCAATTATCCGAGGCCAGGGTGAAATCCGGGCTCGCCGCACCGCCCCGGGGGCCGGGGCCACACCGAGCCCCCCGCCCCCGCCAGCCTGGGCGAAGTGGTTTACAAAGAAAGAAGGGGGGGGGGGGGGAGAAGAGAGAAAAAAAAAGAAAAAAAGAAAAAAACCCAAGCAACCCAACCCCCCCCCCGCTCTAAGCAAGGAACCGGAGGAGAATCCCCCGCACCCGGCGGGCGAAGTCGCCGGTGCCGTTTTCGGGAGCCGCTGCAGAACGCC
>NW_010972525.1:462-896 GCF_000737465.1 Haliaeetus leucocephalus
GGAGCGGACTCAGGTAGGTCCCGCTCGCTTCGCCCCTTCCTCTTGCTTACCGCCTTCATAGCTCTTTTTTGTTTTTCTTCCCCCGTCGTTTCCCCCGAGCGATTTAATTCTGGCGATTTTATCATTTCGGCAGCGCGGGGACGTAACGCCCCGCGAAAGGGAGGCTCGCTCCCCTTGGAAAACCGGGGTATTTCACACAGCGGGGGCGCAGCGCCGTTCCGGGAGAGCGTTGCCAAGCGCCGCGCCCATTCGGGCTCATCCCCGCTGCTTTTCCCGCGCGGCCGGGTGAACGGGATCGACCACGACCCTCAGTAACGGAGGGCAGCGGCTTCCGCCACCCGAGGGCTGGCCGTGTGCTGCGGGGCTTGGAACCGGGGTGGGTGCCAGGGCAGCGGGGGGTCAGAGCACCCCCAAAGCTGCTCCGCGGGGCGGGG
>NW_010972526.1:0-1232 GCF_000737465.1 Haliaeetus leucocephalus
CCGTTGGGTGGTCAAGGACCCCGTTGGTTGGTCAAGGACCTCGTTGGATGATTGAGCGCTCCGTTGACTGTTGGAGCCCCCCATTGGCCAGTCGGGAGGTCTGTTGGGTGATCTGGACTGTCATTGGGCGGTTGAGCAGCCCGTTGAGCATCGGAGCATCCCATTGGGTAGCAGAGTGCCCCATTGGGTCATCAAGGACCCCGTTGGTTGGTCAAGGACCCCACTGGGTAGTGGAGGACCCTGTCGGGTGGTCAAGAACTCCGTTGGGCATTCAAGGCCCGCCCCCTCACCCTGTTGGGTTTCGGACCGTCCTGTTGGCCGCAGGGTGGGTGTGGCTGATGTAGCCCCACCCCCCCAGGAAGGCCCGGGAGACCCCGCCCACCCTACGGCAGTTCTTCTGCAGCGCCTTCGCCCTGGCCCACGTCAGCCTGGCCGGCGTGCGGGTGCCCCCGGATGCCCTCAAGTGAGTTCCACCCCCTTGGGGCGGGGCCCCACACCTTATAAGGAGAAAGAGGTGTGGTTTGGTGGGAAGGCCCCACCCATTCCCACCCATAACCCCACCCTCCCCAGGTCTCTCTTCCAGGGCTTGGCCGCCAACACCCACCTGAGCGACCTCCACTTGGACCTGAGTGGTTGTGAGGTGGGGTGGGGAGGGGCGGGGTCTCACAGGGGGAGGAGCTTCTCCCGGGAGGGGGGGGCTCCGCCCACCCCCTCGCCCTGCGGCCATCTTTCCAGCTCCGCTCGCCGGGGGCCCGGGTGCTGCGGGAGCTGCTGGGGGGGGTCAGCGCCGTGGGCAGCCTGGACCTCTCCGACAACGGTGAGGTGGGCTCCTCCCCCTGCATGGGGGTTGCGGGCGGGGCCTGGGACCCCACCCACCACCTGACCCCTCCCATTGGTCCCTTTCTTGCCCCCGCCTTCAGGTTTCGACGCCGATTTGCTGACGCTGGTGCCGGTGCTGGGGAAGAACAAGGCTCTGAAGCACCTTTGGCTGGGCAAGAACTTCAACGTCAAGGCCCGGTGGGTTGGGTTGAGTCCAGGGAGGCCCACCAAGATGCCGGTGGCCAAAGTTGTGTCTGTGGAGGCCCACCTAGACCATAATGGCCAAGGTTGTGTCCATGGAGGCCCACCAAGATGCCAATGGCCAAGGTTGTGTCCATGGAAGCCCACCTAGACGCCAACGGCCAAGGTTGAGTCCATGGAGGCCCACCAAGATGCTGGTGGCCAAGGTTGTG
>NW_010972527.1:0-986 GCF_000737465.1 Haliaeetus leucocephalus
GTTCTAGGGTTTTTTACAGCTGCCCACATCGCCCCTGGGGAGTTTTCGTGGATCTCAGAAACCCTCATCATTTCTTCTGTACTCCGGGAGAACAGCGTGAGCCAGGCAAGGCAAGAGGATTGCCTGTGTTTTAGTGCCTAGAGAGGGGGAGCTGCTCTGTCCTTCTGTCTAGTTCCTACTTTCACTGTGCTTGCACCTTTCTGAGATGGAGGGTGATCATGCTCCCATGTTACCCTGAAAAGCCACCAGACACTGCTGAGAGCAGAGACACCCACTGCAGACCACCAAATGTCTCACCCTTTCTGTAGGTCTCAGAACCCTGCTTCTAGCCAAGGACACACCGGGCTCATTTCACCAACCCAAGAGCATTTCCTCAGTCCTAGCATCTCTGTGCTTCTCCATGGGGCTTTCAGATCACAGAAAGCTGCTATGAGACAGGTTTGCATCCTGCAGGGCAGCTAACAGCTTGGAAGGACACTCGGAGGTGATAGCCAAGTGACCTGATGCGATAGCATCGCTGTAAGGGAGAATCAGCTCATTTTCCCAGCCCCACAGACAGCATTGAGCATAAACCCTCAGATTATAGGAAAGCTGGGACACTTGTTTCCATGGACACAGCTATATGGCAGGTCCAACAAGATCACTGTGTGTGTAACTCTGCAGCTGAAACTCCCATCCCCACAGAGCCTGACAGCAGCAGCAAGATAACAGTAACACAGACAAGTGGAGAACCAAGGAAAAGAGCAGAGATCGACTGCCTCAGAGAGGCAAGGGGAGAGGCAGCTGCAGTCTCAGGAAAGAGTTACCCTTACCCAGCTGTACATGCCACCTCCCAGACACCAGCACAGCCAGGCAGTTGTTCTCAGTCCCTGTGCTCTACTTCAGGAGGCTCCTATCAGACTTACTGATCCCTCAGAGTTACAGCTCAGGAGTCTCAGTGAGCTGTTCAAGCACGACAGCTCCTTTTCCATTTCTCCTGAAAATTC
>NW_010972528.1:0-642 GCF_000737465.1 Haliaeetus leucocephalus
AGCTATGAACACTGTGACAAAAGCCCCAGAGCATAGCATATTGTCCTCTTTTATCTGGCAGCCAGGATAAAAAGCAAAGTGTTGGCAAGTGCATGCTCAAAATCAAGTTATGCATAAATCCGTAGTCAGGTCTCTATAGGAGGCTCTACTTTGGTGTCTAACGCCTCACATGACCCTGGAAAAGATTAGTCGGGGGGTGGGGCAGTACAATTGAGGCCAAATTAGTTTAAATGAGTTTTAACTGCGTTTTGATTAGATTAAAATACTTTCAGATAACCACAGTGATGACTGTAATATGATTAATGAGTCATACAAAACCAGACTGATGTAACTTAGTCATAGTAGCCCCAGTTAGACCTGCAGGATTTGCTTCATTGTTTTTCAGATAAATGCTATGCTTGGAATCAGTGTTCCCAATTAATTGCTGCCAATTTCTGATGTCCTTTCCCTAGGCGTTTTCACAGTGCCCTCAGCAATCCGTTCTGCAACTGCTCAGTCCAGCCCTGAAGGTGGGAAGACCCTCACTGCGAGACGGTCAGCTTGCAGAAATAGCGATGGGCTTCCCTGGCTGACCGCGTTATTTGCCATTCTCAGGTCTCGTGCAATAATTGGCCTTGCTGTGGAAATACGGAGACATCTGGC
>NW_010972528.1:2960-3218 GCF_000737465.1 Haliaeetus leucocephalus
CTGGTTTTGGCTGGGATAGAATTCATTTTCTTCATAGTAGCTTGTATGGGGCTATGTTTTGGATCTGCGCTGAGAACAGTGTTGATAATTCAGGGATGTTTTCATTATTGCTAAGCAGTGCCTGCACAGCATCAAGGGCTTTTCTGCTCCTCTGACTGCCCTGCCAGCGAGGAGGCTGGGGGTGCACAAGGCTCTGGGAGGCAACACAGCCGGGACAGCTGACCCCAACTGACCCAAGGGATATCCCACACCATAAGA
>NW_010972528.1:3642-3900 GCF_000737465.1 Haliaeetus leucocephalus
CCTGCTTGAGCAGAGGGGTTGGACCAGATGACCTCCACACGTCCCTCCTAACCTCAGCCATTCTGTATGATTCTGCGCTTTACTCCTAAAGCACCTGAACTCAGCCCTCATGCCCGCCGGCAAGGATGCTGGGGAAAGGCACGATCCCAGACTCCTTCCCGAGGGTTCATCACCAAACAACAGCTCCCCACTCCAGAATATTGTATGGCAGACACACTCAGAAGAGAGAAAAGATCCTTTTATTGCGAACATCAACTG
>NW_010972528.1:3910-4394 GCF_000737465.1 Haliaeetus leucocephalus
ACATCAACTGCAGCGGGGGGCGGGCCCAGGAGGAAGAGGGCTTCAGCCAGAAACAGGGAAGAGGGACCGACAACAACAGAGCCAGAAAGCTCTGATAAACCCCTAAAGGCAGGAAGAGGCAGGGTTTGGTTGCCCTCTCTTTGGGGAACACCGTTGACGAGGAATTGCTCATAGCCCAGAAGAGAGAGCCATTGCTGGCATTGACTACAGGATGGCTCTGGCCCCTTATCCCCATGGGTAATACCCTTAGAGAGCTGTGCGTGCGCAGAGATGCACAGGGCCCTGGTGCCACACAGCAGGGCTCGATGGGGAGCCCCTGGGGAGCAGCCATGGAGTTATTTCCAAACCCTGTGCAGCACCATCCCTCGCCGTGCCTTGCCAGCGGGTCGGACTGACTTGGAGCAGCGCTGAGAGTTGGGAAAGATGGGCAGCAGAGCCTGGTACACACCTGGGCTTCTTGACCTGCTGGACCTTCCTGCATCTT
>NW_010972528.1:4487-27475 GCF_000737465.1 Haliaeetus leucocephalus
CTCCATCCCCTCCTGTGGACTAGGTGGCTGGGGAGCTCCTGGCATTGGGGCTGAGCTGCTGCCCACATCTGCCTGCCACCTTGGCAGACCTTGCTTCCCAGTGAGCAGACCCAAACGTTGGTGTCAAGAGTTTTGGGGGCCATGTCCGCTCCAGCAAGGGCAGCCAAGCGTGGGGTGAGGCTCCTCAGGGTGACCACAGCCTCTCAGTGCCTTCTGCCCCAGAGATGGATGCAAAGACAAAAATCTCTCAAATACTGCAGAAAAAGCTACTTGGGCCATTCCACTGTACTTACTCTCCTTCTTGTAGAAGGAAGAGCTTATGAGGTTGTTCCATTTCCTTAACTTCTTCCCAGTATAAGAGAAACCAAGGAGAGGGTGAGCTTCTCTATCTGCTCCTTTCTCTCTTTCATTGGCTTTCAAGATGGGAGTAAGGACCATAGGAGAGTGGGCCCTTGCTGAGATGGTGGTCTGACATGGATACTAGACACTTGCCTGATGTTCCAGTGATCAGGTTTTGTGAGCAAGAGGAACTTGAAGTCCAGCGGCAGGGACAGGCTGACCAGCAGCACTGAGCCTGAGGCAAAGTCTGCCGTGGGTGCAGCCGAGGGTTGGCACAGCCTTAGTCCTGGCTGGCCTTTGGCACCTCTGGAGAGCGCTGGCATCATGAGAACTGGCTCGGTCCCTTTGCATCGGTGTCCTTGTCACCAGGGCAATTGCTGCCAGAGACACAGGCCCCACCCCGGGTCGCTCCCCAGCCCCTGGCAGTGTCCCTCTCCATCTGCCTGCCCACCTGCCCCTGCCGTGGGCAGGAGGTCTCAGCCCACGCTCCCCCACCGGAGTAGCACTGGACGAGGAGCTGCAGCGCCTGGTGCGCGGTGCAAAGGGGCTGGTTCCTGCCCACCATCACCTGCTGCTGGAGGAGCTGCACCACCTGCACTGCCCACCCATGCTGCTGCGCCCGACTGCCTCTGCTCGGATCGGCTTGGCTCCGTTTGGCTTGGCTTGGCTTCACTGGCATCGGCTTCACTCAGCTAAGCTCGGCTTGGCGTGCTTGTCTCCACTCGGTTGGCTCGGCTCCATTTGGCTTGGCTTGGCTTCAGTGTGCTTGGCTTACCAGCCCCAGACTCCTCCAAGAAAGTTACCCAAGATGTTTTTTTCTCCTTTGGAGGAAACTCTCTTCTCCGGGATCCACTCAAGACCCCTCCCGGGCATCTGCCAGAGTCTTTTGACCTCTGCTTTAAGTACCGAAGATCTCAGGTCACAGCCACAGACTCCTCCAAGGCAGCTACCCAACATGATTTTTCTCCTTTCGAGGAAGCTCTGCCCTCCAGGATCCACCCAAGACTCCGGACAGGCTGCAGAAGTGCGCCTACGTGAACCTTGTGAAGTTCAACAAGGCCAAGGGCACGGTACTGCACCTAGGTTGGGGCAACGCCCAGTATCAATACAGGCTGGGGTTTGAAGGGATTGAGAGCAGCCCTGTGCACAACTTGGTGGATGAAGAGCTGGGCATGAGCTGACAATGTGCCATTGCAAACCAGAAAGCCGACCGTATCCTGGGCCACATCAAAAGAAGCATGGCCGGCAGGTCAAGGGAGGGAATCCAATCCCTCTACTCTGCTCTGGTGAGACCCCACCTGGCATACTGCATCCAGCTTTCAAGTCCTTAGCAAAAGAAAGACATGGTCCTGGTGGAGCGGGTCCAGAGGAGGGCCACAAAAATGATCAGAGAGAGGAGCACCTCTCCTGTGAGGAAAGGCTGAGAGAGTTGGGGTTCTTTAGCCTAGAGAAGAGAAGGCTCCAGGGACACCTTACTGCAGCCTTTCAGTACTTTAAAGAGGACTTATATGAAAGATGGGACAGACTTTTCAGCAGCGCCTGTAGCGATAGGACAAGAGGGAATGGTTTTACACTAAAAGAGTATAGATTTAGACTAGATATAAGGAAGACATTTTTTACAATGAGGGTGTTGAAACACTGGCACAGGCTGCCCAGAGAGGTGGTGGATTCCCCATCCCTGGAAACGTTCAAGGTCAGGTTGGACGGGGCTCTGAGCAACCTGATCATCCCTGCTCATTGCAGGGGGGGTTGGACGAGATGACCTTTAAAGTTCCCTTCCAACCCAAACCATTCTATGATTCTGTGATTTCACTGTTGTTTCCCTCTTGGCTCCTATCACCTCAGGAGCTCCTGGCTCATCTCTGTAAGATTTCACAAGTGTGTTTCAGTGTACCCTGCACGTCTTTTTGAGCAACAGGCTGAGGGCCCTCGCTAGCATCCTGTCCCTCTAACCTTGGCATGTCATCCCACAGCTTGTCACAGGCAAGCCTGATACTATTCCCCTCCCCCTTCGAGTGTAGCTCTGCCAATGTGCCCAGCTAGCTCATGAGGCAAGACCCCCTTCCCCCTTTGAGAAAGGTGAATCCCATCTGACACCAGCAGTCCTGGAGCCATGCCGGCCATCCCATTATTGAAAAACCCCAAACTCTGGCAGTGACACCAGCCACAAACCATGTATTAATAGACTATGTCTGTCTCTTTCTTCCAGTGTCGCTGCCTGCAACTGGAAGGAGAGAGGGAAAAATAACCCGTGCTCCAGATTCCCTTCCCAACCGTCCCAAGGCCCTGAAGTCTCTTTTGATCACCCTTGGACTATGCATTGCAGCTTCATCGCCACCCAGGCGGGAGAGCAGTAAGTGGGCAATAGCCCGAGGGCCATCTCAGGCTAGGAAGTTTCCCAGTGCTGCCCTGAACCCAGGCCCCAGGGAGGCAGCAGGCTTCCCTAACAGGAGGCTCTGTCCAGCATCTCGGACCCTCTGTTCCCCTCAGAAGGGAGTCACCCACAACCCTAATCCATCTTTGCTTCCTCGTGGAGGTGGTTGTGATACGGGGGTAGGCCTTTCTGACCTTGGCAACACCTCTGGCATAGCTGGCCCATCCTCCATGTCCTCCCTTGACTGGCCTCACACCTCCCGAGCCTCACGCCTGTTGTAAAGAGGCACCTGGGAAGGCGTGGTAGGCGAGGAGGGGGTTCGCCTGCTGCCCCCAACCTGGCCTTGCCTCCATTCACTCCTTTCCTTTCCACTGCTGCCTTCAGCCTGGCAGCGGGAGGATATAGAGTCCCCTGGCTCCTGGGTGTTTTCTGGTGGCTGTTTCTATCTCAGGGAGGGCAGAGCATGGTTCCAGCAGCCTCTCTCAGAGTCCCTGGTGCGCCTTCACCTTCCTGCTGCCTCCTGGGGCTCTGCCAGCGGGCTGAGCAGATTGTCTGCTCAGTCCCCCCTCACAGGGCTGTTCCAGCTCCTGCCATCCCTTCCCAGGGCCAGGCTCTGGCACGCCCTGCCGCCTGAGGCCGGGGCGGCTGCGTGCTTTCTGGGAGCGCTCTCTGGGTCGCCACATCCCTTCTGGAGAGCGCAGAGGACGTGGCTTTCTGCGGGGGGATACCGTCGCTAAGGGCCTTCTGAGCGGGTGATGGCCACCGGCCGAACTCTCCTCTGGAGCGGGCAGGGGGACGCCGCCCTTCCCCGCCAACCGCCACCCACCCCGGCTCTTTTAGCCCACTCTGGCCACGGCTCTCCGCAGGCCGCTTTGGAAAGGGGTGGGGGTGGCGCGGCCCCTGGGTCGAGACCTGCCGCTCCGCTCCGCTGCGGGCCGGGCCGGCTCCGGAGCAGCTCCCCTCGGCGCCGGAGCGCTCCTCTCCCTTACAGCGCCTTCAAAGCTCCCGCCGCTGCCCGTTGCCCTGCCAACGCCCGGGCCTCGCGGCGGCTCTCGCGAGAACTGCCGGCTGCCGGCGGCAATCTCCGCGGCCCCGGCGCGTCCCTGCCTCAGGAGAGCTCCGGGCGCTGGGACCTGCCGCTCCGCTCCGCTGCGGGCCGGGCCGGCTCCGGGCAGCTCGCCTCGGCGACCGACTGCCAGTCGCAGTGACAGCCGGGCAGCGGCCCCAGGGTCCTCCAAGGAAGCTCCTGGAGATGAGGGTTCTCCTCTGGAGGAAGCTCTCTCCGCCGGGAGCCACCCGCCACTCCGTCCGTCCTCGGGTCCCCCTTGTCCGGGCAGGCTGCGCTGGTGCCCGGGAAGGGCATCGGGAGAGCTCCGGGGCTGGGCTGGGGCCGCCTTTGTCCTGGCGGCGACCCCCCTGTGGCGGGGTCACGGGAGGACCTCCTTTGGTCTGCCCCGGGGCACCGGGACTGACTGACAGCGCAGCCCTCACAGCGGGGGACTGACTGACAGCGGTGTCACGCACAAAGCCCTGGGGAGCTGCCCCGGGGCGGGGGGGGACTGCATCGCATCCCCCTCGGTCGCCCTTTCCTTCCCCAGGCAGAAGAAACCCAGCGCCCTCCTGCTGTCCTTCTCGGTCGGCGGGGGGGGGCGAGGCGGCAGACAAAAGGGGGTCCCTCGCCTCCCCTGCGACACACGGCCATGGGGGCTTCCTCCCCTGAACGGCTCTGCCACACACTGCCACCAGTGCCACAAGGTCCCTGCTAGCAAGTGTGCCCGGGGTTCAAAAAGCAAGTGTCTGTGTCTGTGTTGGGGGGGCTGCGTAGCTAGCTAGCTAGCTCTATCTCTCGAGCTAGTACAACTAATTGCCGACAATCGATAACAGCAACAATCAGAGGAGCACCGGGTGCCTATATAGTATTACACAAACTTATCTCCAAGAAAGTAAATCACTAATAAAGCAAAGCCAGCAGCAGGACAAGCAGCGCCAGGGCAGAGGAGATCTCCCCTTTTGGGGAGTGGGTAAGTAGCCCAAAAACATCCTGCAGGAAGAAGAAAAACGGAAAAGCCTTTTCCAGTTCCGACTTCCCTCACCCACGAGCTCTCCGGCCTGATCACACTGACTTCATCAGCTAGGAGCATCAAGGTCCATAGTCACCAGTGCCAACAATACGGCATTGGTGCCATGAGCCCAGGTACCGCTGGACACGGGTGGCTTTTTCCAGCGTTTATGGGATGCCAAGGGGAAGAGAGGGAAGAGTCCCCTCGAGAAATAGCCTGGCTTGCTTGTTTCTGCTTGTTCTTTTTTAAGTACCTTCCCCTTTCCTTTTAGAAGGCAGCCACTTGTTTAAAGAACAAGGTGCTTTCTCAAAGTTAAAAGAATGCCTATCCCAGTTAAAATAAAACCCATTTTTGTTTAGATTTCATTAAACCATTTTCTTTATCACCTAAAATGATTTTCCAAAATGGATACACATCTTGCAAATATTGCCCATAATTCTATAACGGCATTTTCCAGATTGAGACATCAAAATGTCTTTGTATGTATGTTGTAGCCTCAGCCAGCCCAGCTCTTGCTGGGCAAAGGCCCTTTCTTATGCAGCTGCATCTAAGATTAGGGAAGTGGGACATTGTCCTCTTGACAGAACCAGTGCTAAAGATCAACTCATGGATATCTTCCCTTATTTATGGCTTGTTATCCATCTGGTCAACTCTTTATCCATTCCCTGGTCCTTACCGCTGTCCATCTCATTGTACAGCCCCCCAGCAGAAGGGACTGAACCCTGGTACGCTCAGCCTTTACCACAGTTTGTGGGACAGGACTAAGGAGAATGGCATAAATGGAACCAATTTCTCAACTCCATTTCTTCTTGGAGGGAAAACATTCTTTCACTGCTGATGGGAGTCTGGGAATGAATACAGCAGTATGTAGGGTGGATAATCTGTGCACCAGGGTGGGAACAAGCCAAACAGACCCTGTGTTGCATTATCTGACTCACTTAGAGCATCACCTCATTCTGCCAGATGTTACCCCTGAGACGCAGTCAGATGGCCATGCGCCGCTACTGCTAAAGTAACAACCAGTAACACAGTGTTATGTGTTAGACCAGCATTGTGCATGTATGTACTGACAGTGCCTCAGCTCAGGAGATGGCTCAAGAATGATGGTTTATTGTAAATGCACTAGCGTGATGGCAAAAAGCTGCCTGAGCATGCCCTAGGCATGTCTGAAATCTTAACTCCCAGCCTCCTCCCACTACCTGTTGAAGGCATAAATAACTACACAACTTGTAGGGGAGTGATAAAAATCTAATCCAAAATATTTTCACCAATTTTGACGTTTTTAATGCTGTGAAGCATAGTGCAGGAGTCCATCCAATACTAGAAACCTCTACTTGGAGGGAAGGAGTGTTTTCTGCTAGGGTAAGACTGATTAAAACCCCACACAGTTCCAAGCTAATGCTTGTTTTATTAGAGTCTCATATAATGATTTTTAAATGTAAAATTCCCAATTTATGACACTCAAGAATCAAAATCTTAAAGCTTGTTGCTCTTTTTCCAAAAACTCTAGGATGTGAAGAAAAAGACATTCTAACCTGACATCTTCAGTACATTAATTTGAAAATGTAAACAAAGTAGAATTTCATTTAAAGCATTAATAGTGGAGACAAGCAATGTGAAAAGCTGAATTACAAAAGAAACAATACAACTCGACATTCATGCTACAAGTTTACCTTTCTACAACCATTAGTACTTCCAGGTCAGTTCTTCCCACCAAAGAGATGCTGTAGTGGCGAGAAGATTATGCTGAGGAAACAACAACAACAAAAACCCCACATTATACTTAAAGTACTTCTCTGAGAATTGTAACAACAAGGTAATTTCTGTCCACCAGAAAGACACAAGCCCAGCACAAAATAATAGAGGAAGACTGAAAAAGTAGAGGAAACAAAGAATAACCTGTGCCATAACGGTCTAGTCTCAATAGTTAAGGAGACTAGCACACATTATGATTAACAAGGAGTTTCATTGCTTCCAAAACCAGCCCATCAAAGAAACAGTTACTGCCTATGTTCAACACGTGCTGTGCAGTGAACAGACCACTCTTGCGGCATACAGCTTCAACAGCTTTAGAGCACTTGTTTAGTCAGCAATGCCCAGCAACTGTTGGCATGGTTACTTTCATGTTGGTTTAAAATGGTGTCTTTGGGAGTCAAAGTTACAAAGGCCACAGTTGCTAAGCAGCCAAATAAAGGCCATACTTACCTTAATGCGACTGAAGGTCCCTCCCAGGAAGGCCCTGCGAGAAGGGGTAGCTTTAAGTCCTTTAAAAATCGGGCTGGAGATGGCACTCCTCAGCTGATAAAAGCCACATCCTATGAGGGCTGTGACTGAGGTCAGTAACCATCCCATGAGGAGTTTTTTCCCCAAAAACAGCTCAGAAGAGGAACATTTCCTGGGAATGTTGCACCTTACCGCAAGACAAAAGGACATCCCTGAATGCTCCTTTGCCTTGGCAGACTTTGGTTTAACCACAGAAAAGAGGTACCCATTCTTCAAGAGAATGCAGAATCACCTGAACTGCCAGAATCAGGCACAGGCTTTGACACAGGCTCGGACAGAGCCAGGACTGCTCATAGCTGCAGTATTAGTACCTTCTCCAGAACCTGGAGAGACCTCTTCCTCCTGACTCCATGTTTCCTTTGTTTATCACTTGGTCCACTTGCTGCAGTAGCTGCACCACACCCTCAGCCTGACCGGTTCCTGTTCTTTGTTCAAGGTTAGATCCCACACGTCCCCCTGTAAGAAACAGCAGCAAGAACAAAAACACAAGCTTGCTCTCTCCACACACCCTGCAGACCCAACGGCAGACCCTGAAACTGAGAGGTGGGTCCAGACTGTTGACTGATGTGATGCCTGGGAGCTTTCGAAGCAATCACAATGCAGACTGGTTTGGAGGTAGCCTCCCCTCCTGCAGCCCAGCTCTGAAAGAGCTACGTAGCCTGGCTCTATGGGTGGGAATTGCTTATAGCCAAAATCATTGCTGACCTACCGCTCTATGGTGGTTCTAATTCCTAGTCTCACGTGCTGGAAAATACCAAACACCATTTTTAAAGGAAAACTAATACCAATGTCATCCTTGCAGCTTTTGATTTCATATGACTAATTTGAATGAAGCAAACCAGGACTTCCTTACTTACACAAACTCATTTGCTTACTGCCCACAGTAAGGGATGCTGGACTAAACTCACGCTCATTTTCTTTGGAGGAATTCTGAAAGGAAAAGGAACCCAAGAACTGTCACACAATGTAAAATTCTGTTCTACAGGAGATTTTTGTTTATTTGCTTGCTTGCTTGAAGAACTAAAAGGCAAGGTCTACTCTCTTGTTCTGTGATTTTATTTTCCTTCCTGCTACTATGAGGGCTTTCTTCACCAATATCTTTCTACCCCTCCCTCCTCAGGACATTCCCAGGCCTAACATAAAGCAGTAATTCATTGTGTAGACTTTAATATAGTAGATAGTGAAAGAGTAACAGCAGCTATGGCACAGAGATTTTAAAAAACATCAACAGAGGTGCTGTGGGAAATAACAGCCACTGGACAATACAGGTCCCTAGACATCAGCCCTGCTAAGACACAGTCATAGGAAGCAGAGTAACAGGGCAGGGACAAAAGTGAAAAGTGCCAGAAGCAAGAGGTGAGCCAGGAATACCTATTAGCAAGGCTATGAGCAATACAAAGGACCACAAACAACAAAATCACCATGTAAGCTTCTTTAGGAGACAGTAAAACAACTTTGTCACAGATATAAGATCAGAGAAGAATAGATCCACTCCCCGATGGTGCTTCTCTTGCACTAAGCTCAGGTTCATGTGAAATTCCAAACTTCAGATGGCCAGAGATCTTTGCAGTTTAGTCTCAGAGCATTAACTAAGTTACAAAAATTATCTGCAGTGACAGGCTGAGCATCTCTCAGTCCTCTTTCTTCCTTGGACTTCTACTGCTGCTCTTGGTAGGTGGAAAGATGCACAGGCTCGACTCCAATCATCTGACCATACAGCCTACTGTCAAAATCGCAGGCCTGGAAGGCGTTTGGAGGAGAGCTGAAAATGCAATCTATTTAACAGCTGTCTGACTGCAGCACTTCCATGCTCCTCCTTTTGAATTGAGTGCTGATGCTGTAAAGTCAGTCCTACGTGTACTAAGCAGACAGATTTCCTCCATGTTTTAACAAGACTGTTCCCTTTTCGAGATGCACTCTAAAACACCAGCTGGATTTGGATCCAAAATCATACACTGCTGATAAACTGAACAAGAGCCCTGGAGGAATGATCAGAAGAATCCTGAGAAAGTACAGGAGCTACTGATATGTTTTTTCCTAAACCTGATCTTTCTTCTCATCCTGAATACCAAAGAAAAAAATGGAAAGCAAACCAAATGGAAGGCATGTCACAGAAGCACCTGGCTCTTATCCCCTAAAAAAAGCACATAAGGGAGAGGTCATCTGCCCAGGATTTCATGTGGTGCTCCTGACATCTGGTCTGGTATTCATAAAGATGCCAGTTTGTGTCTGGAGCTCCCTCTCAGTGTAACAGTGCCCTGACTAGTGAAAATTGCAGGTACGAGTCATGGTGGCACAAGCATCTCTTCTGGAGAAGGTTCTTCTCACCTGAACTGGTATTTGCTAAGTTGATGATTCATTCATCATAGTTCCAGTTTACCTGGAAAGAGCTCAGGATATGTCCTTCCACATCAGTTAACACAGTAGGAGGTTATGGTGATGTCTGCCACCTACCACATCATTTCTCAGGGTCCAACATGCTAACCCGGAGCTCCAGCTTCCAAGGACCCTAACGTTTGGGAAATTCAGCCACTGTACAAGGAGTGGAGGCATTCTGGGGACAGTGATTATAGCAAAGCAGGGAATAAAAAAAGCATATTTCAGAGGATGACCTTACCCCACCAACAGAGTGTTTGGAGCACCTGAGGAAAGAAGCCAGAAAGGGCATGTGTAGAGAGACCTGTCACTAATCCTGCAAAGGTAAGCTGAGGGGAAAAAAAAGGGATACAGGTTTTGGAAACAAATCAGCCTGCTTGTTTTAGAGAAGTTCTTCTGTACTGAAGGCGCCTGAGGAGTTACCAGGCAGTGTCCTTCCTATCTTGGAAATCCAACAAACCTGCCAAAAACCCCTCTTCTGAAAGAAAGTTTTGGGCTTACAACAAGGTGAGGGCTCTTTCAATACAGGAGTTTACCTGTGCAGGCTGAAGGTAACCATGCAACTAGCAGCACCTGAAATTGCAGGCCACTGTATATGCAGGGGATCCCTGCAGAGCAATTATGCTGAGACTGGCCCTTTGAAACCAGTCCTACAGCAGCAAGCAGGCAGCATGCCCTGGCCAGCAGGCAGCAAGCCCACGGACGATATTTGCGTAAAGGCTCAGCCAGTTGTGGAGAGGTCCAAAAGGTTTCTGAAATGGGGGCAGCACGTCATCATGCAGAAGCACGCAGAAACCTGGGCATCTGATGCAACTGTTCACCTCCCAAGGAACAGTGGGAGAAGAAGCTGTTCCTTTTATACCACCAGGCAACTTCCTTTGTGGACAACCCCAAGAGGAATAAGTTTGCCTCCTCAGAAAAGACTCTCTCCAAAGAGCTGGAGAGGGAAGGCGGCCAGGAAGGCAATAGTGTGGCAGGGATTTGAACTAAATGCAGAATGGCTATCAGGATCCAGAAAATGGACCAAATGCACTGGGACATTTTGGAGGATGGGCAACAGCCAGGAGGAGGAGAACAGGGGGGTGAGGGAAGACCCTCTTAACTAAAGGGTGTGCCTAACAGCAGCTCTGTCAAAGCAGCCGTTTAGCCTGTGGGCTAAAAAAGAATCTCGCCCTCCTGACAAGGTCTCTGGAGAACAGTGGGTTTAGAAAGCAACTGCCAATCCCTCTGGAACAATCCTGTCGTAAATCTGCCTTCTGATGACATAGCGAGAAAAAAACATGACACTGTTTCAAGAAGAGGGAGATGCTTGCAAGGCCATCTACACAGAGAGAGGACACTGGTGGGGAGTGGCAAGTACTCGCAGCAAAGCCAGTGTCCATGTGTCAGCACCCACTGTTGGCCCTTCATGGAGTTCTGCACAAAGGGGCATCTGAGGTAAAAGAGGACTGGAGGCTTGAAGACAAGGCAGGGCATCCTTCAGGTTCAGCTCCGAGAAGCTAAGCTCACCCCTAGAGTTTGTAGCTTCACAGTCAGAAAAGCCTGTGTTGGCTCCTGGCAAAACTCATCCCGTGGCTAAGTTTGATGAGCAGGAATCACAAATGTCTCCATGCAGGTGATGCAGGTGAAAAAGGAAAAAAAGTTACCTGAAGGCATTTTTATGCTTGCCACTTTAAGAATCTAGGACTAAACAGATGCTGTTGTCTCTTCCTGAATATTCTGTAGCTTACCATTTCAAATCCATGCTCTGCTTTACTCGTATGGCGAACACACTCGGCTCCAGTTCTAAAAATAAGTCAAACAGGTAAGAACTGAGTTTACAAAAAGTCACAAAAAGGAAGCAATCTTGTAAATGGCTACTCAAGTATTTCATTAGAAATTAAGGTTTTAGTACCTCTAGCCAACAAGATAGATACCCTTAATCTGTATTTGTACTCATGTTTCAAAGTCTCATTTAAAAAATGACAATAGGCACTCATTCCAGTATTAGGCTTTCTGCTTTTCTAGTAAGCCAAACAAGCAGTTAAAGAGAAAAACAGTGTGACGTGACAGGGAAAGGGGGATGAGCAGTGAGGTGAGAAAGCTTGCAAATCCTACAAGATTACTGACACAAAGAGAAGGGCAGGTAGCAAAGAACCATAGAAAGATCTTACAAGACTCAGTCGTGGAGCAATAAAAAAGCAGAGAGGTACAAAGTGATGCACGTGGGGAAAAAGAGTCCTGGCTTCACACACAAAATAGTGCTCTTGGAGCTGATCAGCATCACCTAGAGATTCTGACAGCTCAACACTCAATAGCACCCCAAGAAAACCCAAATCCAAATACCCCATGAGGACTTACAAGCTAAAGAGCTTGTCCAAAAAGAAACAAAAGATCAAGAGGTGGTCTGACTACAGTAGGCAAACTCCTTCCCAGGGTGGGGGAATGCTCAGACTGAATGCTCAGCTCTTCAGTCTAACAGAGTAATTGGGGAAAAATGACAGAAGGCTTGAAGTTGATGCCTGACCAGTTTAATTTGAAATCAAGAATACACTTTAGAACTATTAACTGTTTTAATCTTTTCTGGAATAGCATAACTGCTGGGGCAAGACACAGGACTAAGAGAAAACTGCCAGACTGGATCATGAAATAGCCCTTTCTGGCCTTGTATCTTATGAATCTACAAATCACGCCTTGGCTAAAAGAGATTAGAAAGCATTCTGGATCCTGGTTTCATTCTTCACTCATGTCCAGCAGTTTTATTGTGACTAGAAACTGATGGAGAGGGCGGCGTGGGGAATGAAAGGACTACATTTGTATGAGCAGGAAAAGAACTGGCTTCAGACTTCTCCCATTATAATCTCTGCCTGAAATACATTTGGGAATTGGGTAGAATATAAGGCAACAAGGGAGATGATTTGACATGGTCTGTATGTTGCCATGGAAGGGGAAAGGTGAGCATAAACACTTCCGACCACAACGCTGGATCTGGGACTCTCTGCCACGTACTTGTGAATATTAAGTAGACATGAATCTTCTGTTTTTAAAAGCTACACTCCATGAAAGAAAGAAGCCTGCTAGACTGTAACTAATAATGGGCCTGCCTCTGAAAGGTAATCAAGAACTAAACTTGAAGTTAGCCACCATGAGCCAGCATTGCACCCTCGTGCTGAAGGCGGCCAGCAACACCCTGAGCTGCATTAGGAAGAGTTTTGCCAGCAGCTCGAGGGAGGTGATCCTTCCCCTCTGCTCAGGGCTGCTGAGGCCAGTCTGTGTACTCCATCCAGACTGGGCTCCCCAGGACAAGACTGGCACTCACTGGGGTGAGCCCAGCAAAAGGCCACAAAGAGGATGAAGGGACTGGAGCACTCTTCATATGCGGAGAGGCTGGGAGAGCTGGGACTGTTCAGCCTGGAGAAGGCTCGGGGGCTCTTATCAATGTACACCTGATGGGAGGGAATGAAGAAGAGGGAGCCGGGCTCTCCTCAGCAGCGCCTTCTGGCAGGACAAGAGAAAAAGGACACAAATTGCAAAACATGGAATTAACTCTGAACACAAGAAAAAACTTTCTGACTGCAACTGTGGTCAAGCACTGCAACCGCTTGCCTACAGAAGTTGTGGCGTCTCCACCCTTGTAGCCCACTCAAAACCTGAGGGGACACGTCCTGGGCAACCTGCTCTGGGTGACCCTGCTTGAGCAGGAGGGCTTGGACTCGATGATATCAAAGGTCCCGAGAACCTCAGTGGTTCTGTGAAAGCCACAGACAGAGATCTCTGCCTCAAGCCCAGAGGCAGCAGTCATCAGCCGACTCAGAGGAACAAGCTGGGAGGCAGCTAGAAAACCATTCCCAGTTCTTCCCTTGACATCCCTGCCTCAGGTGTGCAAGCCAGTGCACTGCTTTGTTGAGCTGCCCAGTTCTCATCCCGCTGTGATTCTACAGGTAACGTTAACACAAAGGAGTTAGACAGTAAGAGCTCTAGTTAATGGCATGGGAACCTGAAAGCACAGGACAACTTTTCTCCAAACATGGACAATGCTGCTTAGATTCTGTCACCTATGGAAGAGAAGGAAGAAGACAAATGGGCCAAAGGGTTACACAGGAATGAAATATGAGGAAGGTACAAGAGACATCAAAAACATTGATATGTGCCCTGGAAGACTATTTTGTAGTCAACTGACCTGTCCATACCCGACTGTGAGTGTGAGGCCTCTGCTCCGACTTCCACTCTTCTCCTCTTCACTGTTTCTTCCACTGCAGCACTTTCTGACACTTCATTTCTTCTCTTGACCTTCAAAACATTGCAAAGTTGGTATTGATAAAATTTGATTTTGACTTTTCTATTTTAGAACAAAAGTCAGACTTAATATACATCCATATTTCGCAACATTGTCCATGCTTATACAACAAAAACAAAAAAAAATGATTCAGGAATAAAAGATTAGCTGCCTTATTCAAACAGAAGGTAAGCACTGAGAGGCCATCCAGAAAATTATGCTCAACAGTTTTAAACAAGAACTGCTGCTTCCCAGGACATCCTATTTGTTCCGTTTTTAGAGGAGGGCCTAGGAATGTAATTAGCAGGAACGTAATGCTAGCAGAGAGAGTGGGATTTTCTTTGGGGGAATTTGGACAGGACACCTTCACTAATTCACTCCATCTTCAGACACTTACCTGTATTGAAAACATACCCACCCTGAGATCTCACTAAACAACTACTTTCCAAAGAAGCTTAACTTGGTTGTTTTCGACACATACAGCACTTAGGAAACTACTTAATTATTCAGCAATATTGACCTCATACAGACTCTCACGGTGAAGAAACCATTTGACAGCTCAGCTCAGACTTGCAGAAAACACATTTAATTGAAGCCAGCATGGCCCTCGCATCCTGAGGCAGGACTTCATTCAAAGTCCGCTGGAATTGACAGGAAGGTTTCCCTCAATTTGGATGGTTCTAGGGGAGAATTCAGTCCCACCTTACACTGCCTGACTGACACCCAGAAAGAGGAGAACTATAGCATTGCCTAGATATATATTCTGCTTCTCCAGACTATTTGGAATATGACTTTTAAAAAAAAAAACCAAAACACAAAACACAACCACACATACAACTTACAAGCTCATCACTGCCCTTGTTTACTTCTTTACCTGTAACAGAGGTATTATAAAATCTGGTGAATATTTGGTGACTGGACTTTCTTTAACCAACTTTAAAGTACATTTTTGCATTGCACCTCACTTCCTGAGAACAAGATAAACTACTTAGAAACAATGCTGGACTTGCATATGATATCTTGAAACTGAAGAACTGCAAATACAGCTCTTTAAGAATTCCTGGCTATGAATAACACAAGCCAATGGGATGGGGACAATTGCTTTGGACTACTTGTCCATTTGATAAAGGAGACCAGAATATCTACTAAGCACTCACAAGAAAGACCAACAGCTTTTCCCAGGGACAAATAATCAGAACAGGAAATTAGTACGAAAAAACACTCCATTTTCACAACAGAGGAGGTTAAACGCAGAGTCCCACAGAGGTCTCAGCTGGGGCCTGAGGCTGTTCAGGGAATTCATAGAAAACCTGGAAGATGAGACACTAGGGAGGTGACAACATTTGCTAATTATACAAAAGACATTATTACCATTATTACTATCATTATTTAGAAAAACAAATGCATTCTTTCTTTAGGAAAATAGAAACAAAGAGTGTGAAGTTCAATGTCAACAAATGTAGTCAAGCATAAGGAAGAAAAACATGTGTTCCATATATATGTGCTGGCTCCAGCCTAGCTACTGACATTCAAGAATGAAGGTCGGGAGCCACTGGGCATTGCTTCATAAAAATACTAGCTGAAGAGTCAGCAGTGGGTGAAAAGGCAAAGAGAAATTCCAGACATTTTCAAAAAGCAATACAGGACAAAAGAGAACACATTGCTATGCTCTATTTCAAATCCATGGTACAGCCATACTGCACACAGTTTTGCTCCCTCTAATTCAAAGACACAGTGGAGGAAGGGAAAGGGAAAAGCAAGACATAGATCGTAGATGTTTCCAGACATTATCCAAACATAACCATAGTGACTTACCACAAGATACGCTTTGCTGAAATGAGTTGAGTTCTAGATACATAGTGCAAATGTAGGGATAAGGCACAAGGTGGACATTCTCATGTTTGAATCTCATCTTCGATACTCTCTCCCATTTACTCAAATCTGAGAACAACGATAAGACTTAAGAACATAGCACTAACATTTCAAAGGAGCAGGAGTCCTGACAATGTCTTCTTGTGAAGCTTCAAAAGTCATACCACACTGAACATGTATGCATAAGAGAGCAACTACAATCTGTTGGTATGAACTTTGTGAAAAAACACTAGTAACACATTACAAGAAACACTCATCCAGGTGATACTCTCCCATCAGTCACTTGTATTAATAGCGTTGTGTTTCCTTAACTGTATCTGGCTTCAGTCCTGGCATCTTCCCACAAGAAACAACATGCCAGGCTCTTCCAACCCTGTGAATAAAACCTCATCAGCTTTCCTAACTAAAAAGTAATTCTTTTAAAAATTATTTTTAAAACTGAAAAGGACTAGGATTCATAAGGAGTAGCATCATTACATTCACTTCACAGTTCAAAATGGGAGGAAAACAGATAATTGACATGACAACTGCCACAGTCACAGATGTTCCTTCCTGTGGGTGCAGTTCGCACACGTAGGAGTACATGCATGCAAGAATGGATGACGCCAGACAGCAGTCTCCTTACATGCCTCTGATCTCAGGAAGAAACAGGTAACACGAATACTTTTAGTCCATTTGCTAGCAGAAACTAACATCCTGAAGAGTGGAGATGAAGCCCAAGTTTTGCCTAGATGAAACACTGATGCAATCAGTTCCTTTAAGGGATGAAATTGCTCGTTTGAGTTTGGCTTCAAGGACTCCCACAGCTGGTGATTAACTAAGAGGTATGCTGCAGTGAGGAGGCCGACACACAGATTGCAGGACAACTCATCTCGCCAGGCCTCTGAGCCTGCAGTTCTCACCAGGGCCCGGTGCTGGCTGAGCAGGTGGATGGACTTCCAAGTTCTAGAAATACAAGTTCGTCAATCAAACTGTCCTCAAGCACACAGGCAAAACTGGCTGTGCTTTAGTGAAGCAAACGAACAATGAGGCTTCGTTTGTTTGGGTGCTTTCTGTCTGACAATGCTCTGGGCTACTTTCTCTTCCTGGCAGTAACAGGAATAAGTTGCTCTCATACGTACCAGCTTCTGACAGAGAAAGAGGATGACCTTGTTCTTGCCTGCTAGTATGAGGGGTGGCAATAATGCAGTCTGCCAAGACTGGAAGGGAATGCCTTGGAGGCGGAAACACGTGGGTGTTCATTACTCCTGGGCACTTGGAATCACAGGAGGTGATGCCAAAGGGCCTGATCCAATTCACAAATTGACACACCTTAGGACTGAAAAGGCTTCTCCTTCAACTAACTTACTTTTCTCTTCAACAACAGCCTCAGGAGAGTAACTTCTTCTTAACCCTTCACACTAAGCAACTACAATATTTAATCCTAATATACCTTACAAGAAAACTACTGCAGTCTTCTCTACTAGTGGACCAACACTGCTGAGCCTGTAAGGAGCGTTTTACATTTTATTAACCTTCTGAAACAACGCACTAGCTTTGCTTGCAATCGCATTACGTGGGCTTCCTGGGACTTTATATATACACGTTCATTTTCTCTGGCTAAATCAGATTTGGAACGCAGGGGTGTTCATCCAAAAACACTGCAAAACACTCTTTTCCCATCAGTTCTCTGAAGGCAACAACTGAGAAGGATCTTCAGCTAAAACTGCAAAGGTCAAAGGATTCATACTCTAGCTAAAGATCTGCACACTACTAGACATGAATGTCGAATTAAGCAATGCCCGACAGGTGCAAGTCATTGAATCTTTTATTTTACAAGTAGGAAAGAAAGGATACATGGAAAGATAGTGAAGTGGTCTGTAGAAAATGGACGTAAATCATCAAGATTTCCAAGGATTACTCGAATCGCTTCCTGGAGAGGCCAAAACAAGAAAGGAAGGAAGAATATTAACAATATAGCCACAATTCCACTGTCAAGTACAGTTTTGAGGCTTGGAAAAAAATTAACATTACAGTTTGCATGAATAGTGGAAGAACAGGTTCTAGGTATTTTGCTTTTCTTCCTCCCCTTCTTTCCCCTGCTCCTTCCCATCACCTTAGAGCACGCTGCCCTAACAGATTCACAGAAATTGAAGTAAATGAATGTCTTAATCTTGAACCAACATAGAAGCATTACTATGGAAACTGGAGTTGTGCTTTTAAATTTAAGAAGTTTTACATTTAAGAAGCCTCCTTCTTGCCAGCACAACACGTGCAGTATTGACCTGTTGCAAAAATAAACATATTCCCCTTTTTCTGAATATTGACGCAATTCAGTTACAAAGGAACTGTAATTCAGCCCCTACAAATTCCTGCTTTATAAATGGGAAACTTTTTCCAGTAGTACCTTTCAATATTATCAAAAGTGAAAAAGAAACAAAAATTAACCGATAATCTTCCACATCAATTAAAATCAGCACATTTTCTTCAATGATATTTACAACGCTGTTACTGTACTCCAAAGATTTGTTTAAAATCAAGTAACAGGAGCATTTTTAAGCAGGCAGTATATTGGTCTCATTTCCTCAGGAATGGCAGGGTCTTTCTCCTGTCTCAGGAAGAAGATGACAAGAACAGAATTCATCAGTTGTCACCAAGCTTGGTCACAAAGTAATGGCGTCATTAAAAGAACATCCACTGGCTCCCCCAGCTCCACAGCTATGAGGAAAGCATGTGCAATTAAGCATGAGATTAGCTGCTGTCAAGCTAGCTCACCAGTACTGCCACAGCTCCTGAAAAACTAGGAGGGTCTGAGAGCTAGTCAAGCCTGAGAAGTTCAAAGCAGTGGTCAGGTCTGGGGCCGAGAGTGAAACCACGGGAAACTGCTACTGCAGAACGAATCTGAACAGGAACCAGAAAGGGACAAGGTGCAACTAGCTCGACAAATAGGAGTTTTCATTTGTCTAATTTTAACAGTCAGTAGCTTCTTTGAAATATTTCTGATAAAAGCATTACTCGCTTACGCTAATGCTGCCTGTTGATGACATTTTTCATTTACGTCATTTTTTTCACCCTCGTACTCTCCAGAGAAGTTCCCCATTACTCGCGCTTGCAACCCTGTATTTGACAAAACGTCCTCCGTCCCATAACGAACAAAAGATTTGCTCAACCTAACATTCAGCTAAGGTCCCGTGGACCTGCTTCATCTCCTACCTCTAACTCCTTGACAGCACTTTCAGTGGTGTCGAGATCCAGAGCGCTGTGAAACAAACAGAGAGAGTTAGTCCCACCCCGATCAAAAAGCAATGGAGCTACATTCCTTGTAAGAGTTTAAACAACAAAACATCATTCCCATTGCACAGAGAAAATACTTAGCAGGCAGATGAATTCCCAATTTATTGTTCTTAAAAAACATCCCTTATTCCACAAGGACTGTTTCTTTTCACTTTTCTGCCCATTTGTATTTTGTGTGTCTGAGGATTCAAAGGATGAGAGATCAGATCTTTTCAGTTGATTCTCAGCAACCTTTAGGATTGGGTTTTCTTACAAGGTGCCCTCAAACCAGCACCTCTCCCTTCCAGCCTATCGCAATGCCATTGTGCTCAAGGGACTAAAAGAAGGAACCGGCAGGATGTGTCTCTTAATCCCCTCCATGGTGCAAACCTGCAGAGAACAGGCCTTCACAGCATTGGAGCTAGGCCCTGTGATGCTGGGAGTTGTGTACTGCCTGCATCAAACTGTGTTCCCAACTATTAACTACATCTTTTGTAAGCCAGCTTCTCAAAAGTTGTTTGCTGCTAGGTATCGGCCAACAATAAAATGCACAGGGAGAGAGAAGGTCTCAAAGAAAAGCTGAACCCATTAAAAAGTAAACAAGTGTCGCACAAACGTCACTTGGAAATAAGGAAATACGGTGGAGTGTAAGGAATTATGGCATGCAAGTATTCTCTGGTATATGGTCTGGCAGGCAGCCATTCTCATATCCTCCACATTCAGGGGCCCCAGCCAGAACTCGGTCAGAGATGAGAACTTTCCTTCCTCTTCAGAAAGGCTCTCTCCTTGCTTGATACAGAACAAGTTAATGAAAGGAATTACACATTGCGCCACAGCAGAAGGACAGACATCACCCACCCAAGACTTACGCTGTGGTCATGAAGTCTTCATGGATCAGCAGGGACACAAAAGCACGATTCAGGAAGGGACACTGCCGCGGCGATGAGGAGAAGAGGGTAGAAAGAATGGAAGAAAGCAAGGGGCAATGACAGACTGCCAAACTCAAACAAATGCAGTGCGCTCTCTACCATCAGGAGATCAAACACCTGCAGGCTGTTCAGAAACATACGCGCGCTATTGGCAGTGCCTTCTAAAGGGATTACGCTGAGGGAAAGACCTTAGTCACAGACAAGAACAATATTTCAAGCATCTTCTGAACACTACGTGACACCACAAGACATGCAGCAGAATTTCAAAGACCCAGCCTACTTCTCCAAAGGAAAAAGGAGACAAATCTGGCAAGAGATTTAACGTAGCTTCAGGTCTGGAGACAGCCTCATTGGCATGGTGTTCATAGCACATTCTCTTCAATTCTTCTGCGGCTAACAGTCATTTCCAGAGTAAATCCAGGCCCTGGCAATGCCTGTGCACATCTGATTGCAAAAGCAAATTCACTCACACTCATAAAACCACTCTCTAGGCAGAGGCTTGAGTCATTGCCTAAGTCATTTTAGCCCTGCTGCAACCTCACTGGCAAGAAAACAGGGTTTTCGGGATGCCACAATGCTTTTCTCTTTCTCTGATGCAGGGATACTTCCTGGCTCAAAAGGATCTCAGTCCTAGTGTCTGCATGGGTGCCACCACCTGAAAAGAGACTTAACCTCAACATTTTAGATGACTTTCCAAAAGCCTGTGGGGGCATCAACCTTGAACTGCTGTCTGATGATGACCACAGCCTTGAAGGATGTACACAGGGAGCCAGATTATGCTGAGCCACTGCTTTGGCTTATGAATACTATCATTATTAATTACTTATCAGAGGCTGAGACAGCAACAACTCATAAGTTTCAGACCAAGTTTGAGCCCTACAGAACACTCCTTCAGCAGGACCCAAACTATAAGCACCTGCTTTGGAATACCACCCTTAAACCCAAGCAGCTCCAGCTCCTTTTTCAGAGCAGCTCAAACTTCTGGAATTATTATAGATTGCAGCCTCCAGGATTCTAAGTCCCCTCTCAAACTAAAGGCTCCAGAGCTCCTTGAGTGAGCTGGTCAAGATTTTGCCCACTCGCAAAAGCACTTGCCCATCATCTCTGTGTGCCTGACTAGCAGACACAAGCAGATTCCTGCAGGGCAATACCCTCAGGGAAAGTCTCTTTTTCACTTCTGAAGGACCAGCCTCTTCACTTGTTTTACATCTTCCCCAGCTGACCAGACTACTCAGTACCCTGTGCTTTAGTTACTTTGCTGGCTACTAACTCAAACTTCCCATTTGAGGCTTACCACACAACCATTACCTCCCATAACCCTCCTATTCATTGTCCCCTGTACACGCAAAGGCCGCTTTCCTTTCTCTGACTTGCATGCCAGCAGTACCACAGACTAAAACACTCTCCCTTCACTCTGATTTCTCAGGCCTGCCACTACAGTGCCTTCTAGAAATGGAGAGCAGCAGTTACCCTAAAGGTCCTGCTCAGCCCCTCTGCCTGCAGGAGAGGCATGCTATTGTTTCAAAACCACAGGACAGGCTTATCACAAACACATCTGAAAGAAGAGTGGCAGTGCAAAGGGAACCTTGAGAGAGAAAAAATCCCAAGAGCACAACAAACAACTACTGCCAACAGCCAGTGAGAGTTTCCAAAGACTCCTTCCACACCCACACTTGAGCACCAGATTGCCAGGCCAGCAAAAGGCACATTGCTAACAGCAGACAGCCCAAGAAATAAGTACATACTTTGAGTACAGAGCTCCACGGCTGTGCTGGTTAATTAACGTGAGAGTTAATTTTCCCCACAGTAGCTTAGATGGGGCTGTTTTGCGTTTCTGCTGAAAACAGTGTTGATAACACAGGGATGTGAGCAGTGCTTACACAGCATCAAGGCCTTTTCTGCTCCTCTCACTGCCCCACCAGTGAGTAGGCTGGGGGTCCACAAGAATTTGGGGGTGGGACAAGGCTGGGACAGCTGACCCCAACTGACCCAAGGGATATTCCAGACCATAGGACGTCATGCTCAGCAATAAAACTGGGGGAAGAAGAAGGAAGGAACACATTCCCAAGAAACCGTTAGGTGTGATGGAGCACTGCTTTCCTGGAGATTAAATGCCTGCCTGACAATGGGAAGCAGTGAATGAATTCCTGATTTTGCTTTGCTCACGTGCACAGCTTTTGCTTTACTTATTAAACCATCTTTATTTCAACCCACGAGTTTTCTTACTTTTACCTTTCCGATTCTCTCCCTCATTTCACTGCAGGGCAGTAAGCAAGCAGCTGTGCAGGGCTTAGCTGACAGCTGGGGTTAAACCACTACAAAGGCTTCTCAGTTAAACACTTACAAAATTTTAAAATACCATCAGTAAAACCAGCCTCTTTTTCCACTGAAGCACAAAATCCACACATGGCAATGAAACAGGAGCGGTTTTTACAGCTCACATTACTCTCTCAGGCTGATGCTCAGCCTGTGCAAGGACAGTAGCCACTTAGAAGTGACCACTTCCATGGTCAGTGAAAGAAGGCAGGAAAAGAGCAGCCCTCACAATCTGAATTTAGGGTCTCCTATTAACCCACTGCTACATGCAGTCATCAAACTGCAGGTTGTAGCTTTAACATGCTTACCTGTTGAAATTGCCATAACGGATTTTAAATTTGTACACAAGCCTGCCTGCATGAAGAAACCTTGTTTCAGGCAACCGACAGGTAAATGGTTTCAACGACATCTTCCTTTCTCCTGGAATGCCAGCCTAGGGAAGGAAGCAGGAGAGTCAAGGGGACATTACTGCTCTGGAAATGCCACTGCCGACCTCCCTGAAGCTTGACAGGCCTCTTGCCCCGGGGGCTGCCAAGAACGCCCGGGCAGGACTGCGTCGCAGCCCGCCACCGACGCCAGGCTGTGAGGGACACCCCCGGCGGCTGCGGGTCCCTGCGGGGACAGCCGGCAGAAACTCCTTTCTCTCCACAGCCGCACGTCTCCGCGGTGCCCGCCGGCCTCCGCCGGACAGCCACCAGCGGCAGGCAGTCCCCTGCTGCCCCCGCAGCCCCGGGGGCGGCAGGGAGCGGCCGGGGCTGGCCAGGCCTGTGGGGGGAAGGCCGGCACCCGGCGCCCCGGCCTGCCGCGAGGGGAGATGCCGCCGCCTCAGCCCCGCTGCCGGCCTGCGAGGCCCCCCGGCAGCCCCGGCGCTGGGGACCGCCGGGCAGCCCACCGCTCCACGGAAGAAGAGGAGCCCCCGCCACGGCCACCGG
>NW_010972528.1:27485-69107 GCF_000737465.1 Haliaeetus leucocephalus
CGGAGCAGAGCCGAGGGGAGCCGAGTCAAGCCGAGCCGAAACGAGATGAGCCGAACGGAGCCGAGCCCAGCCGAGCCCAGCCGAAACGAGATGAGCCGGACGGAGCCGAGCCGAGCCCGTCCCGAGCGGAGCCGAGCCCGGCCCGAGCGCCCCCTCCCTCTGCTCCAGCGCCCCACGGCCACGCGCTGCTCTGCACTGGCTGCAGCTGCCCTGCAGAGGCAGCTGGATTTTGGGGCTTGGAGCGCTTTGGGTTCCAGCGTGAGCCCAAAGCATCAGAGGAGTTGGCCTGTACCTCCTGGCAGGTCTTGCAGCTGCTTTCGAGGGGCTCTGGGCTCTGCCCAGGCTTCTCAAGTCAGCGTTAACTCTGGTGCCTAATGGCAGTACCCTAGCAGTAGCCTTGGTAGCTCAGCCCTTTCTCTCCCAAATTGCGATGATGTCAGGTTTGCCTTTTCTTGTTTTAGGCACCCTTCATGCAAAGATTCCCAGAGATTTTTTCATTCCTCCCCTACACACACAGTGGGATTCCTGGAGGGCTGCAGAAATGCAACAGCAGCAGCATTAGTCTCTTCTGGGGTTTTGGGGAGGAAACACCCTTGTAGATAGCTGTCTGGAGCCTTTCTGGCAGCCACCTTTTACTTCTCAAACAGACACAACCGAAAAGCTCCGATGGTCAGTGACCTAGCTGAGCAATGATCAAAAAAGAAGCCACTTTTAGTCCCAGGAAAGCCTAACAGTGACGTTTGTAGGAAAAACAATGTCCCAATTAGTTCTCTTGTGCCAAACACAAAAACAGATTTTGGTGTAAAAGAAGAGGCTCCCAGTGAACTAAATAAAAACCTAAACACAGAACGAAAGCAGACACTGATCTGCCTCCTCAGGGCAGGACAGTCAGCATTTCCTTTTGCTCTGTAAAGAACATCCTTTCCATTAAAATGAGGAGCTTCTCTGTTGAACTAGGAGGCCGTCAGTGCTCACGGGCTTCTGATGGCAGCTCTGTCTGAGGAACCTGGCTCAGACAAGTGCATGCACCACTTTGGTGCTTCTAGGGAGCATCTGTACTCTTCCTGCCTCTCAGGAAACACCTGGATCAGAAATGAGCTCAAGCCTTCTACTCTCTCTGGGGACCTGCCTGCTGGAAACTGGAACAGCATTTTCCAGGAGGAATCCTCTTTTCTGATTGCTTTTTCTTGCAACTCACGTACCCGTGCATCTAGGGTCGAGGTAGGTTTTCCATCCCACTTCCTCATGTCCTCTCCATGGTCACGCAGGTAAAACCACAGGGTACACCATGGTGTGTACCTTCTATCTCCTCTCTCTTGAGCAGAGGAACGCTTACTCCTAATAGCTGAGATGCGGGCCCATACAGGTGGGGAGGACATATACTTTTTGAATTGCTGGAACTCCCGGGACAGTTCATCTACAGCCGAGACATGGGCCCATAGGGAGGAAGAGAGACTTCCCTCGTATTGCCGGAGTCGGCCAGCCACTTCATCCACCATTTGTCCCTCGCCTTCTCTCCTGGACATCATTGCCAGTGAGTTGGCACACGACACTGGTGCATGTCGTAGAAACTTCCGCCACGTGGGTTGTGTGCATTGGACTTCATCTGGATCTGTGGGTAACTGCTCATTATCCGGATCATTATAAATCACCTCCAGCACGGCTAATTCCCTCACATACTGGATACCTCTCTCCATGGTGGTCCACTTGCCTGGGTGACATGTAACATCTTCCTTGAAGGGGTACTTTTCCTTCACACCTGACAGAAGTCCCCTCCAGAGGCTGAGGACTTGTGTCTTCTTCCCAATTGCCTTGTCAATGGCCCCTTCCCTAGACAGGGATCCCAGCTGCTTGCCTTCCCTACCCTCTAATTCCAAGCTACTGGCCCATTATCCCAGCATCGGAGCAGCCAGGTAACAATGTGCTCACCTGGATGGTGGGCAAAATCCTTTCGCATATCTCACAGCTCACTCAGGGATAGGGAGCGGGTGATTATCTCAGGTTCTGCCTCTTCCTCCTGTTCTCATGATGACCCTGGTTAACCTTCATCCCTTGCTGAGCGAACTGATCTCTCTGCATATTTCTTCTTCTGTATAGGGGCGACTGACACCGGCACAGGCTGGTTCTCTGGTTCAGATGCAGCGCCTGGCGCTGGGGTTGGGGTAGCTGCAGTGCTTGTCACGAGGGTTGGAATAGCCACAGTACCTGTCGGTCTCTTTTCCCTCCCTTCTCCCTGAGGGTGCTGCATAATATCAAGCAGTGTTTGGTAGATACTGGCCCAGCACAGTGCTGTAAGTTGTGCCTCTTTGGAATAGGCACCCAAAAGTTAGAAAGAGGTTTCAATGGCAAATGCCTACGATTGCTTTTTGTTTTTCAGAACTCCTGGATTTTAATTTCCAAGTAACTTGATCTCCCTGGTGCAGTTGCTCCAACTTCATGGCACCGTGGCTTTGTCCTGCTCAGCTCTTTTCAGTTGTCCAGGATTCCCCAGGAACTGCTGTCTCCCAAATGGAGGTGTATGTTTTCATGTCTTTCAAGTTACTAGGTGAAGCCATTAATTACAGCTGGCTCTTGCAGAGGGGGAGGAAAACACAGTGAAACCAAAATGTGGTAGGGAAGGTAACGGGAAAGTATTTGTGCTTCTGGTACACCTTTCCCGGCAGCCAGGTTTCCTTGTGTAACCCCAGTGCTTCTGGAAGTTGGAAAGATGCGCACATTTAAATGGCACAGAGATAGGGCCATGAGTCAGTGCTGTCCCCTTTCTGACTGAAAGAGTTATCCAAAGCTTAGGGCCTTGCTGGTAGTTTATCAGAGTGTGTATATATGCTGTGGAGCCCGCAGTAGCGAGCATTTGGAGCCTGTGAACTCCTAGGTCTCTGCCAGTGATGTTACATTTAATGGAAGAAGCATCTGACCGCTGAGGCAGGTCTGATGCAACCCTGCTTGTTTACAGCAAATGTTCAAGGACCTGATTCTCTCAGCTGCTCGTGGCCCAGTAAAAGCAGTTTTGCTGCTGTTGGTAACAGACCACAGTCCTTATGCTAACTTTGTGAGGCCAGAGGACCAGGGTGTATTGGGATTGTTGGCTTGTCGTGAGAACTTACTTTGTGAAAAGAAGCTTTGTAATGGTGTCTCATGTTACGATGCGCAGTTCGAGTATAAGGTAATAGCAAAGGCCTTGAAAACACGTATGTGGGCTAAAAGAGCATCCCCGAGGCTATAAAAAATTCAGTAGTAGTCAGTTCCTGGTCATAGAAGAAGTACAGCCTTGAGACCTGAGAAAAACTGTATCATAAAGAGAAAAAAAGAGGAAGAAGCTAAGCAAGAAAAATGTTGAGCAACAGGATAATATGCCTGACAGCCTGGGAAAGTAACACCTTCAAGCCTTGTACTGTGTGAAGTCCATCAGGCAGAGGCCTAAGGCTAAGACCCTGCTTAGAGAGTCAAACATCTTACAATAAGATCTCACCACTGAGTGAATTTTCTCACTACACATTCAAAGCTGTGAGCAGACTCCTGGTTTCAAGTACCGTGACTGTTATGGACCCTTAGACCTGACAGCATTGTCCAGAGCTGTGCATAACAAGATCAGTGTGTACATATCTGTGTGTTTTCACCTCAGGTTATGTGTGTTTCAGCTCTTCAACCACGAAAAAGTCCCTATTGCATGTTACTACAGTTTGTCCAGTCACTCTTGGTAAAAGGCTCTGCAGTTTCTCTGGCAAACATCAAGGGAAATACTTGCATCATTCAAAGCTCATGGTAAGTCAGTGCATTCAATCTCTGCACTAACTTGCAATAAGTGCCTACACACTGTTGCCTGGGTCATCCCACTGTCTTAGATACCTGTATGTTATTAAGGCTGCCAATCATTACTAGCATAACCATAGTTTTTACAAGTCCTACCCAGACATTAGGACTGATGGCAGATAAAGAATATGAAGGCGATTCTCACCCCAAAGAACTGACAGTCTAAGGATGCAAGGAATGAAACTGTGCTTGCAAGAAAGCAGCACATTCATAGCAGAAGTTGTGTTTCAGACCTTTCAGAGGCAAGTGCTGACTTTTCAAAACCAAGTGAGAAGTGACAGGAACAGTAGCATGGCCTGCACAAGGCCCTAAAGGTGGAGAAAGCAGCTTGTACTGGCCATGCTGAACTGGGGGGAGGTATACAGAGGTCAGTACTCCAGGTGGATGCCTGGGACGCTGGATACCAGCAGATGAACAGCAGCAGAGATATGGAAGGAAGAGTCAAGATTTTGAGCTTGTAATGGTGGTTAGGAAGAGCTGTTACTTAGGTATATGTGAAGAAGGACTCCAGAAGGGCAGCACAGTCTGGAGGAGCTTTGGATCAAGTGGAGCACACACTGGAACAGAGAGGTGAGGGAAAGTAGCAGGGTGACTGGCAGGCAGCAACATGAAGAGCTCCCTTAATGAAAGGCAGCATTTACACCTCTCACAACAAGTGACCTATCCCAGAAAAATGTTTCAAAAGCAGGCATTTCCCACTGGCTGTTGACATTAAATGGGCATGAATCAGTGTGAGGTGTCCTAGGATGTAGTGTTTGTTTTTCTGTTAGGGTGAGATTTTCCATTGACTTGACTGGTCTCCATTCCACACGCCTTTATGCAGAGCTCCCATTTGCTTTCTCTGTAACACATATTAACAAAGAATACCAGTGCACCTTTCAGGTGCTGCAAGCATGTCTCTGGAGTAGGTGAACCGGTACTTAGATTCCGAGTTGCAGTAATCAATACAGTGTAAATTAATTCACCCTTAATCTAATTGTGCATGCACTCAGGAGCTTTATCTGTCTCCTGTTGTTTCTTTCACTACAGGAATAATTTGGAGGTTTACTTGAGGCATGAAACTGCTACCAACTTTCCACAGTCATTCTCAGTTATTGTGCAAGACAACACTGAAGCAGCTTCACACTGTTTGTCATGATAGTAGAGAGCAGCTGCTCAGGTTAACCAACTTACTAGACCAGGAGGTATTAGGCAGTGACCATGGGAGCAGTGGTAACTTGCAGGGAGGGAGTTGTAACCACTTCAGCCGCTACCAGCTGCAGGCAGAAGAGGGTCTGGATGTTACTTTTTGTTGGCTTTGTCAGTGACCTCTCATGTCTGCATGCCTCAAGGCCTGAAAAAAGTCATCAAAAGGGACTGGAGCTCTCAGACGTGGAGAAATCCCGCTCCAAAGCAGTGGTACTCCCTTGGATGAGGGAAATCATTGTGTGCATTTTCAGCACCACACCCAGAAGCATGGAAATTCCCATTCAAGTTTCCATCAGCACTTGGACACCGTAGATCTTGGCACTGGAGTCTGCACAGAAGCACCTGTAGTTCAGACACACCGACATAAAGTTAGTATGAGATCAAAATGAAACCCAGCCTTTAGTGATAAAAGGGGACTGAAATGTCTTTTAAGTAGGGATTCACATGTGGGGTCTTTTATTTTGAGAGCTATCACTTTTTTGTTTTTAAGCTTTTAGCTTGATTGGCATTCAGACAGCTGCCAAGAATACTGGGAATTCACTATAAAATAACAGTGTGGCAAGTTCATTAGGCTATCATCTTGACAGGCTTATATATTTATTACACTAATTATGTGGGTGTAGTACTTGTATTAGGAATATCTAGATGATATTTCTTATCTGTAAAGTCAGTACCAGGCATGGGAAAACCCACAAAAGATTTCTCAGCTAAAACTAACTTACAAATTTTCCTTAAACATATAAAAAGTTTTCTCATTCAGTAGCAAAACCTTTGTTGTTTTTTTTTTCTTCCCCCCCATACAGAGATTTAGGTACTCTAAATATAGCAAGTACATGAACTTCCTAATCTGAAATCACTGTTAATTCATTTTATCCCATTTATTAAGGAGACAAGGGACAAGGAGTGGGGAGAGGAATCTCAGGTCAGGGAGTGGCTGCAAGGCATGCTGCCTTTGAGAGCTATTCCTAGAACATTGCTTCTGACAGTCCAGCTTCACGCCAGCGCTGTGCCAGCAGTTAGACTCTAACCCCTTCATATACATTTTTGTTTGGTTGTTTTTTTTATAGGTTCTCTTGCAGTCCTATCAGTGTCATTGTGCTACTCCAGGGTAAAAGGTTTGCCAAGAAAGGCCGATGGGAGCTTGCAGTGGAATACCAGGCTGCATACTGCATGTTGCCCAAAGCATTTTAAAGCAGAGGTCATCTTCCAGGCTTGTAACAGTCATGGCTAGTGACTCTGGAAGCTTAGGCCATCAGTGTCAATGCCTGGGAGAGGCTATTGACTGGACAATTGGAATTAAACTCTGTAAATCTCTGTATGCATAAAGACTACTTGTCAGTAAGGAGAGGAGGGTTTTGACTTCTGTATGCTTCAAGAGAGTTTATTTGGAAACGCACAAATCTTTTTATCTGTGAAAAGTTTCGTTATTCAATAACTGGTTTCGTTGGAGTGCTAGACAGTTGAAAGGGAAGGGAATGAAAATGATGGGGGTTTGACAATTGCCAATGTGTGTCTCTGAGGACAGTTATCTGATGGCTGGGTCTGTTAGCAGGAAGGGCTGCTGCTGCTGGGGGAGGATTTTACAGTGTTTCAGAGTGCAGACTCTGCCAACTGTTTTAATATTCAGGCTTGCTTTGAGCTTCTGTCCTGTCTTGGTCCCTGCCTGTGCTGTAAGAACAAGCACAAATGGAAGCCGGAAACTGCATATCGGCCTTCTGTAGTTCTGCAGACCTGCTATGGAAAGGCCAGATGTCTCAGTATTTCCAAAGTAAGGCCAGTTATTGCATGAGACATTAGAATGGCAAATAATGCGATCAGCCAGGGAAGCCCATTGCTATTTCTGCAGTTTGACCGTGTCACAGTGAGGGTCTTCCCAACTTCAGGGCTGGACTGAACAATTGCAGAATGGATTGCTGAGGGCACTATGAAAACTCCTAGGGAAATGACATCAGAATTGGCAGCAATTAATCTGGAACACTGAATCCAAGCATAGTGTTTATCTGAAAAATAATTAATCAAATCCTACAGGTCTAACTGGGGCTACTATGAATCAATTAGATCAGTTTATTTTTGTATGACTCATTAATCATATTACAGTCATCACTGTGTTTATCTGAAAGTATTTTAATTTCATCAAAATGCAGCTAAAGCTCATTTAAACAAATTTGGCCTCGACTGTCCTGCCCCACACACAGACCAATCTTTTCCAGTGTGGTGTGAGGAACGAGACACCAAAGTAGATCTTTCTATAGAGACCTGACTATGGATTTATGCACTACTTGATTTTGAGCATGCACTTGCCAACACTTCGCTTTTTATCCTGACTGCCAGAGAAAAGAGGACAAAATGCTATGCTCTGAGGCTTTGTCACAGTGTTCATAGCTTGTACAGGCCATCTGCTGTGGACTAATTGTAAGAGACTGAATTGTTGTCTTGAACTGTTTGCCTCAAAGATTGTTAGGTGTGAGGGACCGGACTGTCATCTCAAGGAACTGTGAACTGTTTATCTGGAGCCCTTTGTCTCTGAGATGGCCTCTTTAAGCAGGACAGTCCTCTGTCCATAAGGACGATTACCAGGCCAGTGAGGCATCCAGGGGAGGAAACGGGGCTGGAGCTGATAAGATACTGGTTTCTGGTGTCGATCATGCGAAGGTCGTGTGATAGACGAAACCTGCAGCATGTGACATCATCGAAATATGCCCTATAAAAACCCATAGAGACAAGCCGTGGGGCTTTTTTTTTCACCACCGAAGAACTGAAGATTGAGGACCAAAGGGATGCGGCTGGATCTGTGGTGGTGACTATCCTAGCAATCCTATCCCAACTGCTTGCTTAATTTCTACCTTTTCTTCCATTCTATCCTATCGCCATTATTTTCCACTTCTGATACTTTTGATAATAAAAGCTTTTCTGGGTATACGGCATTTGACCTTGTTTGTGTCTTAATCTCGCTCTTGGGATCATATCGAAACCTTCCCCGACATTGGATCGGGACACTAATGTAGCTGCTGCAGTACGTTGCTTTCCTAGCACGTGTGTAACCTGACAGCTGGAGAGTGCGAGTCCTCTGGATTCATCAGGAATTCACTCGTATGTGTAGCTACTTTGTCCACGTAAAGCTGTATCTAAACATTACTAATTCCTAGGTCACAGAGACCACAGAAGCATTGTAGTTTGCAGGGACGTGGGTAGCTTCTAGTCCAAACTTCTACTTGGAGTGGGGTCAGGAATGAATTCAGACCCTGGTGCTCAGAGCTTTATCCAGCCAGACTTTGAAAACCTCCAAGGACAGAGATCCCACAGCCTCTCTGACTTCTCCTACAGGGCTTAATTCTTCTCATTTTTTTCCCTTCTAACCATGCTGAACCTCTCTAGTTTCAGCTGATGTCTCTGTCTCTTGCCCTTCAGCCCGGCACCACTGGGAAGAGCCTGTCCCCATCCCCTTGATCCCAACCCCATAGGCATGGGGGGGTGCTGTGAGGTGCCCCAAACCCTCCACTGCTCCATGCTGAATGAGACCCTCCTCTCAGGGTGTGTACTTCAGTCCCACAGTGCCTCCTTGCCTCCCCTGAGCCCCTCTGGTTTGTCAATGTATCTCCTGTCTGGGACCCCAAAGAGGATGTAGTGCCCAGATGAGGCTGGATGGGTGCTGAGCAGGGGGGGATCACCCTTGTGCCTTCTGGCTAGGGGACAAAGAGAAGAGAAAGCCCCTGAGAGCGAGCCCAGTGCTGCCTGTGATCCCTGTGGGAGGAAGCAGGGGAGCCCGGAGGGCTGGCCAGCAGTGCTGGGCTGTGGGGAGGGTCTGTGGGACTTTGTCCTGCAGCCTCCCAGGGAGGCATGAGGTGTTATCCACGGAATCCTCTTGCCGTATGCGCCTGGAGATGTCTGCCCTAGCCAGAGCGACCTGACGGGGCCCTGGGAAGACATGGCCAAGGCCTCCGTGACTGGTGTGAGGCACCAATGCCGACCACAAGATGAGAGATGGGGGGATGGAGTGAGCAGTGGCGTCGCGGTAACCCCAGATGTGGGGGGAGCACCATGGCTGAGGATGGCCTGTCATGACATCCCCCAGGTGGACGGTGATGACCTTGAGTGATGGGTTCTGATGTGACCGAGGGATGGACTATGACGTCCCCGAGCGATGGATTCTGATGTGACCGAGGGATGGACTATGACGTCCCCGAGCGATGGATTGTGACCACGCGTCCCTCGCTGCTTACTTTTGGGCGCCGAGTCTCAGCCAGCCGGCTCGTGCGCGCACTCCAGCTGAGCAAGGTCGCGAGGTTTGGAGCATCGAGCGAGGCCTTTGGTGCTGGTGTTGGGCTTGGGCAGTTGCTTTTTGCAGCTCTCCGTGTCCAACCTCAGAGCCATCCAAGGATTTTCCCCAGCCCTGCCAGGTTCAGGCAGCCGGGGCACCCAGGAGGCACGCTCGCAGCAGCAGAGGTGAGCTGGCAGGGGAAACCTCAGCCTGGGGTGGGGAGCTGGGAGGGTTTCCTTCTTGAGGGACCTGGGTATTGCTTCCAGCCCTCCCCGGGCCAGCCAATGACCCTGGCCTCTCTTCCTTTTCTAGCGTGACACCCGCTGCTGCAGCGCCGGTGACAGGGAGCAGCTCAACATCCCCAGCTCCCCCCAGTCCACCGCAGCACGTGGAGAGCATGGCCACGGAGCTGGAGAACCGCTGTCCAATATGCCTGGACAGCTGGGAGGAGGCCAGCTACGTGATGCCGTGCCTCCACCCGTTCTGCTACCCATGCATCCTGCGGTGGGCTGAGAGCAAGCCCGAGTGCCCCCTCTGCAAGAGGAAGGTCACCTCCATCTTGCACTCGGTGCAGGCGGACGACAACTTCAAGGAGCACGTTCTCACACCATCTGCAGTGCCATCAGTTGTCATCCACGTGACAGGAGGTGCTCCTGGCCGTCCAGCTGCAGCATCCCAGCCATCAGTGCTCATCACTGCACAGCCGCTGCCCAGGGCTCCTGTGGGCAGCCTCCATCCCCACGTCTGGGCATCCCTCTTCCAAGAGGACCCAGCTCTGCTCCGGCCCGTGATGCTCTGGCTGCGACAGGAGCTGTGGCTCTTCTTCGAGGGTGGCCGCTGGGAAACAGCTGCAGCGCGGAGGCTCGTCCTGTCCAGCCTGCACCTCTTCGGCCTGGACGAGGAAACCCTGTTCCAGCTGCTGCGGGGTGCCCTGGGCGAGTACACGAGGACCTTTGTGCGCCAGCTGATCGACACCATCGTGGAGCGGTGCGGCGGGGAGGCACGACACCGGGTGGGCCTGGACGATGCCCATGCTGCTGAGGAGTGGGAGGGCAGCTCTGCGGCTGCCCCCGGCCCCGCTGCCTCCCAAAGGGGGTCTCCTGCCCCCAGCCCAGCCCCCTCCAGCAGCCGTGGCACAGCCGAGGCAGAAGAGCTCCCCAGCACCTCATCGGCTGCCCTTCGTGGGGGTCCTGGCAGCCCTCCCTCTGCCCCTGTTCCCACCCACAGGGAGCACGACGAGCCACAGGAGGACCCAGAGGAGGCTGTGCCCGGGCCCTCCGCTCCCAGCCAGGGCAGCGAACTCTCCCCCGGGGGACCCCGGAGAGCCCCAAAGAGGAGGGCTGGCAGCCCTCGGGCCTCCTCACCTCCGAACAAGAGGCCACCCCACCGGCCACAGTAGGAGGGTGCCCCAGGAGCTGGCGAAACCAGCGACAGGCCAGCGGCTGGGGCACCCACCAGCCTCCCAAAGGGACCCGGAGACGGTCATTAGTAGCCTAGCGCTCATGATCAAAGCGTACAATAAACGTATCAAAAGTACAGAAGTAGTCTTGCTCTTTCTAACAATGTCGTTGGCATCACCATCCCCACCCGTGTTGGTTTCTCATGTGGCCAGAAATAGCTATCAAGAGGACTTGGTCCATACTTTCCCCAGGGGCAGAAGCGAGGATGACTGTCCTGGAGTTCCTCAGATCATCCTCTTGCCTTTTTTAAAGGTGAGGTGCAACATCTGGCGCTCTCTAGTCTTTGGTGCCTCCCCCAAGCTCCACAACCTTTCAAAGATGACAGAGAGCAGCCTCACAGTGACAACAGCCAACTCACTCAACACCCTCAGACAAATCCCCTCAGGGTCGATGGACTTGTATGGGACAAGATTTCTTAGGAGACCCCTGAGTTGAACATCCTCTTGATACTGGAATTCCTCTGCTCCTTGAGCCCTGCCTCTAGCTTAAAATGGCTGGGAACAGCTTCAGTGAAGACTGAGATGAAGGCGGCACTGAGTACCTCGGCTTTGCCTGTGTTTGCTGTTGCTGTATCACTCAACCTGCTTGGCAAGCAGGCACGTACTTTCCTTGCCTGATTTACTATTTACATAGCAGCAGACTTGCTGCTATATTCAGGAATATATGTGCCCACACCCATGCCTTAGTGGGCAATGGGGCTGGCAAGGAATATGAAAAGCAACATATCTAACATATGTTGATATTTTTCTTTCGTAAGAGGTAAATGAGCAGCCCATGTTCCATCGCTACTTACCCATACTATAGGGCCCATTGATGGTATTACTCCTTTCTCACAATTGAGAGGGTTAGTTTGGATCCCAACACCTGTCCAAGTGTCATTTATGCTAGTAAATTGATTCTTCCACAGGCATCCCTCTTGTAGAACTTTAGCTACAGGACCTAATCGCTGAATGCCATAATCGTCAGCAGAGCAATTGAATATCAGAGTGCAATTCCATTCAGGGTGTTGGGTGATTTTTTTCTTTTTTAGGGGTCCCCAAGTTATACACCAGTTATTACCCCTCATGTGATTCCATTTACTCTCTTCGTGTTTGGACCATAATGGTTTAAGATGCAATCCCCATGGATACAAATAGCAATTCCCGGTCTTATTTTGTTCTATTGCCTTTGCCAGGAGAAAATTATTGTTTCCTCCAAGATAATTGAGGACATGAGTAATGTCTCCTGGACAGGTCTCTCTGCACCACTTATCGACAGTGTATGAATCATTGTGTGTAAGGTTTTGAAACATGGGGGACCACTTCCCTAATCCCAAGACTACCAAAAAAATATTATTATTTATTAATATCCCCCAATTTAAAGGACTGTTGGCCAACTCAGATGGAGGGAGGCAAGCGGTTACATTGCTAATGTTCTGGATTCGCTCAAAGGACTGGATAAGCTGTAAAACCAAATTCTCTTGACCTAGAGCTAGTACCAAATAGGATATTATAATAAGCAGGTTCTTCATTCTCTCGAAGTTCAACAGTCTCTGATTAGCCAAAATTTGAGTTTCCCAGTCTGTGTGGCTGTCCACTCTTCTTGATCTGGTTCTGGTGCTCTTTTCACTTGCGTGTAATGAATCCAGGAATCAATTCCTTCTACTTTGACTGCAGTATAGGTTTTCAATAACACAGTGTAAGGTCCTTTCCACCTTTCCTTTAGAGGTTCAACTTTCCAGGTCCATATGTAAATGATGTCCCCTGGTTGGAATGGGTGAACTGGTATATCCAATGGGAGAGAGACCTTCCGATTTAGATACCTGTGCAGTGAAGATAAAGTCTGAGAAAGAGAAATCAAATACTCTTTAACATCAGCCTGCCCTTTTATATGCATTTGGTCTCCTGTGATGGTAAAAAAATTTGTGGGATATGCTTTCCCATACACAATCTTAAAAGGACTTACTTTCTCTTTGACCCTAGGAGTTATTCCAATTCATAAAAGAGCTATAGGTAAAATTTCTGTCCATTTAAGGAGTGTTTCTTGACAGAGTTTAGCAAGTTGTCTTTTAAGAGTTTGGTTCATTCTTTCTACCTTTCCACTTGATTGTGGCCTCCAAGGGGTGTGTAATTCCCACGTAATCTGTAAACGTTGAGAAATCCCTTGCACTGCTTCTGCAATAAAATGAGGCCCATTGTCAGAGGAGATTCCCTCTGGAATACCGAATCGGGGTATTATTTCCTTCAATAAGATTCTAATCACCTCTCTGGCTTTGTTGTTATGGCAAGGGAAAGCCTCTGGCCAACCAGAAAAGGTATCTACCAGTACCAATAAACACTTACAGTTAGGTGACACCTAGGTAGCTCTGAAAAATCTATTTGCCAGTATTCCCCAGGAGTTATTCCTTGTATCACAATTTCTCCTATAACCTTTTTCCCAATTTTTGGATTATTAGCACAGCAGATGGTACACTTCTTTGCTACCATCTCTGCTACCCTTTGCATTTTTGGTTAAAAAAAAAATTATTTTTGCAGTTATTGTCAATGCATCTGCTCCTGTATGTGTCTCCTGATGTAATCTCTTGAGCAAACTTTCCATCATTCTTTCAGGAATCAATAATTGCTTTACTGGTGTTATCCACCAACCTTGTTCATTTTTGGAGCAGTCTATTTGTTCGGCTAATTGATCTTCCCTCTCAGTATATTTTGGTGGTGGTAATTCTAAACGAGGCCCTGGAATTAAAGCTCCTTCAAATTTTGGCTCCTTGAGAGCCACCTTTTTAGCAAGACAATCAGCCTTCTGATTACCTTTTATAATTTCACTATTTCCTTTTTGGTGGTCTTTACAATGCATTATTACAACCTTCTCTGGTAGAAGGAGAACCGCTGGCAGCAGTCTCATAACTGCAGTCCCATATTTTATTGGAGTTCCTTGTGAGTTGCACATTGTCTTTCCTTCCAAATTGCCCCATGTACGTGTACCACCCCAAATGCATATTTAGAATCTGTATATATATTAACAATTTTTCCATGGCTTCACTCCAGAGCTCAAGTCAATGCTATTAGTTCAGCCTTTTGAGCGGATGTGTTGCTAGGCAGTGCCTTAGGCTCGAACGGTTGGGCGTTTGTTACCACTGCATAGCCAGCTCTTCGTTTTCCTTCCAGCATATAGCTGCTGCCATCAGTGAAGAGCTCCACTTCTGCATCAGGCAGGGGTTCATCCTGCAGGTCTGGTCTGCTGGAATACACTTATTCAATAGTGGTTAGACAATCATGTTGTAATTCATCAGATTCCGAGACTGGGAGCAAGGTGGCAGGATTCAAAGTGGAGATCAAAGAAAGTGTGACATCGTCTTGTTCCAGTAACACAACTTGATATTTAGCTAATCTACTCGGGGAAATCCAGTGATGCCCCTTATTGTCAAGGAGGGATGATTGATTTACTATTTGCATAGCAGCAGAAGCCCTTCTTGTTGCTTCTCATATCCCTTGCCAGCCCTGTCTTAGCTCTCATTTTCCTGATTGCATCTCAGCATACCTCAGCAGCATTTCTATATCCTCTATCATAATCTGTTGTAACTCCCACCACCCGTATACATCTTTTTTTGTATTGCTCTGCCTTGAATTCCCTGTTTAGCCATGCCAGCCTCCTGATACATCTGTTGTGTTTTTTTCTTAAGCATCAGCATGGACTTTTTTTGTGTTTGGAGAAGATTATCTTTAAAGGTCTGCTAGCCCTTTTGAGCATCTTTGCCCTTCACAATTGGGTCCCACAAGAGCTGCCTCCCACCTACTTCTTCCCTGAATAAGCCACTGCTTTCTCTCGTGAGGGCCAGGGCTACTCGCCTTCCTAACTCCCCCAGGATCTTGAACTCGTCTGTGTCAGGATCATTACAGTCATGGCTCCTGTTCACTATCACAGCCCTGACCAATTCTTCCTTGTTCTTAAGTAGTGCATCCAGGACAGCGTCACCCCAGGTTGGTCCATCCAGCACCTGTGTTATCCCTGACACCCTCCAGAAATTTCTCTGATGGCCTTTCCCTTGCAGCAGGTGCCAGGGAGGTTGAAGTCCCCTGGGAGAACCAGTGCCAGTGACCAGAAACTCATCCATACCAGGAACACTGTAGTTTGGTGTCCACACATGGTGCTCTAGCTCAAACATAGAAACTAGGAATGTGAGACAGGGCCAGTGCATGAAATATGACTCCTTGTTTCCTAGAAACATCTTAAAACAAATTAAGGTTGTTTTGTTGTTGTTGTTGTTTGGTTCAGGGTTTTTTTGTCCTTATGACACTAGCAATCAAGTATGATGGGTCAGAAACCCCCTCTTCTGAAACTGAATGTCTTCCTGTCTCCAGCATAAATGTATTTGTGATCAGTTTAAACCTATTTGGTCTTGGGGCAGCATGGCCATTCAGGATTTCAGTATTCATACTGTATTCATGTACAGTAATTGTACTCCTCTTGGCTTTCATTTTGTGAGACTAAATATGCCAAGCTTCTGTAGTCTTGCCTTCTTTCCTATGATTATTTTAGTTGTCCTTCTCTGCACCTGTTCCAAATTGATTTAATCTTTCTTGGACTTGAACTGGACCCTACACGATATCTCACTAGTATGATTTGTGCTTCTGGATCTTGCTTTGCACCTGCCCTGTGAAAGCACTTGCCCTTGTCACAGCACTGTCTTCTTAGTGACATGTAGATATGTTAGGACCAGTTATGCACACTTGCCTGGCTGTCTTGGCAGTTTTCAACCACTGACCTCCAGCTTAGAGCAGAAATTCTTGCAGTTGTTGCTGAAGGGATGGCTTTGGAGTCTATACTGCTTACATTTATATACCTTCTTCCAGTTCTCAGAGTCACATCTTTTTCCACATGGACAGTACCTGTAAATATTGAGCTAATCACTAAGTTTCTGCACAGTGTTTCCACTTTTCGCAACAGTCATTAAAGGAAATTTCCAGTAAGATGAGTCCAAACAGCAGTCCCTGAAGAATATCTCAAATATCTTACTTGCAAGTTAATGATCCCCTGCTGTCATTACAGATCCCTCTGTGCCTCTTCTTCCTATAATCAGCTTCTTACCTGCTATACCATGATGGTACTAATCCCCATTTTTGCCAGTGTCACTAATTATTTCTAAGATGACATTGAGTCAAATGGATAGTGTTTCTGCAGTGCAAAGGGCATCAGCAGAACATCCAGTATTTTTTGATGGCTCTTGGCACTCAAGGCTATTTTTACATGACTATAATGGAAGGTAGTACAGCCTAGACTGCGCTAGCAAGCACAGGTTTTGGATTGCTTCAGATGACTTGGGCTGAATGATAACTGTTGTGTCTAGACACTCCCTAACACACAGGTGGATACACACAGACACACACACATCCCTGCTCTGTACTTCTACCTTCCCTTGTACATTGTCATTGTCATTTTTTAGCAAAGCATTCACAGATACTCTCATGCGAACTGCCACAGCAAGTGTTTGAATGCTAATGGGGCAGCAGACTCACTGGGAATGTGCCTTGCTTCATTAGGTGACCGAGAAGTGTGCTGGGTGCCGTCTTTTAGAAGAGATCTGTACAGATTCTTAGCTAGCTGTAGTACACATTCCAGTTGAGCACTACTTAACCATCCAAATTTCAAGGTTCAGCAAGCAGTTCAAGTAGGGCAGAAGGAATACTTACAGAGTTGTGAAAGGCTGAAGTGTAAAACAGACAAACAGATTGTTCCTTCCATCTGCCAACGCTGGGGAGAAAAAAAATTCAGTTTCTAGATAACAGTGAACTCTCTTAGCTCAAAGGGACCTTCCCTCCCTCCCAAAGCCATGAATGATGGTCAGATTGCATTGCACACTTCAGTATCAAATCTTCAGTTAGTATGTTGTGTATTTCTGATATCCAGCTTATCATCAGGATTCCTGTGCTCACAGTAGCTGGTGCAAATATGAGATGCTTGTAAAATACCACATCTGAGGGTGCTGTTACCTGACTGAGCTCTGAAGAGTCCATCAAGTCCATTAATGGACTTGCCTGTTCAACTGGCTATTATTTCACATTTAGAGTTGGGTCACTACTGAACTTCTCAGGTAAAGCCTTTTCTAGTGCTAACTGAAGCAAGGATATGTCACCTTTAATTCATATGCCCCTTTCCATTACAGCTTTCTGGCTCTATCTGCACTGTAGTGAGGGATTGCAGTACATGTGAGGATACCAGGCTTGGCTCTGATTTCACATGGCTGCCAGTAAAATGAAATATGGATAAAACGGAAGGCTGGTTTTCTTGGGATTTAATAGCATGCTTTTCCTTCTTTACTCCCAACCAATTGGTTTTCCTTCTACCACTGTGTTCCTAGGCTTCCAACTGCAAGTTTAAGAGGTAGTTCAGAGCAGTGGGTAGGGCACCTGACTGGGAGTAAAGAGGCATGCCTACTAATCCTGCCCAAAGTAACCGATCAGCTAATGATTTTGATTTTAGCTGTACGCGGTTCTGTCCTCTCTGTGGGGAGGACTCAGTAGATCTGCAAAGTGCATTAACTTAAAAATTAGCTTCATAATTGAGGAGATTGAAGTAGACAGATGCCTGTAATCTTGAAAGCAGACGACAGACAACCCTTTATTGCTAAAACACACACATACTTATAGTCACATGTTCTGCAAAGTCACTGTACACGTGCACAAGTATAAAATATGATTGGTTATATCAACACTGTACATGCGCATAAACATAGGACATAATTGGTTATATCAACTAAAACATGCGAAACTTGTCTCAGTCTAATTGGTCAAGATAAACTGCTGAATTGAGGTTCTTTGTGCCAAGTTCCCTTTATCGTGGAATGTGCACCTGTGTTCTTCTAATTGGCATCTTTCTTTTTTTGTCTTCTTGTTTATTCTGTTCAAGGCCTTCTAAAGGCGTCTGGAATGCTGTTGTGACCATTAGCTAAACATGTGTCCACACATAATATTTTTTTAAGTAAAATGAAGAAGCAAATTAAATTACCAGCAGTGAGAACAAGAAATAATGGTCATCCACTAATTGTTTGTCAGGAGACAGGTTCAGTGAAGGGAAAAATCAAATTAGATAGGTATTGCTGGATTTGTCTTCATGCTTTCTTGGCTAAATGGTGTTTTCTGAGATCAAGTAGAGAACCGAACATGAAGAAATTCCATTTCAGGATTTATGCAGTGTTCAGTTGCATGTCTGGTTACAAATATTGATGGTTAGAGTAACACTTTCTGCTGCAATTGTCACATACAAATAAGATTATTAGGAGTGCAAAAGGCCTGAAAGGGATAATTTGTTTGAGGTGAGAAGGACTTTAAAACTGCAAAGCCAGGAGGGAGCCAGTCAGCGTACCCTCCAGGGAAGAGAAGTAATGTCTGGATGAGGAATGACCCCACCAACCCAGCAGTCAGGGCACTGGCTGCAGCCCCAGCCCTGCGGGTCCCCACTCTCTGCCAAAGGCTGCGTGTGAAGCAGAAGCTCAAACGCCACCCGAAGAGCCAACAGCAGAAGGACATTCCTGTGCGCGTGAGATGTGCCCAGCTGAAAAGTACAGAAATGGGGCACTTGGATGCCTAATGCTGCTGCCTCCCCATTTCTCCCTGGGGAAGAATGCCTCGTTTTGTAGTGAGCTTGTACTACCCAAATAATAATATGCAGCAATCACTATGCTATTCAAAATGCGAGTGTAAAACTTTAGAAGGGTAGGAGATCTGCAAGACTTGTAAAGCCTGCCCATGAATGTTAAGGAAATAGGCAGCCCCTTTTCTAAGAACTTTCCAACTATTTTTCAGTAATCTACTTCTTCTCTTTTGAACTACTGTCTAAAAATCACTGATGTGAAAAAATCTGTTAAAACAGAGAGTAAAACAAAGTTGGTGCCAAGTACTAGAGAAAGGAAGGTGAAAATAACACCCCGTTGTAAGCAGCAGCCCCATGTAGTTAGTACTGGAAACTGCTGAGGCCATAAACACACAGAAAAACCCCACCACTGCAGACTCCACACTTGCCTTAAAGCTGGACAAGAATTAATTCATTTGCAGCTTTCCTGTTTCCCCAGCACTCGTAGTATCTTCAAAGTCCATTTTCTTACTCCAACAACACAGCCCAGGGATCTGGCAGACTCTGCAGGAAGAGGAGGAGAAGCTGCTGCTGGAACTGGCATTCCACTGGGCTTCAAGTTCCTCTTGCTCACAAAACCTGACCACTAGAACATCAGGCAAGTGTCTAATACCCATGTCAGACCACCGTCTCAGCAATGGCCCGCTCTTCTCTGGTCCTTACTTCCGTCTTGAAAGCCGATGAAGGAGAGAAAGGAGCAGACAGAAAGGCTCACCCTCTCCTTGGCTTCTCTTATACTGGGAAGAAGTTAAGGAAATGGAACAACCTCATAAGCTCTTCCTTCTACAAGAAGGAGAATAAGTACGGTGGAATGGCCCAAGTAGCTTTTTCTGCAGTATTTGAGAGATTCAGTAACTCTGCCCATAGCAGGGTGACAGTCCTCCCAGGTCTTAAATGTTATGCTTGCTAGAAGATACACTAAACTGTTGTCTAGTTCACTGCTTGTAGGACAAAACTAACTGTAGTCCAGGCAACAGACAGCTGCAATTGATTACCTAATGAAATAAAGCTCATAGCTAAGAGCCACTTATAAGAGAAACTGTCCTATGAGAGCCTCCTGCATCATGATTCCTGTTGGCCCGAGTAGCTACGCAACAGAACTTGTTCTCTAAACCAAGTTCCACACTGCCACCAGCTGGTTTCGTGCCACTTTACATGAAAAAATTGTTCCAAAGTCAACGCACCGTTGGGTGGGAGCCTTCTAACGTGCCAACACGTGTCTTCATACTTGTTTGCACCTGCACACTCTTGGGTCTCCTCTTACCAGTTCCTTTCACTGCGCTTCTTCGACTCTCAGTTATCCCTAGTGGTCTATGGTCCATAATCCAGCATTCATTTCACTAAGCTAAACATTCCAACAAACGAGCCAACCTTCTCTTCGTTAATTGGATCACTGTTCCCCATAACACCTTAACAGCTCTTCTCTTCATTTATTCTTATTCGACTTGCAAAGAGGTTACCAAAACTTGTACACTGTATTCAAGATGAGATTCTCAGAGATCTTAATACAACTGGGCTAATTCTTCCCACTTTATGGTAAGACCATTGCCTAGATTCAGTGAGGAACTTGTTCTCAGTTGAGTTCATTGTACTGACTGCATAGACTCCTCCACTTCAGGAGCAAAGATGCTCAAATCCAGCTCAACTCTTTCCCTAAGTTCCTATGTTTTCACCGGAAACTTGCATGATGAGATGTTCTCGTTCCAGTAATTAGTCGTATCACTTGCTTAATTTAGCAGAATTATCTACATTTATGCCTGCAGATCTCCTGGTCAAATGAAGATCTTTCCCATCTCCCTCAGTATATAGCTATATGTAGTGACAGTATCCCTGGTGCTCAACTAAGTTGCTTTCATTAAGAGCACAGCTGTCCCAGGCTGCCTACATAGCCAGTGGGCACATTCGGTGGGCAGTATGATGACCCCATTTTGTGCTGTGGGACAGGAGGATGTACTGGCTGACATGGTACATCATGCAAACTGCTTCATGTTGGACGCAGTGGGAGGAAGATAAACAGCCTTCTTTCGTAAGCAGGCAGTACCAGATAATTATTCACGATGGAGGCAATAATGGGCTAGTGGCATGGCACAGATTTCTGCCCATAGTCAAGTCCTCATATGGCCATTCCAATCCCAGCAGCTCAGCTATCCCAGCTGCAGCTGCCCTGACACCACAACAATGGTCTCCAGTCCTACAGCCAGGCAGGAGACAACCCATCCCAGCCCCACCAGGACTATTCCAGTCTCCCTCCACCCAGATGAGGCTCACCCCGGCAGGGGGTGGGGGTTCGGGCCAGCAGAGAGTGGGGCCCAAATAGACATCCCTGCCAGAGAAGATCCCAAGATCAGAGGAGGGAGAGCCCAATGCTGGAAAGAGAAAGAAAGGGCAGGAGGGAGGCCGCCAAAACCAAAGCAGAAGAGGAAAGGGGCCAGCAAGAGAGGAGCCTCAAGGCTGGAGCAGGACAGAGGAAGAACCAAAGGCAGGGAAACCAGCAGAACCCTCCAGCTGAACCAGCCAAGAAAGGCTCCCAGGCTGCCTGCCCACATCTCAGCTCAGTCTTGGCAGTTTGCACTCCATCCCGTGTCCAGGCTCTTCTCCACACACCCCAGGCAACCATGTGTGTGGACTACAGAGTCACTCTCCCTCCATGCCCTGGCTCTGGGCCCCTCTTCAGGGACTGGGACCAGTACAAGGCAGACACTGACACACTGGAGCAGGGATGAGGCTAGGATGCAGGGAGGGGATCCTTCCCAGAGAGAAGGCTTCATGCACTTAGAAAGGGCTGTGGCCCATGACATTCAGACCTTGATAGGGAGACAAACAGGGAGCCTGCAGTCCTGGAAGAGGACAGGGAGGCTGGATCTCCTGAGGACCCTGATGATCCCCAGAGTTGTGCAGCCACGGGTCTTTCCTCCCTCAGTGGACACCCCTTGGATCCAACCTCGCTGGGCCACAACTGGCATCTTTCCAGTCTCCATCCACTCCCAAGATATGGGGCACTCTGCTTATGGCTGCCCTGAAGCCGAAGCACCCCACAGCTCCCATCCACATGCACCCTGGGGTCCTGGGCTCCTCTCTGGTCCCCCTTTCACAGCAGTGCAGCCCCTGGTGGGGTTGGTGGCCAAGGTGTCCCCCTTGTTCTCCCTGCCTGCCAGATCTCTGCAGGCAGGCCCAGGATGGGCTCAGACCCATTTCCCTGCAGCATGTTAAAAAGAGCACAGCAGGTTCTTAACATCTTTATTAGTTTGTTGTTTTTTTTCCAACACAGTAAATCCTCTCTACAGCAACAAGTTAGTTAAATCCGGTTTACGTATTGCCGTCTCGTGAGTGCTGCAGCCTTGATGCCGCCATAACGAAACCAGGTTGCGCTCAGACTGAAAAATGCATTAAATTCCGCTGTGACTGGGAAAAAAGGAAAACCAACAAAAATCAAAAGAACAAACCACCAGGGAAAAGTAAACCAACCAACAAAACCAAGGTGAGGAACCAAAGGCGAGCACGGCCAGACCACCTCCAGCGGAACCACACAGCACCGCTTGGATGAGAATACAACGGGGAATGAACCCAAAGAGGTCAGGGACCGGACAAACCCTTATATATATTATGTATAGGTATTTATATATATATCATCTGGAAGGACACGCTGAGAAAACAAGAGATCGCAGCGGTATCTACAGTAAAAAGGAGCTACATAGCTTTCAGAGTCACACTGAGAAGGAAGCACACGGCAGAACAAAGTGGGGGACAAATGGGGACACTGGTGTTTTGGGGTGGCCATTCAATGTGGGAGGGGCTGGGTGGGGCACAGGTCTCAGGGCCAAAAGCCCTCATACACTCACTGGTAGCCCTGGGACACCTGTGCCCCTTGCTGGGCAGCAGGCACGGGGTCTAGGGGGCAAGTGCTTTTGGGGCGCTGGGTGGGACCTGCTCCCAGTGGGCTGGTTCTGCTCGTCCAGACGGTGGCACCCAGTGGGTCCCTTACAGGTCCCTGCTCGGGTTCCCCACGGACCACCCGCAAAGACCTGAGCACCCATCGCCAGAGCCAGGGGCTCCCTCACCCCAGGTGCAGGAGGAGCCGGGCTCTGCTGCTGGGGGGGCGGGCCAGGGACAGCAGCAGAGGCTGGGTGGCCGATGGTGGGGTTACGCGATGACGCGGCTGTCCGTGCCGAGCGCGGGAGGCTGGATCCACCTGTAGCTGGTGGCCGGATGGGGCCCCGCGGCTCAGGGGGAGCCAAGCCCTTGAGAGACACCCCGCTCAGTGCGCAGGCAAGATGCTGGGGAGGGAGTGGATTCGGGGGGGCCATGGTGGGTCTGGCCAGCTCTGTGGGCAAAGCCAGCCTGTGGGCAGAACCAGACACTGGGGTGCTCCCCACATTCCACGGGTCACCCCACACTGCCAGCACCTTGCAGTGATGCACCCTGCAGGGCAGAGAGTGCTGAGGGCTCCCCAGCATTGCAGGGGAGGAGTGTCTCATCTTATTGCTAATGGCTCCACTGCAGCGACACCCACGGGCTGTGGCGAAACTGGAGGGGGGATTTGCCATGTGATGTCCCCAAAGCCGGTGGCCTCTGAGCCCTGGCGGCCTCAGCCCAAGAGCTGCGAGTGGAACTGCCGGTGTGGCAGGGACAGAGCAAGCCAGGGCACACAGCCCCCCTTCCCCCTCCAGTGCATTTCTGGTGGCAGGTGGTGGCTGTCCTTCTTGCAACAAGGGACCAAGGAAGTGCCACTGCGGGCGAGGGCGTGGGCAGAGGCAGCGGGACGCCCATGCCACCCTCCTGCCCTGATGGCTTCTGGAGCAGGGCTGAGCCCTCTACCCCTGCCCTGGGGCAGCCCTCAGGGTACATGACCAGGGCAAGAGGACAGTTTGGGGTGCAATTTCTCACAATGCTCAGCTGGCTCTGGGACACCAGGTCCTGGGTGTGCTGGGGGATCCCATGCTAGCTCTCCCCAGGGAGGGCCAGCAGGGAGAAATGGAAGCTGCATCCCCAGGGAAGGGCCCAGTGACCTCCCAGTGAGCACCACTCCCTGTTCTTGTCCTCCTTCTGGCTTGGCCAGCCGTCGGTTGACCTTGGGGGACCGATCTACCTTCTGCGTCCTCTCCACATCCTGCTGTTCTGCCCACAGCCTGCTGTCCTGCCCCATCGCACCATCCTGTCCCCATCTCACCACCCCGTCCTGCTCCTTCATCCTGGCACTGTCCCCCTGCCACCCACCCTCCCAAGCCAGGGCCAAGCCAGTGCTAGGGAGGGTGAGGACCAATGCAGAACCATGTGTGACTGCTGGACAAAGCCAGGAGCCGGAGCCAGGAGGCAGTGAAGTGAAGCCCCTCTCCTTCTCCGGTACCAGACAAAGGGATGAGGCCAACAGCAAAGAAGACAAATCGATCCCAAAGGAGCGAGGGCCCTGGTAGAGGATGTCCACGGGGCAGGTGGGTGCTGGCGGGATGCTGACGGATGGGAGATGGCTCTGGAGGAGACGTCGGCAGCGGGTGTGGACCTCAGCACGATACCTCCATGGTGTGGTTGATCTGCCCCATGGCCTCGGTGCTCTCCGAGTGGGTGCAGGCACGCGGGCGGGTGCCATCCACTGAGCTGGCGCTGGTGAGGGAGGCCGTGCGGGAGCGTGCCAGGCGGGTCATGCTGGCGGATGGCACTGCACGGGTACAGAGAGATGGCCAGGGTGCTCAACTCCCCCCAAAAGCCAGAAGGACCTGAGCCAACATTGCCTCACACAAGCAAAGCCGCCGGTCCCACTCCCCGATGCGAATGACCCCAGGCACAAGCTTGCAGCATGCGGTGCTGTGACAACATGAGCAGCTCCAGGCTGGCACGGGACAGCAGGGCAGGGATAGGGTGCCCTGGCACATGTGCCAGGCACATCTCCCAGGCATGTGACCACTGAGCACAAGGCAGTGGGGACCCCTGGCCGTCACACTGCAGAGAAGTGAGCCGGGATGGGAGCTCTCCTGGCTCCCCAGTGTGTGCAAGGAAGGTGACACCTTCCTCCAGCCAGGATGCCCAGCAGGCACAGCTCCTGGCTGGCTGGAGGAGAGCACAGTGGGCACACTGCCGAGACTGTGCCTGCATCGGGGGGGACTTCTCCGAATGCCCTTTCTCAGCCCCCAGACCCGGCTCAGGGTGCCATCTCAGGCAAAGTGGAGCAGGGCAGAGGGCACCTGGCTGGGGAAGGCCAGCCCCGCACCCAGGCTGCTCCCAAAGGTGCCCAGGCAGCTCGAGGGCACAGGCCAGGCGGGCACCATGCAGCAGCAGGCACGGGCCGAGCAGCACTGAGCGGTACCTGTGCTTCCACTCAGCCTCCGATCCTTCAGGTGGGCGACTGGCAGGGGTGGAGCGGGAGAAGGGCAGGGAGGGCAGAAAGAGAGCGTCAGCTGTGCTGGCCGCTCCGTGGGGCCAGGAGCCCCTGCCCAGCCCCACGTGTGCATGCACACGGAACTGCACGTGTGCACACAGACCTGCACACACACAGACACATGTGCATGTGCATGTGGACCTGAAAACACACACGTGTGTATGTGGACCTTCACATGTGTGCACACACAGGTACGCACACAGACCTGCACAGACACACATACACACACACGTGCCCATGGACCTATGCACACACATATGCACACAGACTTGTGCACGTGGACTCTGCACGTCTGTGTGCACACACAGCCCCTGCTTGTGCATGCCCACAGACATGTAAGTGTGCGTGCATGCACAGAGATCCTGTCCACACACGTATGTACACACAGAGCCTTTGTACACACATCTGTGTGCGCACAGAGCCTGCACATCTCGCACCCCTACGAATGCACAGATAGACATCTTGTGCACCTGCACATACAACGCCACAGACGCACGTGCAGCTTTCCATCAGGATGGGCACGCGGGGGTGCCAGGCTTCTCTCCCATGGCAGGGTCAGCACACGCACACACAGGCACACACACATGTGCACACACAGGCATGTGCCAGCCCCCTGCCCAGCCCTGGCACTCACTGTAGCCCATGCCTTGCAGGAAGTACTTGAAGGCTTCGGTCAGCTTGCCAGGCTGCAGGGAGAGAGCACGCTGAGTTGAGGCAGCACCAGGGCCGAGATCCCCACTTAGCCCTGAGTTGCCTCTGGCAGCCCCTGCCAAAGACCCCTATGCCCACCTTAGCCCATCCCCTGCTAGCCAGGGACAGAACCCGTGCATGTCTCAGGGCCCAGTGTACCCAGTTAACTGGGGAAATTGTGAGGGCTCACCTGTGTGACCTGGGGCAGCCCACCGGAGTCAGCCATCTGCAGAGAGAAGGTCCTGCTTAGTATGGGAGGGTGCCTTTGCTGCCCACCCTGTCCCCTGGTACCTGCTCGCAGGATGCCACTGCTGGGGCCACACTGCTCTCCCCACCTGTCCCCAGCCCTGTGGCCAGGACGGGCCTCAAATGGGGAGATGGGGACACCCTGCAACCCTGGGGCAGAGGGCAATGGGGCACTTCATGGGCAGGAGGGACCGCCCAGCTGCCCCCTGCCACCCACCTACCTTCAGGAAGGTGGTGTTGGTGGGATCCAACTTGGAGTTACACTCCACCTGCAGGTGAGAGGCATGATATTAGCACCCTGGGGTGCCCTGAGCCTGGCAGAAGTGGCCCACAGGTACTGCTACTGGCCCATGGCACTCCAGCTGGCACATCCCACCCCAGCCAGGTGGAGATAGGGTGCTAGGCAAGCCCTGAGCCTGCAGAACCACCATCCCTTGCCATGGGACAGAGGGGACCTTCCTCCTGCCAGGCAGTGTCTGGGCAAGGATGGGGGCTGGAAGGATAGGGGAGAGCGGCTGGTGAGGCATCCTGTGTATCACACACGTGTACAAGCACACAAGTGTGCTCATGTGCATATGCACAGAGGTACATGTGCTGGAGGTGGGGGGTGTGTGCATGCAGTTACACATTATGTACAGATGTGGCCACCTGCACAGTACCTGAGGCTGATTGTGCAAGCGTGGACAACCATGTGGATGTGTGCAAGCACATGCGTGTGCTAGCAGCTCTTTGGGTGCATATGGCCAAGCAGGGGGTGTGTCGACACATCAGACCATGCATGTTGTGAGCATGTCTGGGCATATGACGAAGGGGAGGTTTTCCAGGTGTGGCAACCATGCACAGATGCATATGCACACACGCTCACACGAGCAGGTAGGTTTGCACATCAGCACACTCCCGCACACAGGACCTCACGTGTGTCTGAGCAGGCAGTGAGCATGAGCACACCCACACGTGGGCACGGTCTGCGTGCCACCCCGCAGACACTACCCCATCACTCACCACCCCCTCTTCAGCAGGTGCATTGTCTCCGACCACCAGCATCACAGGGCAGCTGGAAGTGAGAGGAGGAAGGAGCACAGTCAGGGCTTGGCCTGGGTGGACTCCGCTGCCCTGGGACCTCCCCTATGCCATGCCAGTGCGACTCTTACCGCAGCGTCTTGGCATTGGGCACAGTCCCAGGCCGGTTGATGTCCAGGTCCCTGCGGCTGATGAAGGAAAAAGAGGGCCAGTGTGAGGCCATGGGCAGGTGCTGCCACCAATGCCATAGCACAAGAGCTGGGGCACTGCCAGCTCTGGAAAGCAGCACCCAGCCCCACTGTCCTGGCACCCTGTGGATGGAGGACCCCATGGCCATCTCTGCCATGACCCAAGCAGACCCTGCACCACGGGATGCAGAGTAGCAATGCTCCCAACCCCCTGTACACATGGGACAGCATCTCTGCCCCCTTCTCCAGGCCTATGCCAGCCCCCTGTGCAGCCATGGGCCCTGGGACATGGTAAGGCTCTGGCACAGGTGCCACCACTTCCACATCCCTGGCCAGCACTGGTGGCCACCTTTGCACTGCTGCCTGCCTGCACCGGAGGGTGATGGCAGCACCCAAAAGGGGTCAGGGTTCCCATGGTGCCCTCAGGGCCACCCAGCAGCGCTGCAGCCCCTCACCCTGGTGCAGACAGGGGGGCAGCCTGTTGGCAGGGCCACCAGGGGTGCTCACCTGTTGTACATGTTGAGGAAGAGCTGGAGGTTGAACTGGTTCACCACACTGCTGATCTGCTGCCGGTAACTCTGCACCAGTTCTGTGTTGTTCACCAACTCTTCCTGTGCCAGCAGGAGATGGAGATCAGGGCAGGCGCTGCTGGGTGCCGTGGAGACACCCCGCTCCCCCAGGCCTGCCCATGCTGTGCCAGCAAGGGGGGCAGAGGAGGAGGGTGCTGGGCAATGCAGCTGGGCACAGCGGTGCTGCAAGCAGCACACCCAGGCAGGATGCGGGCATGAGTCGCACGCTCATCGAGGCTAATCCCCGGATCAGGCAGGAGGGAAGCAGGCAGGGCTTGGCTAATTCCATCCCTGGGCATGGGGCAGGTCCAGTGGCACTGTGGCACCCGGCAGGCAGGGCAGGGCACAGCCCGGGTGACCCAGCTGGGATGCTGGGTAGGGGGCTGGTGGCAGGGGGCCGGCAGGATGCGCAGCCCTTACCTGGCTGAACAGGTGGGACAGGACAGTGTCCGGCAGCGTGCTGGTGAGGCCAGAGAGCTGTGGAGGGAGCACAAGGGAGTTACAGCTCCGCCGTGGCTGGCTCATGCCCCAGGGAGCTGCCAGGGACGGGATGGGGCCCTGCTCACCTTGGCAGCTGCCCAGTCAATCCAGCCTTTGCCATTGGGGTCGATGTTCATGAGGACCAGTCCTTCGACCAGGTCGGGGAAGATGAGCTGCAGTGAGCAAGAGGGATGACGCTCAGCAGGAAAGGGAGACTGAGGGGCAGCCCCCCACCAGCACCACTGCCCACTGCACAGGCATTGCACAGGGTTGACATGGCCCTGTCCTGGGAGCAATGGGAGACCTGTGGCAAGACTGCCTGGCTACCATGGCCAAGGCACTGCCATCCTGGCCCCTTGGCCCTCCAGGAACCTTCACAGCAGCACAGCCTGCCAAGGGGCGTCAGCTCCTACTCTTCCCCACGCCCCAGGCTGACAGCAGGTACAGTCAACTCAGGGCCAGCCCATTCCAGCCCCAGGCTCACCGCAAACTTGGCCAGCACGTAGGCTCCTGCCCCAACACCGATCCCGATCACGTACTTGAACCTGGAAAGCAGAGAGGTGCATATGGAGGGACGGTGGGTGCCAGCATGGGTTGCCTGGGGCACTGCTCCACCCACAGTTTGGGGCACAAGAAGACATGCAGGGTGCCAGCTTACAGGGACAATTCCCCCAGCCCCAAACCCTTGCCTCCTGCCCATCTCCCTGCCCAGCACCCTCAGCCAGCAGCCATGGAGGAGAGGCTGACTCACCCAAAATGCTGCACCACGCTGGGTAACATGGCAGCCAGCTGGTCCATTGATGGGTACTGGTACCTGTGGCACAGGGAGGCACAGGACAGCGGTTATGGGACCTGCGCAGAGTGGGAAGGCTGGGGACAGGGCAGCTGGGCTGCCGAAAGTGGGCAGGGAAAATGCCACCCACCTGCAAACCACCCCATTGACCACCCTGGGCCAGTTGGCTGCCACAGGCTTTGATACAGTTCAGAGAGACCGACAGGCAGGGCATTACTGCCCAAGCAGTGACAACCCAGTGGGCAGGGAGGTGACATCCCAGCAGGCAGAGTGAGCCCCCAAAGCTGGCACCTACCCCTGAGGGAACTGCGAGGCTCCTGCCTGCTGGCCCGGCGCGTCCACATGGCACACCACAAAGTGCTTTGTGATCTCCTGCATGTCCTCGTAGTTGAAGAAGGTGTTGAAGCAAAGCTTGTCTGTCAAAGGGCAGGCAGGGATCAGAGACGAAACACCCCAGCACGGGGGCCTGGTGGGCCAGGGGAGCATGGAGAGAGGTTGCCTGCCCTCCCACTGCCCTTCAGCCGGGAGGTGACATGCCATCAAAGCCCTCCTATCCCTTTCCCTCCAGGCTCCTTGTCCCTACAGCAGAGACCACAGCCACTGTTAGCAAGGTCTGCATCCCTACTGGTGTTGGGAGGCATGGGGATGGACGGACACAGCCAGGAGGATGAGGAGTTTGGGTGAGCCTCGTCTTCTTGGAGGGATGGGGCTGGGGGATGCAAAGCCCGGAGCTGCAGGACCACCCAGCAGGCAGTGGGATTAGCAGCCCAGAGTGTTATCGGCCCTATCTAAAATTCCCAGAAAGGGCTCAAGCAAACATGGGATTTGAGAAACGGCTGCAAATCTCCCTGCTTGGAAACAGTCAAAGAAACAGCCTCAGCGCTGCTGTGGACGGGCCACCACCATTGCAGCAGGATATAGCCATTGCCGGGGCTTGGAGGATGCTGCCACCCATGGCATCGGTGCTGGGCCATCCCTCCCAAAATATGGGGGTGAGGCAGGTTGTAAGGTCCATTGCAACCAACATGATGCATCCCTGGACACAAGAGTGCTGCTGTGATGGAGAGGCAGTTCACGTAGCATGCCAGTGACTCAGCCTCAGCCGCCAGTGGAAGGGGAGTTGATTCTCCCTGCTCACAGGGCACTGGGCATCCTGGCTTACCCGGGGGGCACAGCCCGGGGAAGAGGTCTGGGGTGCAGGTCCAAGGCTGCAGGCTAACAGAGAGCACAGCATCCCCAAATCCAGAGCCCCGGCTCAGCATCCCTCTTTCCCTGCCCCTCAGGGTCCCTTCTTCCTTGATATTCCCTGTCACCTTCAGCCCCCTCCATGCCCTGCTGCCAGCCAGGTCCGTGCTCTGAATACCAACAGGCTGGCAGCGGCGGCGGGGACTGACCCAGCATCCCCTACGTCCCATCCCTGCCTGGCGTGGGCGGGTGGACAGCCAGCACTGGGGTGGGCAAGAACTCCTGGCTGTGCCTGGCCCAGGCTTTGGGTTCGGCTGAGCGTCCAAACCCTCCTGGTGCTTTCAGATGCCTGGGGAGACCCAGTGCAGCCCCGGGACCCTCCATGGGAAGAGGCAAATAAGCTGAGCCAGGGGCTTTGGCCGACATCCTGGCACCCTGTGCAGCCCCAGGCTTGCTCCCGCCTGCCCCTGCACCCCATGGCCCAGGGACCAGCACTCACGGTTGAGGCCCACATCGTGGTATGTCAGGATGGCCGGGCGATTTCCCCTCGGTGAGCCCCGGATGACCACGTGCAGCAGCCCGTAGGGGGTCTCAATGTCATGTTCCTGGGGGAACAGGAGAGATGGGATGACACCTGCCTGCCCCAAGACATCCTCTCCTGCCCTGTCATCCCACCCCTCACCACTGCTTCCCCAGGTGGCTGGGTGTCATGAGAGCACAAGGGAAGGAGGAGCAGCCATCATGGGAAAAACCCCAGCTTTGGGCATCTCAGCGGTGACAGAAGGCAGGACAAATCACATACAAATGCTCCCAGCCTCCACTGACCTGGCTTCCTGGGAAGGGAAGGGAAGGGAAGGGAAGGGAAGGGAATGAAGGAAGGACTTGCAATAGGATAACAGGATTTAGGATTGGACAGGTGTATCATGGGATGGTATCAAGGGATAAAGGTTTGGGATGGGATGGGATGGGATGGGATGATCTAAGAGGGCTTGGGAGAGGAGGATTGAGGGACAGGACAGGTGGACCACAGGATGGGACAGGAGATCTTTGAGGGCCTGAGACTGAGGGATTTTTGGCAACAGGGTGGGGGATCACAGCATGGCCTAGCTGGCCTGGATTCGCTGTGCCTGGGACAAACAGGCAGAGGTCAGACCCTGGACACCACCCCAGGAAATGCTGCAGCCTGATTCCAAAATGACAGCTAAAGTAACTTTAAAATCCCTTGGTCTGAAATGGCTGTGCCCCCATACAGAGACCAAGACTGCCCTGTGCCTCAGTTTCCCTGGCTGGGAGGGCTCCAGCCTCACCTTCACAGCCATTGTCCCCAGCCAGCAAGGGAAACTGAGGCTGCATGCCCAGGTGCTGACCAAGGCATTGCCTAGGGACCAGGGATCCCCTCCAGATGCCCATGCCTGCCAGCCAGCCCACTGGCAGTGACCTCGAAGCTGGGATCTGGCGGGTGCAGGAGCATCACACGCCGAGCAGGGCTGGGCAGGGGATGCTGGCAAGGTGCCCAACCGGCACAGTCTTCGGTGCGGGTACTGGCAGCCCCATGGATGGACTAGAGGGAGGGGAGCGGGTACAAGGATGCTCCCGTGGGCTGCACACCGCCAAGGACTCTGAAGGACACGGGCCTCAGGTGGGAGGAACCGCATGAGGACAGGATCTCCTCACTGCAGTGCCTCCCCTCACTGAGATCCACTGTCCCCGGGGGGACGCAGCGCCCGAGGGCAGCTCAAGGGCTCTGTGGAGACAGTGCTCGGCTCCCCAAGGGCACGCTGTCCCCAGCCCTCATCAGCTGTCCTTCCACTCCCCGGGGCTGTATCAGGCAGCAGGCGATGAGCAGGGACATTGCCCTGCAACAATGCATGGGGAAACTGAGGCAGAGGAAGGGCCTGACCCCACGTCACAGAGCAGGAGGCATCCATGTGGTCTGATCCTGGGCACAGGGCTGCTTCCTTGCCATCACCATGCCCACAGTCCCCATCACAGCCCCAACAGCTCAGTCTCCAATCCCACCCCAAAATCACATGCCCAAGGTGGCAGCTCCTTCCCCAGCACTGCTACCACCCCCCAAACACACGGCAGGCACATCCCTGCTCGTGGCGCAGCCTCTGCAGCATCGCTGGGTACGACAGCCCTGCCCTTTGCCGCAGGGATGCTCACTGAGGAGGAGAGGCTAGGGATGCAGGGGATGCAGGCAGGGAGGGGGGGGGGGGGGGGCAGTGACAACCCATGGCCCCAGCGAGGAGGGGTGCGGGCGTCACAGCACCCATAGCTGCCTGAGAGACCCCAGCCCTGTCCAGGTTACCCGCTTGCCACTGCAGTGCTCCCACCTCGCTCACCCCCCTCCACACTAGCCTGTTGCCATCGGATATTGCCGTCAGCACAGAGGCCAGAAGGCATCCAAAGGATTGCTTCAAAACAGCAAGAGACCCTCTCCCTCTGCAACTCTGGGGGTGGGGAAGGGGCAGCATGCCTCCTCCCCCATCAGCAGTCAGCCCCAGCACAGCTCACAGCTGCTGCAGCTGTGCTCACTCACCCTCAGCCTCAGCACAGCATCTCTGCTGGGCTCGGGGAGGACATGCTCAAGGACAATGCGTCCCCGAAATCTGCGGCATGTCAGGGATGCGGCAGTGGGGCTTGGGGAAGGAACAGCTCCCCAGCAGCAGGAACCTCCCGGCAGCAACGCCTGCCTGGCCCACGCCAAGCCCTGCTGGGTGCGAAGCTCCAGCCTGGGTGAACGGGGGAGGTACTGGGGCAAAACTCCCTGGGAAGGGAGGGCAGCAAGCACAGGAATGGTGGTACCTACCCCATCCCAGCACTCAGGCATGGTGAGGAACCGGGTGGACGAGGCTGCGCAGGCAGGGTGGGCCGAGCACGGGGTCCTGGCGTGGGGCACAGCAGTGCAGCAGGCTGGGGCAAAGCAGAGCTCTGCGCTGGCTCAGCCCCTCACCTCGATTTATAGCGAAGCCCCAGCCCTGCGCTAAGCCCTCCCTCTCCCTTCCCCCTCGATGCGACGCGCAGCCCCGGCAGGTTTGGCGTCCATTGCGGGCAAGCGCTGCAATGGAGCCAGCACTCAGCCATTGGCTGCCACGGGAATTATTCATGCTCCAATTGGCCTCAAGCACCCTTGTTTATGAAGAAAAAACGTCTCGCACCGTGCGGTACCTGCTCCATCTTCCCTCCTTCGGCAAACCGAGACAGGCAGGGGTGCCAGGACAGGGTTGCACTCGCACCCCTTGCAACTCACACAGCAGCATCACGACAGAGCCCAGCAATGCTCCCCCGCACCCATCATGCACACACGTGTGACTCCAGCCCCACGCAAACATGCAGAATCATGCTTGAGCCTGCAGCCACCCAGACCAAGGCCCTGCAGCAACGCACATGCACCAGAAAGCACACACACCCCCACGAACAGACATGGGTACACACTATACACACAGGAGAAGGATGCAGCAGGCATGCTCCGCATACGCATGTGACCATGCACATACATGCACAGGAACACATACCAACACAGACACACAGGGGCCAGGCAAAACCATGTCCCCCCACGTCTGTGCATGCAAACTTTGGAAAAAAAAATACAATGACCCATGCTGAAGCACACGCACCCCACGAAATGCTTGTGCATACCCACATGGGGTTGGCCCCTGTGTGTCTGTATGGGTACATGTTGCTGTGCGTATATGTGCATGGTAATGTGCATATAAGGAGCACACCTGCTGCATCCTTCTCCCATGTGCTTAGCGTGTATGCCATGGCCATCACTCATGCCCATGGATGCACAACAACCTGCACACACACAGAACCTTGTGCACAGAGGGGCACGTGCATATACACATGTGAAAACTGCCTGGGTACCTGTGTTACCTTACCCAGTAGCATGGTCATCCCACCTGCTGCGGGATGCTGGCATGCAGGGGATATGCAGGATTTAGCCCCAGTCTGGACGTCACCAGTGGCAAGTAAATAAGGCAGGAGAAAAGACAACCCAGCAGTGCCGAGGGGTTGGATCCTGTCCCTGGGCCAACGCGTGCTGTATGCACACGCACATGCATGTGTATTCCCACGTGTGCAGGCAGATGGTTTCTGCCCTGATTCCAGTGAGGCTTCACGAGAGGGTGAGTCCATCTGCCTGCAGCTCGCACCCACAGACGGCCTTGTGCTGCCAAGGCCCCAAAAGCCCCGCCGGGAGGCCCTGGGTGCCTTCCCCCTGCACCCTGACCACCCCTGCCCAGCCCAGCACCACTCTCCAGCTCAGCACAACTGGTACCTGAGCCGCTCCAGCACACAAAGCTGGGCAATCATGGATGGCGAGAGAGTCCTGCGGTCCCTCCAGCGCCTGCCCAAAGGGGCTGGAGAGCCACGTGGCAGTGCTGGACCAGGGCAGCATCCAGCAGGGACCCTCCAGCCTCCCTGCCCACCACAGGGATGCTCCGTGCCAGCTGGAGCCTGCCATCACCTCTGCATCATCCCCACCCCGGCAGCTCACCACAGCTTGCTTCCTCCATGCCCTGGCACACACCACAGCCATGGGCAGAGGCGGTCCAGCTGCTGTCACCAGCACATGCACGGGCTTCCCCACATGGCAAAGCCCCATGTCCTTGGCTTCACCCAGCAGGCTCGTTCCTGTGGAGTCTCTGATGTCTAATATGAGGGCTGAGTGACTTTTCCCTGCGGACAGCCCTTTCCTTGACCTGGACAAATGATCACCCAGAGCTGGTGGGGAGCCAGTGAAAGGAGTGTCCTGCAAACAAGTCAGGGTTGGGCAGCCAGTGGCTCTGGACATGGGAGAAAGGACAGACAGACAGGCAGGCAGAGGGATGGCATCCACCTTGCCTCCACCAAAGAGGCTTTCCTCTGCACTGCTTTGTCCTACAGGGAGCTCATACTCAAGCCTAGAGAGATGCATCTCTGCTAACGAAGGACCATGTGTGAGAGGGAAGCCCTGCTCCCAGGTGGTTCCTGGCACAGGGACAAAGCCGTTTGTGGATCTGGGTGCCATTTTTGCTTTCCTCGGCCCTGTTGCCTGTGGAGCCAAAGAGTACAAGTAGCCACAGCCTCCAGGAAAAAGCAAGAGATGCAGAGGGGCATGAGCAGGCAAAAAAAGACAGAAGGTGGCAAAATAGAGGGGAGAAGGGGTGGAAAAGCTGAGGTGAAGTAAGACGTGAATGCAAAAGGGCAGCAGGGAGATGGGAGGGCTGAGCAAGGCTGGCTCCACTTGAATGCCATCAGATGGCATCGCCACCCTATTGGCTACTAGCCCATCCACGTGGTGGGTGGCCCAGACCTCCAGCAGGGCCAGGGCGCCCAGGTCTCAGGGCAGAGGCACCTGCCCCCCCCGCACTCCTGCACCTTGGCCTATGCCAGCAGCCCCAAGGGCTTTACTTCGGTGGGCAGCAGCAGTGGGGGATCCCTGCTCCCCCAGCCAGGCCACAGCATCTTGGCAAGGGAGCAGCAACTGGCTCTGGGGAGGAGCAGAGGGACAGTGAAGAGAAGCTGGGGGCTGGATTGAATTACCCAAGAAGATGAGCCTAGAAAATGGGGTAAGATCTCCCCAAGGAAGGGCAGGCAGCCCCCAGCCTTTGCAGGAAACCAACCTGCAAAGCGCTGGGGGGCGGGGAAGGAGGGGGTTGCCCCAACACAGCCTGGGAAGCTCATCCCATCTCCACCCTGAGACTCTTGGAAGGGAACCAAGAGGGCACAGGGCCTGGCTGGCTTGGGAAAAGCCACCTTGATCCTTGCCCAGTTCATTTTTTTAGGTACCGAGGGCATGCAGGTGCATCACTGTGGCATTTGCCGTCCGGAACCGCTCCACCTGGGCACCACTGGGGACACAGTTCAGTGTCACCATGGGCCAGTCCCTGAAATACTGGCATGCAAAGATTGTCCTAGGAGAGTCATTGCTCTTTAACATCCCCTGCATGCCAACCAAGCCCTGCCCCAGCACAGCTGAGTGAGAGTCATACTGGTGCCTGTGGCACTACGGGGAGCTCTGGGCAGCCTGTCACTGCCGCCTCCCTCTTCTTCCTTGCCTTCCTCTCCCTCCTCGCCCTCACTTCAGTGACACCAGGAGGTTTGGTTTCTTCTCCAGTGGTCAACAGGGACCCTGAGCAAGCAGAGCAAGGAGCAGCCCAGACCCGCACAGCCTGCTTCTCCCCACCCCAGCATCTCACCAGCTTTGGAGCTGCTGGGAAGGGCGGCATTTCTTTTCCACCACTGCCATTTTTGAATAATTTTGTGGCCTCCAAGAGGGCCACCAGAATTCTACCCTGTGAACCACAGCAGCTGCTGCCCAGCATCCTGACAAAAGTCCTTGCTCCCTGACCGGCTGCACCCTGCCACCCGCACAGGTGATGGAGACAGCCCCAAAAGCCTGGGCACTGCCTTGGGTCTGCCAAAATGGGGACCTGGGCTCCCCTGCCCCTCTCCCAGAATGAATGAAATCCAGATTTATTTTATCCTTGCAGCTGCTGCTGTTTCAGCCAGCACCACCCAAGCCCACACTCCTGGCAGTCCAGCCACTGGCAAAGCAGCAACATACGACCTGAAGTCGGTCACTGGTGTCCCCTGGGTGGGGGGATGCTTTGGGAGAGGGACAGGCAGCAAGCTGGGGTCTGGCAGCCCCACTACCCTCCCTCCCCATCTACCGGCACCCTGGTCTCTGCAGGGGGAACCTGGTGTGGGATGAGCTCGGGCAGAGGTGTGAGAGCCATGAAGACCAACACAGGAGCCAGGCAGGACCTGAGCCCCTGCGAGCCCCAAGGCCATGTCATGGGGTTCCTCCAGAGAGGCGAAATGGAGGTACAAGGTGGGCAGGCGCCAGCCCGGGCAGCAGAGGGGCCCTGCTCTCCAAGAGAGGTGGGTGGTATGGGGAGGCAATGCCCCAGCCCTCCAAAAAAGAAAGAGGCTTTCAAACATCTTTATGTAAGCAGGGAGCTGGCATCACCCGGGAAACCATTGCCATAGCAATGGTAGAGGAGCTGGAAAAGCAGCTCGGCCTTTCTGAGAAGAAATCGCCTGCTTTAAAGAGGTTTTGTCCCGGGCCCATCGCCAAGTGCCCGCCAGCCACATCCGAGCACCAACACAGAGCATGCCTGGCAGCAACCCCCCCCGTCCCCTGTCCCCTCCTGCCGGGGACCACGATGGACGTGCAGCCCCATGCACAGGCACCGACCAGGCACTGCATCCCCATGGAAGGGGGGGACAGCAACACCCCTGGGTCCGCTCAGTGCCCTGCAGCATTCCCCAGCCGCAGGCTGCTGTTCCACGTAGGACCCAGAGGTGGGGGGCACCCCTCATGGCTGGTCCTACCTTCCAGTCCGTGTCCACAGCAGAGAGGAAGACATCCGAGTTCTCCTGGGGAGAGAAGGAGCCGTTAGGGACAGAGACATCCCCCCGCCATCCCTCACTCCTGTGGTGCCCTCCTCCCACCCAACTCATGAAGTCCCCTGACACCACAAGCACCCACTCCCTGGGGCAGCACTGGCTGCAGGGGGACACGATGTCCACACATGTGCACACATACACGCACATCTACAATACCCGCACACATGTGCATGCACTACCTGCACGTGTGCACACACACAAGTGTGTATTAGCATGTATCTGCAACATCTTCACACACATACATCATCACACCAAACCAGAACCAGTGCTCACCCATGCAGGTGCATTGATACCAGCACACGTCTGCACACACATGCACTGAATACCAACACATGGGCACACACGTGTACCCAATATCAGCACACACACCCCACACACACAAGCTCCCACTTAAGCACCCACGTCCTGGCACCCCACGTGCAGGAGCTGGAGCCAGTGCAGTCACCGGACTCACCAGCTCGGCATCCTGGCCCCGCAGCAGTGGCTTCTCCTCGGTGAAGCGCAGCTCATGCAGCCCTGCCATGGTCATCTCCTGCAGCAGCAGCCCTGCCCAGGGCAAGGGAGATGTCAGTGCTCCTGGGGACCTGACTTGGTTCCCTTCGCCCCAGGCCTCTGGAGCCTCCCACTCCCTCCTCATGGGGACGGGACCCAAATCATCACTCCACCCATCTACCACGGGGACTTGGTGCTTCAGCTTGTCTGGAGGCCACAGCGAGCCCCTCCGCTGGGAGCTGGAAGCATGCAGGGGGCAGGCAGTGCCTGGAGGAGCTCAGCTCCCAGTTCCCACCCAGGTCCGGTTCTCCCAGTTAAGGACAGACCTGTCTCCAAGGCATGGTCTTAGGCAAACTGGGAGACCAACCTGGTCTGTCCATGCCAGTCGCCCCTGTAAGCACTCAATCCAGGGCAAGAGCATCCCAACTCCCACCCCAGCTTCCAGCATCGGTCAGAGAGAGAAAATCCGATGTTTTGGCTGGTTTTAGGCTGCAGACAGATACAGGTGGGAGAGAGGAAGATCTCCCTGCACAGCCAGAATGAGGTGAGATGTTTGTTAGCCATGCTGGGAGGCAGAGGGATGCTCTGAGCAGCAGGGGAGCAGAGAGACAGCCTGAAGTTTGTATTGCAATGATGGGAGAAAACAAAATGTGAAGCCTTGACTCCTAAACTCTTCTCCTTGCCTGCGAAACAGGTGCTGGCCAGCTGGCAGCTCAGACCCAGTGCTTGCAGGGACAGACTTCACCATGGAGCTGCCATTCAGCAGAGGTATGAGACTGGATGCTGCTGACCACGGCACCAGGATTTCATACCCCCGCAATGCCAGCACCTCCAAAAACACCCACAGGCATGAGCCCAGCTTAGAAAGCAGAGGGCAGCAAGGGGATGCCTGTGCCCCCAGCAGCTGGCTGCACACAGAAGGTGACAGACAAGGGGGACACGGGACAATCCAGGCTCCCCTGCGTATAGACGGGGTGGGTAACTGGCAGGTCCCAGTGCAAGGGGATTATTTGCGCTCAGGCAGGATCCAGTCCTCAGGCGTTTGCCTTCGCAGCCTCTGCTTCCACCCCTTCCCCAAGGCCAAGCCTTCGGAGGAGTTGTTGCTGCTCTGAATGGGCCAGCACCAGTCCCACATCCCTTCCACTGGCTACCCACTCTTTGCAATCTCCCTGGGGATACCGGGGGTGATAAGGGACCCCGCTAGCACAGCAGCAGGCACGGACCCCAGTCCATTCACAGCCTTGGCCAAGCCTGCTCCACTTTGTCCACCTTCAAACCTGGGTCAACCCAGGTTGTCCATGTGGAAAGGCCAAGCAATGCCACGAGCATTGCAAGGCCACCAGGAGTACGGGAGCTGGTCATAAACTCCCCTCCAAAGCTGGCTTTTGCTCATCCAACTGGGTTTTCCATTCAAAAACCAAGCAGGCTATGCCACCTGGCTGCTTTCTGCAGACACCGCACTTCGCTTTGCTCCTTGGGAGCCATCCAACAAACCAGAACTGTTTGGAGGGAGAAACACCACCATGAAGCCTCCCGGCACTCTCCCGGCACCCAGCATCGGGGGTCTCCGTGTCACCCCCTGCGCAGAGGGTCCCGCTGCACCAGGGGCCGTGCAAAACTCCAGCGGGAAGAGGTGCCGACAGCCCCATGGAGAGGCACACGTCTGGGGCATGCTGCTCCAGGCTGGGCTGCTGCTGGGGAAATGGCTTTCCACAAGGGGATAGTCCTCGCCTGCAGCCCACCAGCACAGCCGAGATGATGCAGCCTGAAGAGCCACCAACCAAGCAACCCCGCGATCCCCTGGGGCATGATCCCAGGGTTAAAAAATGGGAGGAAAATCAGCCTCACCGGTAGCTGGGTCTGGAAGAGAGCAGGAGTGTCCCACGCCGACCACACCAACCCACTGTGTGGCCGCAGCCCCAGGGTGGCTGGGAACAGCACTTAGTGTATGGTGAATGCCTTTATTAATTAAAGCCTCCAGCTAGTATGGGAGGGAGGGTGGCCGAGCAATGAGGAAAGGCCCTGTGACCTTGCTTGCGTGGTGGGGGGGAAAGCTGGCTCAGAAGGGACGTGGCAGAGCCCTGTGCCAATCAGCATCCTCAGTGCAGGATGGATGGTCACCTAAAGTGGTGCTGAGCACAGGAATGGAGGAGGGATTGGCATGTCAGGGAGTCCCATGGGTGCAACAGTCTGCGAGCAGGATCACAGCCGTGCTGCCAGCTTCCCGTGGGTGCTCTGCTTCCCATGGCACTCCAAAGGTACCCTCGTCCCTGCTCCTGCCAGCACAGCAGTGGGGCTGTGGGTAGTGTCACCCAGCCTGGTGGGCCACTGTCACTGCGGAGGGCTGGTGAGGAAGCCATGGCTCCAGGTCTCCTAGCCAAAACAATTTGGCTCCCATCGCACACCGGGGCATGTGGCTGGCTGGCAACGAGCCCTTTTCACTCCAGCTTGCCCAATGCTCCCCAACAGCACCCATCCCCAGGGTGCCGCCCCAAGCGCACCCATCTCTGCTCCCACTCTGCCTTCCCACTGCGGTGCCACCATTTCCTGGGCACAGCTGGCACACGCCTCCTCCCTAATCCCATATCAGTCCCAAACCCAGCACGACATTAATGCTCTGTTTGGGACTAGTGCTCTGCCCTGCCAGGGCCCTGGCACTGCATATATAGACAGGGATGGAAACAGCCACGTTGGCTTACGTTCCCCAGGGATCTGCAGTCCAGTGTTGGCTTATTGGAGGAGAACCAGCACATGGCAAGGAAATACACTATCATTATTATTATTATTATTATTATTGTTATTATTATCATCATCATCACCATGAGGCTGTGGAAAGGGTTTAACACTGGGCAGTGTGCCTGGTCAGAAGGCAGGGGTCCCTCGGACGACCCACCAGCCTCACAGGAGTCTCCTCACTGACCACCTGTGTCCTGCCCTGGCGCAGACGTGGCACCCACAGGATGTCAGCACGGATTCTCTGGGCTGAGCAGTGCGTGACAGACAGGGAAGCAATTCTGGAGGAGGAAGGGCTGGCCCCTGCCAGGCAGCGAAGCCAAGGCCACCTCCAGCGAGGCAGGGAGAGGGAGGAAGGGAACCTGCAGCCCAGTCCGAGACATGGAAGCATGCCCACAGCATCGTCCCCCGAGCAGGACTGCGAAGGACCCGCGATGAGGTGGAGGAAAACCCCAGTGTGACACAGCCTGGGCCACCTCCCGCCCTGCCAGTGCAGGATAAACATCCACAGCTTGCTCTGCCCCCATGGGGGGGCACAGCTCTGCACCCCAGCAGCCCCCACAAACCAGCCTAACAGTGTGGTCCAACTGGGGAGCGCAGGAGCGGACAGGCCACAGCGCAAGACCCACCAGTGCCACTGATGCAGGGGTTGAGCATCCCGGGTTCGGGGGGCGGTGGCGGCAGCGGGGGGCTCTGCTGGGGTGCAGGCTGTCTCGCAGTGGCTGTTGCTAAGAGCAACCTCCTCCCCAGCCCCAGCCCCATCCTCGGGGCACCCGGGCGGCGGGGAGAATCCCAGGGGAGGCCGGCGGAGGAGCAGGCACCGAAGCGATGCTCCCGCAGTCCCACAGGCACACACCCCCCGCCGCGACCCTGGCTGTCTGCTTGGCGGACCCCCGTGCCAGGAGGCTGCCCCCTCCCCCCCCAGCACCATCAGGCTGGGCTTCCCCCGCTGCAGCCCTGGCACCTCCTCAGGCATCACCTCCCGCACCCCAAAAAGCATCGTTCCCCCCAGCAGCTCATCCCTCGGGGAGAAGAGGCAACGGCGGGGGCAGGGGGGGCAGCCCCATCTCCTAGGCAGGGGCTGAAGGCTCTTCCCCCCCGCCCCGGCCCCAACCCCATCACGCCAGCGCCCCGCTC
>NW_010972528.1:69117-93815 GCF_000737465.1 Haliaeetus leucocephalus
GGGGTTACACGGGAGCCGGGGTGCTGCCGGGGGTGTTCCAGGGGAGACGGAGCACTGCCAGGGGGGTTACAGGGGCGATGGAGCGCTGCCTGGGGGGTTGCAGGGGCGATGGAGTGCTGCCGGGGGGGTTACAGGGGAGATGGAGCGCTGCTGTGGGGGTTACAGGGGAGATGGAGCACTGCTGGGGGGTTACATGGGAGAGGGAGTGCTGTGCGTGGGGGTGGCACACATCACCCTGCAGGGAACCATGGAGGTCCCAGAGCTGGACCATGATGGCTAATGGGTCCAGGGGGTCCCTGTGGTTATGGGGCCCCGGGAGCAGGGCATGGTGGGAGCCTTGGGGAACCCCGGTATGGGGCCATGCCCAAGGCATCAGGGAGTCCCCAAGAGCAGGGGATGGTGATGATCAAGGTGCCCAGGAACGATCCCAGGACAAGAGGGGACCTGTGCAACAAGGATACCTGGGACAGAGCTATTATGGCCAAGGGGTCTAGGGAGTCCCGGGGAGTGGGGCCATGAAGGCCAAAGGGCCTGGGAGTATCCAAGAACAAGAATAAGGATGACAAGGGACCTGGGGGTCCTCTGGAGCACAGGGGTGCAGGTTGCCCTGGGCATAGGATGGTCATGGTCAAGGGGCCCAGGTGGTCCCAGGATAAGTGGGACATGTGCAATGAGTGTCCCCACAGCAGGGCCATAATGGTCTGGGGGTGCCAGGGAGTGAGGATGGTGATAGCCATGGTGTCTGAAGGATCAGCCGGGAGTGGAGGCCGTGGCTGGGATAGTGATGACCCCCCCACATATTGATGCTGGGACTGTAGAGTGGCAGCTGTTTGGGGCAGAGGAGGAGGTTGTAGGGTAGCTGTTTGGGCCAGGCAAAACCAGGGGCTGTGAACACTGCCATGGGGGTGGTTGGAGAGGGCCAGTCCCACACTGGGGAAGATGCAGGACCCTCATCTTCTGCATGAGGTGAGGATGCTGGTAGTGCCTCCCTCTGCCCTGGCTGTGATCCCGCAATGTCACAGGTCACCAGCTCTGCAGGGGAGTCAGTCTGTGGAGGTTTGCCCACCACCCTTGTAATGGTGCTCCCAGGTTTCTAAAGGAGCCAGGGGCTCCCAAGCTGGCAGGGTATGAAGCAAGGCTGTGTCCTGAATTGGGACAGCTGGTCCAGCAAGGACAGAGGGCCCCAGCCTGCCCCTAGAGCAAGGGCTGATTCCCCCTTGCCTCCAAGCTGGGTAAGCCCATCCTGCCACTGTTCCTTCCCCTGTACTTCTTTGGTATCACTTTAATTCATTTTTTTCCACAGTTAGGGATGTAACAGTCTCCACTCCCAAGTTGCCTGAGGCTATGGCATGGGACATGCCATTCAAAACTGGGCCTTACCAAAACACCCCCATGGGGAAACTGCTGAGGACCCCATCACCTCCCCTCCATGGGCTTGCTTCCCCATCGAACCCAGCCCCACATGATCCTCACCTGGGAGGACTCAGGCTGCTCCCCAGGGCAGGGCTCTGGTCTGGTGTCCATGCTATCACTCGCTTCTCTTCCCTGCTGGGCATTTCTGCCAGGAGAGTCCAGACAAAATATTTCATATCTCCATTGCAAAGGTGGTATGCATGAATCAGGGCCTGATGCTGCTTCATCCTGTGTTTCAGTGCTATTTACTTGTCAGCTTGGGAAAGCAAAGGTTTCTTGCAGGACATGAGGCTGAGGTTCTCCTACACCAAGAGGGGTCCATGCAAGATGCTGCAAGAAGGTCAGGATTTGGGTGCTGCGATCTCAGAGACAACCTCTGCCCTAGAGGTCCTGGGGACCAACTGGCAACAGACCTAGACTGGCCTGGAAAGGGATTTCTTGGTGGTTCCTGTAACCCCCAGCCATGGGCCTTGGGAGCAGTGCTGGCATCTTGAGAGGGTTAAACCAGGGTCTTGTTAGCACCACCCTCATCCAGAGATCCAAGTTTGCCCCCAACCCTAAATTCCCAGGATGGCGGCAGGTGCCCACAGGCTGCTCTCAGCACCTGGGTTGAACCAGGCATCCCAGAGCTCAGCCTCATCGCCCCTCGGCCAGCCGTGGTGGCCAACGTACCCCTGTGCTTCACAGCACCTTTCACTGCTGGACCATGGGATGCCTTGAGAGCAGCCACAGGCAGCTCATCATATAAATGCCTGCTGAGGGGCTGGAGGAACGTCTGCTGATACAGACATTCATCTCCATCCCTGGTACATCTGTTTTAACAGCTTGTCCCAGGCTTGGCAACAGTTTTCAGCTGATTTTAGCCTCTCCCGCTGAGTCACCAGGAGCTCTTCATCCAGGCTGTGTTCACCTTCTCACCTCAAAGGGAGAAAACACTTGGGATGTCAAGGAGCACAGGGACCCTTTAATCCCTCAACTAGGAGCCAGCCCAACATGCAGGACTTCAATGGGGTCAGATCTTCCCTGTCTTCAGGGCTGCCTTTCACCCTCTTCTGTGGGTCTAGCAGCCAAGGGGTTTCCTCGGGAATGAGACAGGGTGGGATTCAGATCTTCCTGACACTGGGCAAATCTAAACCTCCTCCTCCTCCAGTTGCCAGGCATTCCTACAGGAATAAATGATTTTTCACACTGGGGATTTATCTTCTCCACATGAAGTCCAACTTTATCAAATAACAGCTTTTAGATGGCTACTTTGCCAAAGGAGCAAGATCATGTGGCTGAAATAATTGCACAATTAATTAGGCTTGGGAAGAGCACAAGCTCTGCGTGCTCTAAGCTGAAAGGACTGGGGTGTCACCCCATGTGGGAGTTCAGAAATCACCTGCACCCAGAGCTATCCGCATCCTGAATTGCGTGATTAAAGGAAAGCGAGGGAGTTTTACAGCAAGGATTTTTCCACATTATTTTTCATTGCACTTTTAACGCAGGTCAACGTGGCATTTTCCACATGGCTCTCCCTGTGCTTTTAGCTCAGCCATGCGACACTAAGCCAGTCAAACAAAGGTCTGGTTCCAGAGATGGCATCAGGGAGGTCACAGCCCCGGACAGGGACTCCCCAGGACCTTGCTGGGGGTTTGGGGATGCTGCTTGCAGACTTGTGTCGTCTCATGGCATTTAGTCACCCCCCCCCGATGCTCATTTTCAGGTGCTGCTGTGGCACCAGCGCTTCCCAAGGACCCGAGGAGCCCTTTGCCCGGAGATGTCGGTGGTGACATTGAAGTTGGGCAGCTGTCTGAGCCATGTCCAATCTCTTGCGCCAAAGAGGGAAGATCATGTTGGAGATATGTCAAGCACAGGGGATGTTCCCCGGTGCCCAGGGCCCACCCAAAGAGGGGTATCCACCAATTGCTGCCACAGCCAAACCCCTCGGTTTCTCCCAACTGGGCTTTGCTATGGTCTCCTGGAGCTGGGGCCAGATTCCCACCTTCTTTGTGCTGCCACACATCCCAGAGCAGTTGGGTGGTGATGGACACAGGCTCAGGCTGGCCATCAGGCCAACACCCCGAACCTTGGTCCACCAAAGCAAGTGGTTCTGAGGGGCCAAACCGAGCTCTGAATACACCCCGCAGTGAGCCGTCCCTCCGTGCCGCTCAGGGCTGGGGTCCCCACCTGTGCTGGCAGCCAGCCATCAGCCTCCCCAGCAGCACGGTGAATCCTGGCTGGGCTCCTGCAAAGCCCAAGCAGCCTGGGACCCACCTCATCTGTGCCACGGTGTGCTGGGCGTCCACCCCAGTGGGACAGGAGCCAGAAGTGGGAGGAAGAAGTTGGGCGCTGCGGGGTGAGTCGGGTCATAAGTAGCATAGGAAAGGCTGCCAGAAGCATGGTGCCGCTTGCCAGACCTGAGCCTCTGCCCTGCCACTGCGGGCTGGAGCAGAGTGTGCCATCCCAGCGCCATTCACCCTCTCGTCCCCAGCCAGCCTCCATCCTTCCCCATGGTGAGTGGAGGGGGCCGAGTCAGGCAGCAGGCAGCAGGAGATGCTATTTGAAGCCCCCTGGCTGGGAGCTGGACCCCTCCACCCCAGCTGTCTGGTGTGTTTCTCAAGGACACATCCCAGCCAGCGTAATTTTGTAGCCCCTTCCTTCCCCCATGCATTGTTTTACTCCTCCACTGGCAGCACAGCGTAATTTTCCACGGCACTGCCAATGCCAGCAGTGGCATGGGGAGCATGGGAGGGGCTGCCATCACTGATGCAAAAGTGGCAGCTCCTTTCTGTCCCCCAGCTGGAGCCGCTCTGAGTCACAGCTCTGTAGCCAGAGCACAGCGGACAGCCAGGGACCTGCAGTCCCAGGCCCCGGGACAGATCCGGCTGTCCCCATGTAGTGACAGGGGCTGCAGATCGTCCCTGAAGGCCAGGGTTACGTGCAGGGGTGGGGAAGGTTTTACACTGTCTACCTGTACCAAGCACCACTGCAAGCTGGAAACATCCACGTGAAGGTTTCACGTATCTCCATGTAGGAGGTTGTCTTGCGGGATTTGTTGGTAGGGAAACTGAGGCACAGAGCAGCTGAGTCCAGGCAGGGGCTGCCAGGCTGACAAGCCTTATCCTTACAGCAGCTCAGTTTTCAGTGTGATGTGGTGGAGAGCAGGGCAGGTGGATGGGGAAAAGGGAGCTGAGATGGGGGTGCTGCTGGGGCTCCAGCAAAACTCCAGCCAAAGCTGTGCTCCCAGCAGGGCCCCCCTCTCTCTCGAAGAGTCACCTCTCTTGAACACGACCAGCTTGAGAGCAATGGGCTGCCCTTCTAGCCAGGATCCCCAGCATTGCTGCTGCCTCAGCAGTCACACCTGCAAGTGGAGAGGCAGAGACACCAGAAGTGCTGAACCCAGCGATGCTGCTGCTGGCAGAGGGGAGGTGGCAGGACACGAGGCCCTGGGACCTTTCATTTCCCCCATTTTTGGAAGAAACCTGGAGAGATTTCATGAAAAAGAGGGTAAAGGCCATAAAACTAACAAAAACCCTTCAGCATGGCCCTGTCCCTCCCCAAAGCTCCTGTTCTAAGGACCACAGTGCCATCTCAACCTGGCAGAGGTGAGCTGGGGCCCCCAACCCCGCTGCAGGTACCTCCGCACACCTTGGCCACCCTTCCCACAGCGGCACTCAGTGCTGGCAGCGCCACGAGGACCTATCCGGTGGACAACACCTAGTGATGGACAGAGCACGCAGCTGCCACTGGCAAAGAGCGATCGTAGAGATGACCAGCAAGGGAAGCAGAGGTCTGAATCCAAGCTCCAAGGCAGGGCAGGGTTTGACACATGACTGATAGCTCCAGGGTGCATCCTGCACTGCACACGGGGCTAATTTGGGGGCAGGAAGAGAAGCAGCCCAGGGCAGATGTGCTGGATGCCCATGTTGGCTGGGCAGGGGATCAGCATGGTCGATGTGCCTGTATCGAAGGGTTTCACAGAGATTAGGTACCACCCTGAGGCGCATGCAGTCCAGTGATGATGCGCAGAGGAGTCAGAGCTAAATTTAGCCTTGGTTGTGCGCAAGTGTGATGTTTTTTTTGCTGCCCTTAAATAAAGACATTGTTTGGAGCATGTGGCTGCTGGCCCTGCCTTGCTCAGCCCTGGACCTTTGATGGGCTGTTTTGGCCAAGCTGTTCAAAAGAGGGAGAAACAAGGAAATTAGCAGTTAGTGAGACATATCCCAAGGGCCTACTTCCAAATGCCCAGAAGCCATCTCTCAGAAACCAGCAGTGCACACAAAGCAGCAAGAGGCTGACCTCGGTGGCCATGGGGATGGGCTTGTGCATAGCCAGCTTGCATGCCATGGCCGTAGCAAGGGGGCTATCAGGCTGGCCTGGGCTTGAGGCAGCAGTGCTGGAGCAACGGCTGTTGGTGATGGGCCCCATCCTGCATCCCATTGCCTGCCCACTCTAGGGCAGGCACGATCTGCCCCAGCCTTGCATTCGCAGGGCAGTGAAAGGCCCACAGCTTGCTGGCTCCAAAATAATCAGGGCCAGAATGACAGCAGGGCAATTGGACCTTGGACACCCCAAAAGAGACTCCTCAAACCCTGCCCAGAGTCTCCAGATTGGCCCTGGGCTGGGTCAGTCCCCCCAGAACCGCTGGGCTTCATGCAGAACGAGGGGAGGCTGCGATGTGGCACTGCCCATGCATGAGCTTATGGCTTGGGCTGCAGGCCGCCCTCCAGCCTAACACCACACATCTTGCTGCCTGGGAAGATGCAATCCTGCAGGGAGCTCAGCATCCTCTCCCTGCAACGCAGCCCGCGAGCCCGGGACAGGGAGCAGTGATGACCTGGCACAGGGCAGAGATGCGCTGTGCCCTGTCTGCTCCCCCACCACAGCACAAAGCATGTGCTGGGGCTGGCGAGCCGCCAGCCCCCCCTGACTGCCTCCTGCCCTTGCAACGCGGGGCTACCAGTAATTTTCCATCCTGGCTGCAGGCTCTGCCCTAACGAGATGTTCTCCTACGTCCCTCTAATAGGGCTGGGCCACGTTCAAGTTTCTCTCTTCATTCAAACCCGGAGTCTCCCCTGCTTTCACTGCTCAAGCCTCCCACCAGTTCTGCAGGACGGCTGCTCCTCCGACCCCTGCTCCTCCCTGCGCTCACAGCCCTTCTGCTTCAGGGAAACGGGAGGATTTTGTCCAAAAGCCAGAAAAAAATAAAAGCCCAGCAACACACCAAGAAAAATTCCCATGGCTCAGCTGCACTCTTGGGCAGGAGCAAGGCAGCCCCGGGGACTTTGCTGTGAGCTGTTTCCAAAGCTGCCTCTGCACGGGCAAGCAATGCCTGGAACTGAAAGTCTGGGTCCATCAGCTGCATTGATTGGCCAAGCACGGCAGAGCAAAGTTGATTCACAAAGGGAGTATCTGGCCCTGGAGCTCAGTATGTCTGCAGCGTGTGTGCGGCACCGTGCTGCCTTGAACTCCCTTCTCCTTGCGATGAAGCTGCTCGACTCTAATCTCAGCTTAGGCATTGCACTTTGTGGGTCTGGAGGGCCAGAGGGAGATCCCCACTCCTAAATGAGCAGAAGGTGGAGACACAAGCCCTCCTCCTCCTCCTGCACCAGCCCAGCTGGGCCAATGCAACCAGGCATCACTCCAGCGCCTGCCATTGCTGCTCCAGAGCCAGGCGGAGGATGCAGGAGTCCCTTGGGAGCTGGCGTTCACTCAAGATCCTGCATCCATGCAGAGGGGACAGCGTGTGGCTTTCCAAAGCAGGGGGCATCAGATGCATCTGGCAGGGAGTGTGGATACAAACATCCCCTTGACTGCCCTGGAAACAGCTTGTCCCAGGAGGGGCAGAGAGGAGGCTGAAGGCATGGGTGCTGAGGGGATCTCTCTGCTGCTCTTTGCTCCAGGGAGCCCACCATGGCCAGGGAGGAGCTGAGCATCCAAGAATCTCCATCTCAAAGTCTCAAACCACCTCCAGGAACACCAGAACCTTGATCAAAATACACAGAAACCACAGAAGGGTTCACCCATCTCCCTCGGGTTTTGCAGGCACCAAAGCGGGTGCAGCCTCCAGCCCCACTGCAGTGTGGCCCCCCAACACCCCTTGGAGCTGCACCAGGGACAAATAGAGAAAGGCACTCAAAGAAAAGGTACAAAATGAAGGATGCGTAATGTGGCATCAAGATGTCTTAGCACGAGCAAAAGAGTTGCTTTGGGCAAGAGGTGCCTCAAAACACGTAGAGAGGCACCAGGAGAGACAGACGGCTGCAGGAACAGGCCTGGCATATGAAGAGTTCTCCCACCACCGGGCGACACCTCTTCTGGTGTCTGGCTATTTCCCAGGTCCTCACCTGCAGAGCCCACCTGCAGCCCCTCTGTGACTTGCTAGGCTGCCAAGGCCTTTGGGCCCACAAGCCAGCCTCCTGCCCATCTCTCCTGAGCAGCCCCCTCCATCCCTCCCTGCCTCCTCCTGGCCACACGAGCAGGCAGCAGCAGTGCCTGGCCCCGCCGTGCCGCTTCTGTGACAGTCCCTTTTCGGAGCCAAGCCAGGCTTTAAATAAATACCTGTCAGCAGAGCAGAGCTGAGCTGTTCAGAGTGACTGCATGTGTGCAGATGTGTTAGCAAGTTGATAGGCGTGAGACAGAGCAGAGACAGCAGGGTCTCTCTCCTCGGAGGCCAGAGACTGGCACATTCTCAAAGGCAGCATTAATCAGCATTTTCAATTACGCAGCACCCATCATGATGGAACAAAGTTGCCCACTCTTACCTTCCCCTGGAGAGCAGGATAATGCCATTTCCAAGGGCTGGCTTCTCTGGCTGCGAGCTGCTGCGATGGTTTAAGGGGAGGGTGATGGAGTGGGAAGACTCAATTGTTTTCAGCTTCCATAGTTCCCCAATCGCCACCAACTGCATTTGGGGACGCAGGGGCCAGACATCTGTGGGCTGCACCTCTCCGCTGGCTGGTTATGTGCAGCTTGGCCAGGAGGTGGGGAGGAGGGTGCCTCTCCTGCCTGGGTACCAGGGACCTTCACAAGCACATACCAAGGTCGCCTTGTGGTGAGACCAGGATGTGCCAGCAGCTGAGAGCACCTGGGTCTTGAAACACAGACCACTTTCCCAGGGGTGCGGAGGCCCTCAGGCTGGCAGGGCAGACTTTTTAAAGCAGATTATATTTGGCTTCTAACATTGGAAAGATAAGAAGCAAGCTCCGGTGAGCCCAGCAACCCTCCTGCTGAGATAGCAAGATGCTGCTGATCCCTGCACAAGGCTGGATCTGGGTTGTCCCCTCTGTGCTCAAACTACAGGGAGCCCTGGTGGAATGGGCACCCACCACCTCTCCCTGGAAGGTGGCAGATGCCCATGGCCTGCAGTGGACGCGTCAGCAGACTGCCCATGAAAATAAGCTGCTCTAGCTCAAACCTAAGCCTGGCCTGATACAGATGTCCCTGGGAGGGGGCTCTCAGGCAGTCTTGCAGATGACTGCAGCAGTCCTGGGTGGCTTTGGCGTTCCTTTGCTTGTGCAGGCAGAGATTGATCCAGGCAAGCCAAGCCCCCCCATTTGTGCTACCCAAACTCCCAGGACCTTGTCAGCACATCTGAGACAGAGCCAGGCTGGGGCCTTGGCCCAGGCTCCTGGGTTGGTGGCAGAGCCGAGGAGGGGCTGTCACACAGGAGGGACAGCAACCCTTGGGCAAAACCAGCTGAGGAGTGAATTCCCTGTGCTTGGATGGGGGAGGCTGGCAGGAGTGGACCCAGCTGAGTGCTGGGAGCTCCCTGGGGTCACAGTCATAAAAAGAGAGGAGCCTGGAGCACAGGGAACACATCTGGGGTTTTCCAGGCATCAGCTGCCCTGCCAGGGTGCCTGGGTCAGGAGGGGGATGCAGTAGGGCAGGGCAGCACACAGAGGAAGGGCTCCAGCACAGGCAGTCCTTGCCCGGGCAGGAAAAGGCATCTGGAGGAGCCTGAGCAGCCACTTGCAGCCCTTCCTCCTTGCTTGTCCCAAAAGCCTTCATGGGAGCAGCCAAATACCCAGCTCCCCTTGCCTGCACCCCACCAGCTCTGCCCCTGACCTTCTCTTTGGCCCACAGCTGATCAATACCTCTAGCTCTGGGGGGATCCATCAATCCTAATGATTTCATCCCACTTCTCACTAATGCACTCTCTTGTTGCACTGCATTTGGGCCATGGACCTGGCAGATGCTGGGAGAAAGGCAGAGGGCTGGCCAAAGGCATCACACGCTGTCCCAGGACAGTAGGTTAACCCTTAGCATCACCCCTTTGCAACACAACCCTCTCCATCACAGAGGCAGGTCTCCAGCCCTTCCTCCCACAGCTCATGGCTCACTGGAGGACCATAAACCTTCCTCTCTCAGCTCTTCAGCTCCTTGGAAAGGCACATTCAGTATGTTTGACTGTCTCAGCCAGGATTTCAGAGCTTTTAACCAAAACCCACCAATGTGTCCTCACAATCCCTCACTGCCTCTTCACTCAGCAACTGCTCCTCTCCAGAGAGCCTCCATCAAACTCCCTGTGCCCATCTGGAGATGGGGGAACTCGACAACACCCTGACCCACCAATGATGGGAAGCAGGAGTCAACATTTCTGGAGTCCTTTTCTCAAGGCACCCAACTTTTAGCCAGGATGAAAGTGCAGGCACTTGGGTAATGATGGAGAGTTGAACATGCCCCCTGTCCCCCACACAGTCGCCAGTCAGCCAGCCTGCCTGCCTGCCTGCAAATCCAGTCCCTCTGGGTGGCCAGCCTGCTGCCCCTCCAGCCCCCACCATGCCTGCCCAAGCTGGAAGCACCAAATTTCAGCAACTTCCCATTAAGAGCAGCCTGGACCCCACGTGGCACCAGGAGCACTGCTGGGGTACATGTGTGGGAGCACCAACCCAGCCACACAGCACACACTTCCCTGCCTGCTCGTCCTCTCCTGCCCTTTTTAGCCTTGTCCCTTATAGGAAAAGCACAAGACAAAACTAAGATGAAGTCACCAAACTGGTTTGGGGAGGGCTGGATACCAGGTGCTGTCCTCACCTGTGCAACCTCCCAGCTCAGGCGCTTTAAATCCAATCCTTGTGTTGAACAGCCCTGGAAAGAGTGGTTTTCACCAGTGGCTGCCAAATACCCATTCAAACCCACTTCTCTTCCAGCCTCCACATCGTCCTGCAGCAGGGGTGTTGCATATCCCTGGGGCAAAATCATCCTTGACTTTTTTGCTGCTGGCTGTGTGACTGTACTGCTGGTTTACAGCTGGTTGTGGCAGAGCTTCTGGAGCTGCATCCCATGTCCTGGGGTGGACCAAACAAGGGGATCTGGCCCAGCCTGGCACTGACCTTCGCTGTGAATGCAGTCACACGCACCCCATCAATAACTAAATGCAAGATAACAAAATGAGCTGTCCCAGCCAGTTAACATGCTGGGCTTAATCAGCTTGTGAGCGTTCAGGGTGGAGGTGAGGGGCTGGCTCCAGGCCAGAGGGGCTGGGGAGAGGCAGGGTGAGGGGTCTGGTGGGTTGCAGCCACTCCTGTCTGCTGGCTCCCTTGGCCGAAAGCCAGGAGCAAGAGGCTGATTGGGGGTGCTTCCCCAGCACCGCACAGATGTGGCATCATCTCAGTGGCATGTGGACACCCCAACCCCAGGGTGAGCCAGCAGAAAGGGATGGGCGGCCACAGGGTAGCTGGTGTTGAGACACCCCACGCAGGACTTTAGCCCCAAGGCAGAGCTGCTCCTTAGAAGAGCAGCCAGCTACAACTGCCAAACCCAAAAGGGTTCCACTTAAAGCCACAGGGATCTCAATGTCTGTCGTTGAGTGCCTCTCAATTAATTAGCATCCTGCTGATTCTACAATTGAGGCTATTGCTAAGGAGATTAAATCGGTCTCTGTCACGAAGCAGATGCTGTTCCCAAGGCCTGATTCAAAGTGATTTTCCTTTCCCTGTGCCATCCTGCCCTGCTGACTCAGCTGAAGCCCCAGGGTGCTGTGCGCAGCTTGGGCAGCTGGGACTCAGGAGCGCTCCAGGGGTGAGGGTGGGATCACTTTGCAGAGATGCTCAGGGGTTAAATGCAACTGCATGCCCTGGGCTGCACAGGGAAGGCCTCGCTTGGAGGATGCTGGTGTAAATCCAGAGAAGTGCTCATCAGGGGAACAGTGTAGCTGCAACGAGACCTGGCCATCCAGGGAAGCGATGATCTGTTCACCCCATTTTGCCTGTGTCAGCATGGGACAGACTCACAGCCAGGCAGCTAGAGCTGCATTTGTGCACCTGAAAGCCCAAACTGAAAGGAAAAATCACAGCTCAGCCTCCAGGCAGGGCTTGGTAAATCCACCATGACTGCAATAAACCCTGCTGATTTGGTACAAACTTGGAGTAACCCTGCTGGTTTCACCCGAACCAGCCCACATTCACAGAGGCAGTACAACCGAGTACAGCTCTAAGTAGGAAAACACAGGGTGCACCTGGCTCGGCTCGGCTCGGCTCCACTCCACCAGCGCTCCTCAGGTCTCCACCAGCACAAGCAAAGGGGGGACTCTTCTCTGAAAGCCTTTGCAAAGGGTGTGACTCCAACAATTGTTCTGTTAATTATGACCTGGGCCTGTGCATGGATCCCTGCTCAAGCCCACGAGCCCTCTGCTCCCTTACCCCAGCCACAGAACTGCACCCCGGCAGTAAAAATGGCCGTTCAGGCACCCATGGGCACAAAAAGCACTTAGGAAAGGGGCTGCAGGATCCATCAGCTTGGACTCCCCCAGGTGTCAATTAAGCACCCAAACAAACTGTCAATCTTGTATTTGTAAGCAAGGTGAAGGCAAGAAACTCATCTTAAATCATTGCTGTGATGGGAGCCTGACTACCAAGATAAACCCACCCTTCAGAGGATGGTCCCACAGCAAGAGAAACAGGCACATTTGAGGATTGTTTTGATGGTGCCTTGACTTCTGTATCTGCTTTACTGCTTCCTCCCAAGTACATTGCTGCCAAGCCCCCCTAGCTACAGGACTAAGTTGTGGTGTGGTCATCTCCTTACTCCCCTTTTGCTCTAATGTCTGAGAAAAAAAGCCACACTGCATCCTAAGCATTTGGCAGTTTCTTAGCCTGATGTCAGGGAAAAACAGCAAAAACCTCCTCTTTGTGAGGGTTTGTCGTAATCCTCGTGCTTCTCTTTACCTAGGGAGAACCCATAGCCCTTGAGGGACCAACAGGACAGCTTGAGATAGGCCTGGCCTCATAAGCCACAGAAGCTGAGAGCGCAGGTTGGGCTTTTGCAACCTCCATTTGCTTTTTGCCACATTTTTTGTATTGCAGCATGACAACAGAGATGGAACAGCACCATCATGACCCTCAGGAGACAGCTCCTTACCACGGCCCATTTCTAGGCACAGAGAAATCTGGAGGGGCGTAAGGCTGGGAGTGTCTTTAGCTTGCAGTTTCTCAAGCTCATCTGCAGGCAAACTGGGACTTATTACGGTGAAGCTATTTTAGTCTGATTTTACAGGATCCCAGCACAAACAGAAGACAGCTTCTAAGCTTTAAAGCAATCTTCACCCTTGGGGTCCCCCCTCCATTTCGTAGGCTAATTGAAAGTAAAATGCTTTTAATGTGTAGTTGTCAACAAGAACCTAAGCCTGAAACAGGGGCAAGAGCAGTTCACAATGCATTTGAGTGCCATGACTCAAACACGGCTCTGATATCACAACACCAGGCATTGAAGACACACTTAGGAGACAATACCAGTATGATATGGATTTGGCCCTGAGGTGGTGCTGTGCTCCTACACCTTCCAGCTGGAGCTGGGGAGAAGCAGGCCCCATGGTCTGTGTTTCCAAGGCGGCTAAACTGATGAGCAGAGGAACCTCACCTTCCCCCAGGGAATGCCACCTGCTTGCTCTGTGACTCCAGCGAAGCCGCATCCTGACAGCAGGATGCAGTGCTGCAGCTGCAGGCCTGCTCAGGAATGTGTACCAAGGCAGCCACATCCCTCACCTGCTCCATCACCACAACGTGCTGTTCCCCTGAGAAGCTGTGCCTGAAACTCTGCACCTAGGCCTAGACACAGCCAGAGAGCACCCCAAGGCAGTACACACTTGCACTCTGAAAACGTCATCTATGGCCCAACGTGCTCCTCACACCCCAAACCCTGCTCAGCCTGGGTGCTGCCCGTGCCTTGCCTGCAACCCAGCACCTAGAGGAAAAGTGGGTTCTGTCCTAAAACACAAGGGATTTCTGCCTTGCCACAGGGCTAGCTGAAAACCTGAAGAAGGTACGTTTCCCCCAAGGTGTGGAGGAGCATTGCGAAGAGCTGCAGCTATATGCTTCACAAAGGCTAACAAAAGGCAAAAGACCACAGTGTGTCTTGCCAATCCAGATAGAAAGGATACTAAGGCCACTGGCACTGCTTGGCAGCCTGCCATGAGAAATAACTCTTCAAAAATAGAAGCGTGCTAATCTCAGTAACCTGCTGGTATTGTCAATGACATTAATGAAGTGTTTCGAAAACCAGAACAAATGCCTTGGCTTTTGGGGGTTGTGCCGCCCCTTGTAATTTTCCACAGCAGCCGAGGAGTGGTCCGGTGGCAGCACACTGCTCTTGGTGCCACTCTGCTCTCCCGCACACAGCCACCCCAAGAGCAGTGGCGTGGGGTCGGCTCTGCCGCACTCCCAGCAAGCTTGGCACCTGCGCAGAAAAGCCTGGCCAGCCCTCAGTGCCCAGGGAGGAAGAGGCTCCCAGGAGTAGTTTCCTCTGTGAAGCAAAACCCATTAAGCATACTCAGTGGAAATAGTGCTTGGGGGAGGTGGAACCTCACTGTCTTCCTCTTCCCTCTTGTGTTCAATCCTTGTCTCAAGCCCCCTCTGGGTTCTTTTTCACTCCCTGAGGTCTCTCCCCAGCTCCTGCCTCCTCGTCTCCTTTACCTCCCCACACATCTCCAGCTCTCTTCACCCTAGTCTTTGGTCTCAGACAAACGATGTGATGATGTGCAGCCTGGAAGTGGTCCTGCACTTTATTTCCTGAGATGTTATACTGTTTACAGTAGTAAGTGGAGGCACTTCAGGACCCCTTCAAATGACAGAGTACCACCCTGAATGCTGACCTGCTTTCTGAGACCCTCCGGATACTCCCCCTCTCCCTGCCTGCTCTGCTTCCCATTGTCTCTTCCCACCTCCCGTCTCCTGCCCAAGCAGACCCAAGGGGACCACTGCGGCTGCCGTCCCCTGCCTTGCTCCGTGCAGCTGGCTGCCTTCCCAGGCACACTGCTCCCACGGCCAGATGCTTCCAGGGCTACCATGGGTGGCAACTTCTCCAAGGCTGCTTTTCTTGCTCCTTGGCAGCTAGGAAAGCTCCCTCCAACAAGTGGTGGGGAGAAGAGGGCAGATGCAACTTTACTTCTGCTCCCTGTCTCTTGTTGTCCCAACAAATTCATGAGGACTTATTGTAAAAATGGGAACAGGCACAGCAGCATCCACTGCAGCCAGGGCCCACAGGACAGCAAATTTGTCCCTGGCAGAAGGGCTTTGAATTTCTGGATGGTAAATGTTGAGCACCGGGCTCAAGCTGGCAGACAGAGAACAGACATGCAGACGACCTGCTGGTCTCTTGCCTTTCGGATCTCTGTGAATCACAGCCTTTAAACACACACAGAGTCAATCTTAACTCCACTTCCCAGGCTTCCCAACTGAGGAATAAGCAAGTAGCACTTTGTGAAGGAGAAGGCACCAGAAGCCAGGGTGCTAACTCTTGCAGCCGGCCCTTCCCCAGCCCACTGCAGTGCCACAGGACCCCTTGGGGCACTGACTGCTTCAGCACGAGGCAAGTCCCGCACCCGCTCGAGTAGTACCAGGCATGCTGCGTGCTCAGCACATCTCACATTGACTGAAGTGGCACAGCCAAGTGTCTGTCCATCTCCTCCTCTGCTACTCTTTCTTGGCAGCTTTTTCACCACTTCCCTCCTTACGCAGCAATCACTAATTCTTCTTTTTCATTGCCTCTGCCAACCTTGACATCCACTCTTTTTGTATGCTCAAATCTAGGACAAGGTAGCGCAACCTAAACTCTGCTTTGAATCTCACTTGACTTGTGTTTTCACCTGGCAGATACAACAGAAAGTCACTTAAGACACCTAGTTTGATCTCACAGGGCAAATAGGGTTCTTGCTACCTACAACTTAAAGCAGTTACGGTAGGACCCGCACAAAAACAATGTCTTAAGCTCAGTGCCCCCTCTCCTGGCTGCTGACAAGGAGTGCATGCACAGGCCCTCCAGGCCACGGCCTTCCTGTGGTAATCGTTTCAAACTCCCCTAGGAACTACTGGGAAAACCCAAGGTGCACTTCAGCCAGCAGCAAAGAGGTTACAGCAGACTCTGGCAGAAAAAGAGCAAGATGGTGTCTCTAAAACTGCATAATACCAGCACGGTAATAAAGCTCCAACCTGACCATGTATCTAACATAGGCTGAGATGACAATATTGTTTGAGCAGAGAGTGCAATGTGAAGCTTCCAGCTTCGTTGACCATGATTCATTGCAGAAGTGTCTTAGTGCTGAAGAGATCAGATTGATTTGTGCACATAGGGTCAGAGGACACTATAAACTATATAAAAACTCAATACACTAGTAACACGTACGTTCAGCTCCAGCCCAGCGTTGGCATCCTCTCCACAGCAACACGCACATGACATTAATGGGTTCATCCCCAGGGTCCTGCTGACACCACATCAGGTTTAGTTTCACAACAAAGGCCATCAGGCTGTTCCCACACCCAAAAGCCCGTTGGGCCTAGATGTAAGAAGACGCTCTCAGTCAGCAGCACTGCAGTAGAAGATACAACTCAAGTACTCAGATGGTCTTCACCCAGGAGACACGTTCAAGGGAAAGCCCAAACTGGCACAGCTTCTTTCAAAAGCAGCATCTGCCTGCCCCAGACTTGAATCACATTGCCTTGTCAGCACAAAACACAGAAAAGCATGTTACACCCACCAGTGTGCAGCTCCCAAAACCAGTCTTGAAAAGCAAAACCATCAGACATAAGTTGGAAGTTTGCGTGGCCTTCCCCCATTACTTACTCATGTGACATGATGAAACCAGGGCAATCTGTGATCCTTCCACCAGTTTTTGCTCAAAGTCCCACCAACAATTCTGCTCAGCATTTAGTGCTCAGGCTGCCATCAACTCTAGTGAAAGCACTTCTAAGCAGGTAAGATCAGGAAAACAGAGGAGAAGTGTGGGCTTAGCACTGCATGCTCAGCCATTCTCTGCAGGGCCAGGTGGCTGTTCAGGTAGGAGAGAAGGGCGGAGAGTGGGAAAGGCACTTATTTTAGTAAGTTATCAGGCATCTGGTAGTCTTGAAGAAGATTAGCAGTAAAGGTTTAATGGGACTGATCAAGGAAGACAGAGTGATTTCTGAAAAGGGGAATCTTTCAGCTCTGAAAAGCACTTACCAAAGTAAGCATCTGAGCTCTGGCAGATGCAGCAGAGCTACGAAAATCTGGCTGGCATATTTGCTGTGACAAAGACACTGCCTACAATCCAGAGGACAAAATATAGTCTTAATAAGGGATTGTTACCTTCGTTTGCCAGAAAAGGAAACTGAGGCAAGGAACAGCTTTGAATTGCCTCCTGCCAGGCAGAGGCAGTGCTAGATGAATAGCTATTTTTTTTAATAAAACCATAAACTCCTGAGCCATAGGCTGTGCTACCAGACAATGTGTTTTATAAAAAGCACATCTGGGGACAGAAGCAGCTCTGCATGAAGAAAGCATTCACACTGTGCCTCTACTGATTACGTCAACTGGTTCAATTAAAATTTTGAATGAAGCTCTTGTAATAGCTGGTCACCAAAAATGGGTAGAAAATCACTGATCAAGATCAGAAAGGCTTGTGCTCCTAACTCTGGTGTCACTGTTTCTCTCATTAAAATAATATCTGGTGTTACAGTATGTCAGTGCTCAAAACATTGCTTGCTGCTGCTCCTCCTGGTTGCTCTTGGTCCAAATGACACCACCTGTTGCTTCCAGGCTGGCAGAAGCAATCAACTGCTTCATTCTGCTGACCAAAAATAAATCAAAGCCAGAGGACAAACTAAGACATTGTTTAGAGCAAAGGAGACCAAGGAAGAAACATGAATGTTTTGTGAAAGGGTAATTTAGGTAGGTGAGAAAGTGTGTGTGTGCTGGTTGCAGAGCTATTTGTATTTAACTGGGGGTCAGCCCTCCACGGCTGCCTCATCTGCTTTGTTCACCATACATTGCAGCCTGGCACAGGAACAGACTACCTAGGGAGGCTGTGGGTTCTGCTGCAGAGGCAGCTTCAGCCTGAGATGGGTTAGACAGGGCTAAATGTAGAATATCTCAAGTTGGAAGGGACCCATAAGGATCATCAAGTCCAACTCCTCGCTTTAGGGGAAGGACTGGGCCAGGTAAGCCCCTATCTCTTTTCAAAAACAGGCCATTAAAAGCCAAACAAATATTCTTATGTGAACGCATAACTAATAAGCATCTCAAATTTAGCATATTTTTTACTTGATTGCAATGAAAACCATTGTGGCAGTACTGTAAAACACGTCTATGGACTGCTTTCTCATAAACATCAGTAGTCCTCCAGTTTAAAAGCTGAGGGACATGGGGAGAAATGACACTTAAAAGTCCTTTTCAGACCTCTTTTGTATAGTTCTGTAATGAGGATTTATTGTGCCATTCTGAAAATACACAAGTTCAAACTCCTCTAACTCAGAGCTTGCTGCGGTGCAATCATAAAGGACAGTCTGTGTTCATAAAGAGTACAGAGCTCTCTTTTGTTGTATTTCTTGACAGAAAAAAAGCATTCCAGCCAGCAAGGAAAAAAAAACAAAAAAAAAAAGGAAAAAAAATCAACAGAATATCAAATCTACTAACCAAATACTGTAATTAATTTAACATTACAGGATGAAATTTTTTAATGGTCTTACTGGTGTTTATTCCTGAACACTCAGGGTTACTAAAAGTGACACTGCCTACTTACAAAAAGCCAGTGACATTGAGGACTACTTCAGGGATTTTTTTTCTCCCCACTCTGAAAGTAGCTGTACAAAATGTTGGCAAATGAGCAACCGTCTGCTTGGATTTTGCACCCAGCAGTACAGAAGAAAAACGTCTCGCAAATGTAGGAAAATGAGTTTGGATAGTCACCAAAACCAGTCCTGAAATTGATGAACTAGTGATTTTTGTTATAAAGCAATGAGATCTCAAAGCCACCATCTCATTAAAATAATCCTTCCAGTTCAAAAATGGTTCTCATCACAGATGGACTTAAACTTGCTTCCCTTGCAGCTGAAGCACTGAAAACAGCTTTGACATGCTACATGAAGTCTATGCTACAGCGCCTGGAGCAGCAGGGTACGAATACAGAGATGGCCAATTTCCACCCACTACCCACCACTCTACAACAAAGTTGAGGTAACACGGAATCACCTCCATCTATCTCGTGTTTTATAAAAATGCAATTTATAAAATCAATAGCTTATTGATTGGTTGGCAGTGTCTCTCCCACAACTTGGGCAAACAGCTATTACCCATGTGGGGCAAGTCAGACAGGAACTACTTCTACACTTGCATGACTGCACAACTGTAGCTCCTGACCGCATTACCTGTAAAAGAAGAGGAATGATATAAGCAGGATTGCATTATCTATCATGGCCACAGTTTTGTAGAGACCTGCACTTTCCAATCTATGACTAATTTTTCTGCTGTGCGGCCATTAACAACAGACATTTTACATTGCAAGCATTCCCTTACAAAATATTTATTCAACATAAAAATCCAGAAATGGACAATAGACAAAAACCTCATGAAAATGCATAGGCTATTATGTGCCATTAAGTCATTAAGTTCAGCAGCATTCGATCTTGCACATACTTGAAATACTTTGTCAGGCACAGCTTCCAATTAGTCTCCTGTGGCAGGACAGCTGGCCCAATGCAGCTGAGGTGGAGACGCCAAGGTGCTTGTGAAGCCAGCACACTGTCCCCTCTCACCACCTCCAGAGGCAGAGCTTTCAGTCCTCTGGCCAAGGGATGGCCACGCACCTTTTGTACTTGAGGTTTCCAGTTTGAAGTATCCAATATCCAGGTGCATCTGCAAGTCCAGTAACGACTCCTCCAAGGTCTGGATCTTGCTGCCACCTCCCAGTGATTCCCACAGAAGAGGAAGCGCTCAGTGTCATTACAATCTGGCTCCTCCACTTAGGTACTCTGCAAGGTCCACCTGCTACAGATGCTCAGAAGCACCCATAAGATATCTAATACCTGCTTCTAAAGGACGACCATCCTGATGATCACGGGAACTATGCCCTACAGAGATAACCATCTGTTTTCTGTCTCCAATCCAATGGGACTTCAGATAATCTAAGTTTAAGGGCATCCACATGGGATGATAACCACTGTGCTGTTTAGCAAGTTCCAACTTCAGTCACTTCTATTGGCAAGAATGACATTTACTAGGATCATTTTGCTAGAATCATTTAGATGGATCAGAAGAAAGGAAACTCAGTTCATTTGCTCTGTCTCTTCTACTAACCAAATTTAGTAACCAGAAGAATTTCTCATGGGAAAACAGATGGCTCAGAGGTTGATAATGGGGGAGAGTTTCCATTAAAGTTGCTGTTTCTGATAAGATCCGGACTCTTTGTTGCCTCCTCTGTAAAACAAGCGGAGGAGCTTAACACCTATCATAGAGATGCATAGAGTGGCCAAAGCCACTCGCATCAAATGAGAACATTCTCCACCCTGTGCAGCATCAAGACCACAAGGGTGGAAAGGGAGAGAGAGGATGAGGCGGCACGTGAGACCTGTCCAGCCACTCCACTTGCTACATGGGTTAGAGGAGGTATTTTTCCCTGGGGCACTAACACTGTGTACAAAAGTCAGCAAAGAAAAACATTCCTGCCTCACAAAGAGTACCTGTTCCACCTCAACGTATTAGAAATGGGAAAAATTCAATGCGGTTTGTACCACATTTTTTTGCACATCATTGAGGCTCTCCAAAGAACAGGGAACATGGAAACACTTGTTCCCAGGAGGCTGGAATGGGAAGGACAAGATGAAATACATAGAATTACACTTTTTTCCAAACAGATCCAGTATTGTAAATATCAATTTGGAAGATAAAGAATAATAAATATTAATTACCCCTTTAGAAAATCCTCTCATACCCTTTCAGCCACCTAGCAAACACTTTTAACTGCAAATCCTCAGGAGTGGTATGAGTAAGCTGTAAAGCTATCCAGTGATGTGATGCAATCTATTTTTTATACCCTTGCTGTCTGCCTTTAAAATTTGCACTAGTCTAATCCGAAGATGTTCTAGAGAAGAATTCCCATTAATGGACAGGGAGCCTGTCCTTCCGCAAAGCTGATTCATCTTTCTCTTCTGTGACAGACTGACTGTAAATCTCTCAGTGTCCCCCACTGTAGCTGCATGTTCTTCAGGCTTTTAACCATCCATATCTGTGAACTTTCTTTTCCCATAATTCTGGACCAGACTGGAAGCTGTGATTTGAGAAGCCTGTCCCTTTTCCCAGCACTGGAAGTCATTCAGCCCTTTCTGGCCAGCTCGAAATAAGGCTCGCTCCAATTCATCCAGCCGAGCCACCAGTGCTGATGTGTCCTCGTTGTAGGCATTCTGAGAGGAGTCCATGATACGACGAAAACGGCTAATAAATGTCTAAAGAAGATAAGCATAATTACTGACAGGTAACACAGAGGCTTCTTCACCTCAAATGCTAGAGGTCTGAGCTTTCAAGACTGAAAAGCCAAAGGTGTAGGCTCTAGTTCACAACTAGTCAAGGGTCTCCAAACAGCATAGCACCTATTGACCTTGGATACAAAGACAAACCATTTCCTGCCTGAGCTGGGAGAACAAGTCCCTGATACACTAGATGGGAAGCAAGCACAGAATTAGATTTTGGCTGCTTGCTAATGACAGGCTTGAGCAGACCACATGGTATATAACATAATTAATGATCTATTCCACCTCACTTCACAAGCAATCATTGCTTTAGAGCAGGTGGAATGAATTTCATGCCACAGCAGCTACTGCAGGAACACAGAAGCTGCAACCTGTGAATGGCCTGGAAGTTAAGCCAAACTGCCACTGTAAAGCATTCAGCATGCTGAAAAAACACTTAACCAGGAAAAAGGTCTTTTTCTACAGAGAAAGTCTTTTTCCAAATCTACAACTAATAAATAACATTTTAAAAAGATAAGCAACAGGACATATTTAAGGATTTTTATTTCCCCCCTTATCTTTGCTTTTGGCAATAAAAAAAAGGGTCAAAACTCTTTGAAAACTGTGCTTTGTTATTTTAGAAACTGATTTTAGAATCATCAGAACTGTAGTATTTTAGAGATTTATTTATAGAATAAATATATTATAAATTAATAACTCTCATTTTGGCTTTGCCACCAAATAGTTATACTTCACATTTATAGTTCCTGAATATTTGGAAAAGGAGTTTTCGCTGGTGTTTTGTTTATTTTTTAAGTCAGCACTGCTCCCCTCTTGTTTGATTTTAATAAAGAGAAAGCATATCTTGCGTGCCTTGATTTTTCTGTCAACAAGTAATTTGTGCTAATGTGGCTTTTTTCCCAAGATGTCCATTAGCAGAAAGCGAAAAGACAAGGAAAGGTGTGGTCACCTCCTCAATGCAGAAAGCAAGCTTTCAGTGGACAACTTCAAGAAAGCAACAGTGCTTTAAAGCCTCTTCGCATCAGCCTTCATTTAAAGAATAGAGAAAGAAAAAAAAAGAAGAAAAAAAAAGCCAATAGCAATCATCCCAGACTACTTAGAGAGCTGACTGAAGAAATCTCAGAGCTGTTAGTGGTTATCTTTAAAAGCTCAAAGAGCACAGAAGTCCGGAAACTGGCATAGATGGTATCTATCTTTTAAAAGATAAAGGGGAGATGGAGAGGGAGGAAGGAAGAGCCAGGGAATTATAAATCCATCATTATCAATTCCTGGAAACATACTGGAACAAATAAACTATACATAAACTTCTGCAAGAAAATAGAGAGAAGAATAATAGCCAACATGGACTTGCCAAGAACAAACTTTGAGAGACCAGCCTAGTTTCCTATTATGGCAGGATGCTAGGCCTTACAAAGGGAGGAAAAGCAGCAGACAGGTATCTGTCATGGGGCATTCTTGCAAGGTTTAGCTAAACCACCCATAGGTGGTCGGTAAAGACAATTACCCATAGCTCCTGTCAGGGGGGAAGAACATATTGAGTAGAGTTCAACAGGGGTCTATCTGGAACCAAGTAGTTTAATAGATTAATAAGGTTACTAAAGGAACAGAAGTTATGCTTATTAAATTAACAAACAACATGCAGGAGAAGGAGAAGGGATAACTGCAAGCATGTTGGGGAGCAGAACTCTTGATTCATAATGACCCTAACAAATTAGAAAGATGGTGTGAAAACAATAGGATGTAATTCGCCTGGGACTAATGTAAGGTTTTACATTAAGGCAGAAACAGGGAACCATGCAAAGGCAGGAAGAGGAACGATTGTCTGTGTATGCAGTCTGTACCATCTTACTGTGGACTGTAAACCGAACGCATATCAATGTCACTCTATCGTGAAAAACAAGATGCTGCACCACGATGAGCCTACAAAATTCACAAAGTAAGCTTTTTGTTTTCATCAGCGCAAGTCCTAAGCAGGAGGCTGTATGCTGTTCAGGGCACTGCAAGTCACAGTGGATGCAGATCAACTGGAAAGATACCAGGAGTGCACAATAAGGACAATCAGAGGTTAGAAAGCAGGACCCACAAAGAGATACCAAATGAATTGGGACTGCTGCAGGAAGGAAGAGAATAATCTGTCCTCAGTGTTTATTTTGTATGAGACTAACAGAACGGAGCTTGTATTGCTGCAAAGGAGCTTTAATTTAGACATTAGAGGAAACCTTCTAAGATTAGGATGGCGAAGCACTGAAACAGATTGCCCAGAGCAGTGTGAAGTCTCATCATTACAGAGCTTTAAAAACAGAGTAGAAAAATAGAAATAATAGAGTGAGTTAATTCTGCCTTGAAGCACGGGCACAATTAAATAATCTTATGTCTCCTCTAGTCCCGTTTTACAGGATTTTATGAAATACCATATTTACAGTGTGGAAACGCCAAGCTAAAATTACACTCCCGGATGCATACTTGAGGCTTCCACCACTAGACTGTGCAGCTGCCCAAAGGGTCATCCTACAACTTGATCCAGACATCCATATCCAGAGGTCAATTGGATGATAATGGGATATCTTTTCTGAAGACTGTTGAGCAGCTGGGAACCAGAGGAAGATGGAAAAACTTAAAACCAAATTTCAAGACTTAGTTCAGATACTTGCCTGCAGGATACTCTGAGCTATCTCAGGATTCTCTGGATTGTCAAAATTCAAGAGCTGGGAGCCAAATCCATAGTAGTATGGCCCCATCTTATGCAGATCAACCACGTTGGCATCAGCACTGAACACTGTCCTCCAGGCTTCCTTGTAAATCTTTGGCAGTTCCACAGAAATGATTCTTCTTTTGCTGTCATGTAGACCTTTAGCAAGCCACAGAGGTATTTCCAGCTTTGATCCCTGCATGAATGAGAAACACCCAAAGTTGTCTACATCACAAAAACAGACGTAAAGCAACCCCAAAGACAGATAGCGAACTTTATTCATGCAGATCCAGTATTGCAAAAAGTCGATTTTGTTTTCAGAACAGTCTGCTGTAATTGTAATATAAAACAGACACACTTTAGATGCATTGACTATTACTGCAAGACTCTGAAAGTGGACTTTTTTTATTGATGTTGTATAATGCAATAATTGTCAGATTATTAAACACCAGGGAAAAAAAACCCACAACAAAACAAAGCAGGCAAAATGCATAGAATAAAAGTAACTTTTTAAAAAGCAGCTAGAAAACGCCAGCCGGCCAGCCACCACCGGGGGGTGGGGGCGGGTGGGGGTCGCCTACAGCTCCCAGCGTCCCCCGCGCCTCCGCTGTACGCCCCGCCCCGCCCCACGCGGTGGCTGCCGGGAGCCGTAGTTCTTTCCCCACCACCCGCCGGTTACCTCAGGGATGGAGTCGCCGGTGCCGGCCCCCGGGCCCAGCGCGAAAGCCAGGCGCGGCAGGCTGCTCTCGGCGCGGCCCGGCAGCTTCTCCTGAGACATCAGGATGTCGTCCAGCGACAGGAAATTCTCCTCCGGGCCCAGCCCGGGGCCCACAGGGAAATACGCCTCGGACATGGCCGGGCGAGCGGGGCGCCTCGGGGCTTCCGCGGCGTCTCCCGCGCAG
>NW_010972528.1:93889-136858 GCF_000737465.1 Haliaeetus leucocephalus
GGGGGGCCGGGCCGCGGCCCGCGGCAGCGCCTGCGAGCTGTCGAGCGCCGGGCCCGGCCCGGCCTTGGCCTGCCCGTGCCGGCGTGGCCTCCGTTCCGCACCGGCGGCCTTTCTAGCAAGGGACGGCCGTGGCAGCGGCTCTGGCTTGCTTTCAGACTGGCCTCCGGGCAGCTCCTTGCAGCCGCCACCCCTCCCCCGCCCGGCCTGCCAGCCTGGTCTTGCGGGCAGACCGCTGTAAAAGAGGCGTCTCGAAGGCGTATCTCGTCTACATACACGCACCAGGCCGAGTTTGCAGGCCGTGGCCAGCACTGCTGGCTGACAAAGGCCCTGTCCTCCGGCAGGACCCGCTGGCCCCTCGCTGGCCCCTCGGGACAGCTGTTGGGCAGGCAGAGGGATTGCCCTGCAGCTTCAGTACGTTCATCAGAACCTTCCGTTTAGCTGTATGAAAAGCCAAGCAAGTGCTGCTCGCGTGGTTAGTTGTCCCCGTGTTTTCTTTTTGGCGATTAAGGACTTGGGTCGTCTTGCAGAGTAGAAGATGAGACCGACAGATGTGGCTGTGCTGAGTAGGCAGAGGTTGGTATTAATGAGCTATGTATACCATGGATTTCAAAGTGAGGCTACATCCCTCAGTAATTTGTTTCAGTGCTATAAAATGAGTAATGAAGTCATATTTTGATGGCAGGATCACATAGCCTGTGCTAAATTCTGGGTTTGATTGTGTATAAGAATGGTGGTTAGCCCCATTTTTATCTGAATTTTACTTCATATTAGAACCTGATGTTGTGCCACCTCTTTTTTTTTTTGCTCAATTGTTTCAAAATTAGTTCATTTTTCATCACATTAAAGTTTTCTTGCTATTCCCGAAACTGTATGTGCTGAAAACATTACTCTTTCTATATACAGTGGTGTATAAAATAACATTTAAATAATCTAGTAAACATTTCAGTCTTTGTTCTGCTAAGGAACCAAAACAAACAATTGAGCAGGGTTGAAACTCAGAGACTTGACAATGTCGCTGAAGAATAACGACAGAGTTATTTATAGTGGGGTTGATGATTTGTTTAATGACGTTTTCAGTCCATGACTAAGGCGTAAGCCGATGCCTCTTCAATTACCTTTTAATTCTTACAGCCTCAGCATTCTTCATGGCTGCTGTTTGCTCAAGCTGGATCCATTGTGATTTGATATTGTTTTGTCTTCATTAATTAGCATGCTGGTACTTTAATATCTTGTTCAAAGTCAAACCCATGCAAAAATAATCAAATTTGCACCAGTGTATTAAATCTTGCACTATTTTATTTCAGACTAAGAAAAATAAAGCACAGGCAGTGGAGACTTGAGACCTTAGGATGATGTACTTCCATCACTTACACATCCCTTAGCTGCCATGGCAGTATATGCTATAAAAATGCAGCCAACAAAGAAATGCAAGCTTTTTGTGAACTGTGGCGTGCTGGATTTGCAAAAATCTAAATGCCATTAATTTGTTAGACAAGTATCAGAAATAGAGATCCAGGAACAGATGAAATGTATGCACATGTGTTTGTCAATGTGACGCCCGCACACTGCTGATTTTAGAATGTCAGTACGTTAAATCCTGACAACAGCCATAAGAGAAGTGCATGCTCCTGAAACGAGATTTAATGTAAAAGGCCATTTCTTGTAAGATGCTGAATTTTTATCTATGGTGCAGAAACCAGACATTATATTAGAGTTAGCAATGTTAATTATTGTCCTGTGTTGGTTTTGTGTTTTTTTAATGAGAGATGAAGTCTTTCTGTTTGGAAAAGAAATCCTTCTATCTATGCACATGTTCCAAATGAGTTACAGAGCAATTTCCAAAAGCTCTTTCTAAAGGGCAGTTCTGATAAAATTATAATTTGCTGAATTGGATTAGTAAAAATATTCCCTGCTTAATCAGGTTTAGGAAACAAAGCTCTATGCTAAATATGAAAGCTTGCACTGCGAGTGAGAGGAGAGAACTATGCAAATGGAATATGTTATTTTTCTAGGGTGCAGAAGTAGACATCTGGAAAAATAAGAAAGAAAAGCACTGTTTCCATGTGCCCCAAGATGCCTTGGCCTATAGCGGGTGATACTGAAATGAGGCACAGAGATGCAGAAGGCCTAAGGTACTGGGCAAGTTGAAAGAACACAAAGGGGAAAGATGTTTACACTCACTGTAAAATCAGCTGAAGAATTGCTCTTCTGTGAGAATTTTAATGAATGATGGGTTTGGTAACCAAAATTATGTCGCCCCTTTTTGTAGTATGTTTGCCTTCTCATCCTGAGAAAGGTACTAGGCAGGTTCTTATTCTTGACCACTCATGTATGAATCTTAGTATAAATTTAGGCATAATGAGTCTCCAGTTTACAAATCCTCCAAGTACAAACAGGTTCAGTTATGACACAAGACATTCCTTTTCCTTCAGGAAGGTCTTGGAAATCATCTTCATGAAAATATAATATGGTTTAGGATGCCGGACTCATTATGCATAAGTAGTCTGAGAGGGGAATCAGACCCTGTAGCTTTACTGAGACAAATAACGACAGAATCCCTCAATAATCAGAGTAAAAAAAAGATCAAAAGCGTGTAAGGAGAAGAAAGGGAAAGAGATGTTGAGAGAAGGCGGTAGCGGAGCAAAAGAGGCAGGAGGTGAAGGCATGTGCCAAAAACTGAGTAATGACAGAGCAAAATATTACAGAAGTAAGTTTGAGCTGTGATGGGTAAAACCCAAATTACTTCCAGGTACAGTAGATAAATTGAGAGGATTGCAAAGTATGGAAAAGAATGAAAACTTAGAAATCAAGCGAGAGCTGTTACATCCCATCTATGTACTTCTTAAATCTTGAATACCACAAAATTCAGCCAGTTTAATCTCTTAGATAAATTCGGGGAAGCAAAATTATGTTACCTGCTTCTTCTAGGGACTTCCATTTGATCAGAGCAGGCTGATGTCTGTGTGTATTGCATAGTTGCGAGATGTGTCATGACAGCATGTGTATGTGATGTTACGACAGTCAGCTGATGCTGCCATTATGGGTAATTTAAATAATATTAAATACATGAAGTGAGACAACTGAAAAAGCTGCAGGATGTTGATGGGAGCAGGAAGTACCACTCCCTGTGACCTCACCTTACCTTACTTTTTAAGGTCAAAGTGAGAGAGCAATCATCAGTCTCTACGTATTGGACTAAACCACAGCACAAACTAAGGTTGATATTGAGCCTTTGTCCCCTCCCTTGCAGAATCTCAATTACCATATAGGATTATAGTATGACCTGCTTTTCTTATTTGTGTTTGTATCAAGTAATTGGAAACCCTGGCAGGGTTTTTGGCTGTCTTAAGATCCCTAGATGAGACAACTGACTTCAGTGGAGCCAGAATCTCACTGTCTAATCCTGGCCAGAGAATCCTGAGTGCATGAGTAAAACTCAGGCATGTTCTGTGTATACTTCTGAGAGCAGAGCTTTCTGTTTCGTGGTGTCCCGCTGATAGAAGGCAACACATAGCACATATCCTTCATCCACATCCCCAGGGTTTTCTGATGCTACTCATATCATTCCTTTCCCTCCTGGAACTTTCACTTACCAAATTTGCATTTCCTAATCAGTTAACTTGCCTGCAGCAGTGGGAGTTCTTATTTGTAAGTAATGCCATACTGTATCTTTGATACAAGCTTTTGCAACCCCTTTGTTGTGCAAATACAGACATATAACTCAAGTAAACCAATTGGCTTCAGTAGGATTATCATAAGAGAGTTAAGTGCTATGAATAAAAACTGTTCTCCAAGAGACAGATCCTGCAGTCCAGTACAACTTTATTTTTTGAATGAAAAGGGGTAGCAGCACAAGTCAGTAGTTAAACCAAGGACATAATTGCTTGCCTGTTCGGTTTATCTGCCAATGTGGGAGATTCAGCAACAGTATTAATGATACACCATATTCTTATTTACATCTCAAAGTATCATTCCTTTCCACATGAAGGAAAGGAGGAGGATTGTGTCACATTTTGCAGACAGGAGAACAGCCATAGAAGAAGTGAAGGGATTTAGGGTAACCAAGCATCCTATGGAAAGGGTCTTCTGGCTTCCAGCTTCTAGCCAAGGGTCTCTTAGCAAGAAGGCAGCAATCTCAGCAGGGCCTCTGGCTAGCTTGAAGTGATAAGATAAACCAGATGCTATAGCTGCTATTGCAAATAGCATTTTTGACAACCAAAGTGAAAATAGAAGCATTTCTAGAACTCTTAAATATTTCTTTCCTGTCATTCACTGTGTGAATCTCTGTTATTATGTGGGAGTGGATTCAGCAATTTCCAAGGCATTTTTGACCGTTGTGTAGTTTTGCTGGTAAATGAAAAGTCACAGTTAAGTCAGCAGCAGGCATTTGATGAAGGTTTCTTGTTTTAAGGAGTGGTGCCATGTTGCTAAAACTTTTTATGATTTAGATGGGAATACTGCCAAAACTGTTGGTGCTTCTTGCACTTGGGAGTTCCCTAGATGGCAATTTACTATTGTTTTTGTTTAGAAGTATGGGAAAATGGTAATTGTGATAACTGCCTTCAGCAATAAATTAAGGAAGTTGCTGATTACTGTGCAGAATTTTATATCTGCAGTAAATTCAAAAGGGGTGAGATTTCTCAAATTTTTAGCATCTCAGTGTAGCTGTGATGATGTGAGCAGAAAACTCATATGTATTTTTATTTCATTCACATCTACTCACATGACACGGATGAAAGAAAAGTACTGTGTTCATTCTTGAGAGGGAGACCCTCTCCTATCTGTACAGTACTCAAGCTGCTGAGCAAAACAATTAATCCTTTCCACAGCATAAAACATTAAACATCAGCAATTTCCTTTTTCTTATGTCTCACCATTCACAGTAAATATCCTAGGGAGATGTTGGAAATTATGCTCTTCCAATTAAGTTGCATGCACTCCAACTCCCTTCAGCAAAAGGCTGCTCAATGCCCAGAGACAAAAAACATCTAATGAATCAATCTTTGTGCACAGAAGAAAGCTTTTTTTTTTTTTTGTAAGAAATTATGTAAAAACTGGAAACTGATGACCTGTTTGAAAGGAAGATAAGGGGGCGGGGTGCTGTATGAGCTTCATTTTCTAAATGATGTTGGGCTATTTTTCTGGGCTATCCAGGACATTTCCAGTAAAAGCAAGGTAAAATTTGCAAATTTTACCCCTATAAAGAGAAGAAAATATTATTCTTTGTCTTTCAGACTCAAATAAGCAATTTTAATATCTGACTACAGATATTTTTAATATTTTTATCTTTACATCCTGATAATATTTTTCTTCATTCTAGGTTCTCACTCTTATTCACATTAGTCTGGAGAGTTGAATTGAGTGAGTGACTTATTGAAAAAAAAAGGGCAACATTACTTATTTCTCAAGATCTAGAATAAGAGCTTTAATTCTGAATTGCAGGGAGAGGATGTTCATATCAACTCACTTCTCAGTAAGTTACTAAAACATGAATGCTACCAATTTCTTCACTGCCTTCATTCAGATTTCTTGTATCTGGCTTCGCCGCCCACCCTCTGCCTTTATCTGCCATGTTGTCTATACCAGTGATCCAGGATCACTAGCGGCAGAGGGTGGCAGTCATCTGCATTTCATATTTTCAGCTGCCTAAGCTCTTTGAACCATGGTTTCAGTGTTACCAGCATTACTTCAGCCCTTCATCCATCAGTATTAGATGAGCAGAATGCTGCTGATATTCCAGGGTTCTTAGAAACAGAATCTCCCTTTGCTTTGTCAGAGTGTGAATGCTCCTTTTGCCCCATGGCTTGCTGTCTTTGGCGAGCAGAATCTCTGAATACCTTAAACCTGATTGCCTCTTGGCTGCTGCTTTTCCTTTCTGGACTGTGGATATCTGGTCAGGCTGTCCCATGTTTTTGAGGCATGTTAGAATAGGAAAAGATCCAAACTGTTTCTTCTCCAATCACATATGGGAAGTGAAATCTAACAGCACCTTGCTGGAGCAGACTGGATCATGTCAAAAAGTAGAGAATCTCATTCGTAGCTTGTGAAAAGTTTTTTTTCATCCTTCAATGTAAAAAATGCTATAGAAATGTCAGGTTACACTGAACACATGCTGGGGAGTTGGCTAATATCATGTGATTATAGTCAGAATTAGCACACCAAAAATTCTATGCCCCAGTGGGAAAGACCATTAGTATTAGACAACTAGGAGGTCCACGAGGAGCAGAGCAAAACCAGAGTTTCTTGCTTGCATTCCTGGCATTTTTGGGAGACAGAAAGGTAACTGCTGGGAATGAGAGGAAACCATCTAAGAGGTGGTCTGATAGCAGCATTTTCTGAGCTGCTGAAAAGATGCCTTTGGAGTCCTGCAGGACCCCCCCCCTCTACCCACTATCACTTGCCAGACCAGGCAAGTGATCCCAGGTGGTGGGAGCTTGCGAAGCATGGGGAGAGTTTGAGATATTAACCCTTGGAGTCAAAGGATTAAGGGGATGATGCAGTTCATTTTGAACATCCCATCTGGAAGAAGTCCAGTGATTCACAGTGGGGGGGGAACATGAAGAAGAGACAAGAGAGGCAGCTTGAGTGGCTCTGTAGTTCTGAGAACATCTTGTCACAGTGTATCCTCAAATCTGACAGCTTTTCTCTTTTAGGCATGGACTACTCTTTGATCCTATAAAGTTTATCTTGGTTTTCATGAAACACCCCTGTAAGTGGCCAGCAATATATCTCATTGCCGGTAAGTCAGCAGTGTGCAGGTGTCATCAGCTAAATATCCAGGAATGTTATATTCAAAAGTGACAAAGCCCCATGAGATATTTTAAAAGCAAATGTATTTTCTCTGGACTTTGTGGCTTGTACTCAGTGGCAGGCTTTATCACGCAAACCCAGATGTGGATTTTTGGCAGGGTTTTAACCTCTTCTAGGAGAGACTGCCTATCTTTTAATTTTTCTCATTTTCTTATAATCCTGTATTTACAAGCAGAGCTAGTAAAATAACAGAAAAACACATTCAGCGGGGAAGGTTCAGCAAACCCAGAGTAATCTCATTGAGATGAGTGATGGTTTTAGACCTTATTTCAAAATATGGAGTTAGAAAATCTGTATCCTTCTCACAGAATTTCAGGGCCAAATATCCCCATGGCAAGTAGATGTAAATCCACTACAGAAAGTGCAGTTATATCCGTTCACCAATGGCGATTTTTTTTGTTGATGGTGTCTTTCAATATTACAATTAGCAGTCCTTAAAGACATTGAAACCTTCTTTGGTGATTCAGTGCAAATGCTTTGCTTTTCTTCTCTTTTGACCAGTGGTCTCCATCCTGGAGCCTCTGAGTGCACTAAGTAATGTGTCTTATAGATTTTAGCCTTTCCCTTATGTCCTTTCTGAGACTTGTATGCAGTACAGAGTTGTTTCTCTGCCTCATTTCTAAATGCCCACAATTCTGTGGCTTTCTAGTAGAGATGTCAGACTGGATGATAGTTGGTTTTACTTCAGGTAAAACATGATGGGGTTTGTGGTTCCTAACGAGCTCATTCCACAGACCAACACTCAGCTCTGCAACAGTTCTTAGATGCCCAACTCTGTTAGGAGGTAATTATCAATGGGACATGAGCTACCAAAGAGGGACTTCACTAGCTCTGTAGCTATGCCTCATTCGTTTCCTGTACGGATGAGCTTTGTTCACGTGGTACAAAATTTTGTTCTAAACAGAACCTAGTAAAGGAGATGAAAATCTCAACCAGCTGAGACCTGCTGGTGTGTCTCAGCAGAGATAGTTTGCGCCTATGTCAGAATGGCTGGTGAACTGGGGTGCACCTGGGAACTTCTTGGTGCACACAGCAGTTTGTTGCCTCTTTTCCCCAAAGGGTGGAAACACAGGCATGGTTAGCATATCTGAAATGTTAATGGTGTGAAATTCATGAGTCAAACCATGAAGGTAAAGGTCTAATGCAATTGCTTAAAATTGCAGCAGATTCTTTATAACATCCTTTGCATTCAAGCCTACTTTGGCTTTAAACTTTAGGAATAATTTTATTACAGAGCATTGTACTGGGTCTGGCTGGGATGGAGTTAACTTTCTTTATAGCAGCCTGTATGGTGCTCTGTTTTGCATTTGTGTTTAAAACAGTGTTGATAATGCACCAGTGTTTTGGCTATTGCTGAGTAGTGCTTGCACAATGGCAAGGCTTTTTCTGCTCCCTCCTCCAATAAGTAGGCTGGGGGTGGGCAAGAGATGGGGAAGGGACATGGCTGGAACAGGCAACCAAAGGGATATTCCATACCATATGATATTGAGCTCAGCAATAAAAGCTCAGGGAAAGGAGGTGGAAGGGAGTACATTCATGGTCACAGTGTTTGTCTTCGCAAGCAACAGTTACACATGCTGAGACCCTGCTTCCCAGGCAGTGACTGGACATCTGCCTGCCGATGGGAAGTAGTGAATGAATTCCGCTTTTTGCTTTTGCTTTCCCTATTAAACTTGATCCATGAGTCTTTTCACCTTCCTTCTGTTTTCTCCCCATCCTGTAGGAGAGGGGAGCGAGCAAGAGGCTGGGTGGGTGTTTGGCTGCTGGCTGAGGTCAACCCGTCACAAGCACTAGAAAATAGACACTTAGCTCCTGCTCCTAATAAACATCGCTCATCTAGTTTCCCTGCATGAGGTTACATTTTTATTGCAGAATGTTTCTCTACTTTTAAATTTTCCCTTGCATTCAGTTTCATCCCAAATAATTTGTTGAGGAGGTAATGGCATCATCACAGTTCGCTCTGACTGTCCACACCAAAACAGTTAGCTATTTCTTGCAAAGCTGATTAGGAATGACACCCTTCAAAACTTTGAATTTAAATTAGCATTTAGGTTTCAGAGTTAACGTCTCATGGAAACCCAGCCTCCTGAGATGTCAGAGAGATGTTATTGATTCCCTTCCCTAATTCAGCAGGCTGGTGCAAAAAGGTTTGAAGAGCCACTCCTGAACTACACAGGCAACTCTGCAGGAGCAGTTTAAAACTGTAGATTCATATAGAGTGTCTGCCCAGCTTTTTCATCTGATGCCATTGCAAGCTACCTCATCCCCAGAAGGTTCCTTAGGAGAGAGGTCTGACCTCCCCAGGAGGATGGCTTAGCAGCTGGCTGGGAACATGCTTTGTCTTATTTGCAGTCTCATCATTTCACTGTGTCAGTTCTAGGTAACCTCTTCTGAGCCCATGGGCGCAGAAGCTTCAGCTCCATAAATGCAACTCCTGACTTGCAGCGGCCTGATTGATGGTCCCCAAAGAAGTTTTAGTTTGCCATTACTGCCAGCCAGTTCAGCCCAGCCCAGCCTCTGAGCATACATACCAATACATCTTCACACCAGTATATAACACAGTTATTTCTTGATGTTTTACTATTTCCTTCTTTTCAGCTTCTCTTTTGCTTGCACTTCCTGCAGTTTTTATAGAAAGGTATTTTAAAAAGGTAGGTGAACTGATTCCTTATTAATTGTGCTTGCTCTATATAATGATGGGTATTTCTAGCAGAATCCATCCTTTTAATCCAACTCTGTGCCACATATACACTGAGAGAAGCAAAATGCCTTTAAGACATCATATATTTGTAAAGAACATTAGTAATGCAGTGAGGTAGATCAACTTCATATGTTCATTTGAAGATTAGGGTCTAAATTTAGATTTATTACCCAAAGGGAAGGGTTTTGTGGCCTCAATTTTAATAGCTGTTTCAATCCAAAACTACCATAGGAGTTAGTGCAATGAGAAGGCTTTGATTTGGAGCCTGGGACTGAATGATATATTAGAAGCTAGACCTCCAGCCTTTAGTGGAAATGCATGGCAGAAATTCCTTGCATGCCTGACTTTGGTCTCTGTCCAGCCCTTCTGTGAGCTCTCAATTTCACCAAATTGCCCTTGATTTACAGCACGTTACTCCTAAGGCCAGGATATCCCTGGATAATGTAATAACATACTATTGGTGTCTTTTGTAGGTTCATGGTGCTGAAAGCATAGGCTTGCTGTTGCAGCCTCCTAACTTGCTTTCAGTGTAACATTTCCTGCTGTGATGGTCTGTAGAGTGAAAGCCATAACTCCAGGTGAGAGATTTGTTTTGGGCTAGAAGTGTTACCCTGATTTATCATCAGCCCAGCAGTGGCTGGCAATGGCAACATGTCCCAGAACTGATGTGATTGTCACTGTAGAAAAGCTGGTGTACTATCTTTAACACTCAAAATTACAAAGCATTTAAAAGTATATGGGACAGACTTGCTAAGTAATTCTTGTGTAGCTTATGAGCAGGTCTTATGCAGCATGCAGAACGTAAGAGGTCAGTTCTTGAAGGCATTCTGTCTTTCTATATTAAGTGTAATAATCTCTGCCTCTTGTATATGTGTGTAGCCTCCATCAAGGAAAATGGTAATGAGTTTGCATACCAAGGAGATATTAAATCCCAATTCCCCTTCAGTAATGTATAATGTCAACAGAAGCCTTTGATGAATGCAGCTTCTTCTTAATTAGATGCTTGAGCAGGAGATTATTAATCCATTTATCTCAAATTCTAATTGTACTGTGAATTGCTCACTGGTTTATGCCTAAGTTTATGATCATAGTTATTTTCCTAGAACCTTTAAAGAGTCATAAATGAATTTATTTCTGGAAACTTGAATTGTTGTATTCTTATTTGTAATACTTTCCTCAATATGTGTGTGTGTAAACATTCTGAAAGCCTCACGCCATCAGCCAGGGGTATCCCTGGAACATAACAATTCAGCAATTGCAGCTATATACCGTTTCCATGGTAGTGACATTTGACCTTTAAAAAGATAGATTTAGGCACCAGTAAGGGGAACTGGCTGATTATCATGGCAAAGGCTGGTCTTTATGTACCAGAATTACTGGGTGGGCATGATTTGGGGACCTGCCATCTTTCGGATGCATGTTAAAACCATCAGCTTAGATTGTAATACTAATGTATAATTACTAATGATCCTATAGATCTAAAAATCAGTCCTAGGACATTCAGGGCAAGCCAATCCAATTGCTAAAAGAGGATGTGGTTGCCTGGATGACACACATTTGCCTGGATACAGCCAAGGATTCTTTTGAAAATATCCTCATAGCAGGCATAAACTTTTTTTCCTTTGAACATGCTGAATTAGCCTAGTTCGCAGTTCATGGTGTATACTGCAATGGCTCCATCTGCTGCAAAAACTCATAAATCACTGAAAACTTCGGAAAGTTGTGGGAAATGGGATTATTTCTCCTATCATCTGTGCTGTTAATGCCCTCTGTGTTTCTATGTCTAGGGTGGGCTACTTAAGAATAGCCTAAGAACATATTGCAGTTTCTTTGTCTGTATGCGTGCCCACACAGCAGAGGGATGAGATCGACAAGCATGTGGCTGACGTTCAGTCAAGTGGATTAATAAAGGATAGTGAATGGATTCACTTTTTCAGAGTGTCCATGTTTTTATATGGGCTGTTGTGTAGGGCTTGCTGTGTGCAAGCAAATATTTAATGGCACCATCTAAATTGTACAGTGATATCTGGGAAGAGAGGAGGGTATTGGGGGGGGGGGGTCTGCTGTGCTCTATGGTTTTAACTATCTATACTGGCTGCTATTAAAAAATACAAACAAACCCTACCACAGATACTTCCTATTCTAAATACAGCAGCAGATGATAGCTCTTCTGGCACCTACAGGCTCACGTGTTGCCAAATGATTGCTTTTCAGTGGTGTTACTGATGTCCTAGCTGACAACATGTCCCAGTTGTCCTTTCCAGTGCAGACTGTGTTTCTCATTAAGGTCCCTGTATCTCACTGCTGAACAAATTCAGACTGGGATGAGGCTGACTGCTCCCATCCTTTCAGTTCTAGGAGGACCCTTCATGGCAGACACTATCTATGTTGACATGCAACTGGGCTGAGTTTAGTTCCAAGTATGTATAAAATAAAATTATACCTGCACAGCTAAGTGTCATTGCATCTCATTTTAGACAAGAGAATAATTAGTAAATGTCTATTTTGGACGCATCTGGCAGGCTGTATAAACAGAGATAGCTGCAATCTGGTTAGCAAACATAGAGGAGTTTCTTGTACTGTCTGCACTTGAGAAGCTATGGTAACACAAAGTCAGCAGATCCCAGAATCCTTCCGTCAGCATGACTGGCAGCAGACATTAAAAATTATGATCTGCTTATGCGTGGGATGAGTTCAGAACTGGGATTTTTGCACCCTACAGTTTTCTGAACCCCTCCCAGTTCTGTCAAGGATGTACTTTGTGCCTTGGAGAAAGTCGGTTCTCTCTTTTTCAGTTTCCCTATCAGTAGAGAGAGTCTTCAGGCCACATAGACATCTCTTGCCTCATCAAGACTAGAAGGATTAATTAACTTGTACATTTCAAGGCATAAATTGCTATGCAGGGCCAGACTCTGTGTCAGTGCATCAAAGGGAGGTTTTACAATTGGCTTTGGGGGAGGAGGACAGTGGTCCAAGTGCCTACAAATGGACAAACCCCACAATGATGGGGCAGGTTAATCTATAAATTCCTTCCCTTCTCTCCCCCAAACCTCTCTGTTTGCTTTTCTTATTAACTTAACAATATTCCTGCCCAGTCTTCAGGCCTAATTTTCTCCCGAGCATTGTTCCCGCCATTCTTCTGGCAGAGCTCTTCTGCTTGAAAAAGGCACTTCGATTCATTCTGTGCTCTTGACTTGGAACTAACAGGACTCATCCGATCTGGTCAGTCAGAGTAAGTTCTTCTGCATCTCTGCCTGTGGACTGAGTGAAGCAGAGGCTCCACAGAAGACAGACATGGGGTCATATAAGTAAAGGCTGGCTAAAGTGTATGCACAATGTGCCTGATTCAAGCTGGATAACTAATTCAGTATAAAAACATACCTTTTTTTCCATGAATGCATAGCCTTAATGGGGAATAATGGCTAAAATTATATCAGTTCCTCTCTGCCTTTGACAAATTTGAAAGCAGTGTTAAGCTGATGCTGAGCTTTTTTTGAATACCACACTGCATGCTTCTTTTTAGTCAATCTTATTTATTCTACTTTTTAACCTCTCTCCTCTCCTCTTCTTAGAACATATGAATCTTTTTTAAAGTAGTACACGATCTTGCAAGAAAATCCTGCTTTCTGGTTATACTACTAGTATTTTGTGAGGCACATAATCTCAAAGGGGAGATTTTTCATGACAGGATCTCCTTTTAAATTAGCCCAAGAATGACAGTGTCAGACCCAGGCTTCCCACATTGTCTGCATGTGGCACTGAAGAAGTCATTTATGCCAGAAGCCAAAGAAGTACCTAAATGCCTAACTCAGAGCTGAAACCTTAGAGACAAGAGGAAGTGATGCTGAGGAGGAGCTCGTAGTCAAATGCCAAAACACGATTAAACACAACTAAGAATTTGTGCCACAGTCTGGCTGTTCCTCTGTGCCCCATTTGTAAGAAGGGGACAGCAGCGTTGTCCTAATTCCCAGGTGAGTTAAGAAGGTACACCAGTTAGAGACTGTGGGTGCTCCGAGTCTGGGGTAGTGGAAGAGCCTATTGAATCCCAGAAGACAGAGGGAAGGAATCCCTGACCCAGTTTGCTGGAGACTGCCCAGGGATCAAACCAAAAGCAGAAGGGGATAAAATATTCATGCTGATACCATCACCTTGACTTCATGAGAAGTTGACTGGTGCAGTATCAGCCATTCCTGGTTATGTAATGTCGTTTGTGGCCTCAGATTCACCTGATCCCTATGATGCCTTTTACGCCTTTTATTCGCAGCAGAACATTCCAGCCATCGCTCCAGGAAGAATGAAAGGACAGTCAGAGCAGATCACGTACCCAGTGACCCTGAAAGTAAAAGGTAACTAACTATTCATCCTTTTACAGTGGCTACCTTTTCTCTGTCAGCAGAGTAGGATTTTTATAACAAATCCTACATCAAGTTGCTGAGATAGGCTAGCAAGTGGGTAGTTTCTGCTTCCGCCAAAGGAACTATTGCTTTCATAATCTCTTAGATGTGACATTATTCCTTCAAAATCAAGCCTTTGTTGGAAATTACTGTTTTTAGAAGTGATCTAAGACTGCTGTCTCCAAGCTTGATGGTGTATATTTGGCAGCACTTCAGGTATAAGAAGTACTGCCATTTCCTTCTGTCTGGTCTTTTGTGTGCGTATGTGTCTTTCACTAGGCAATGGAGGCATAGAAAAAAAATTTCAAATGGAAAGAAAGCATTTTTATAAAATCACAAGTGTTGGTGGCTAGTGAGTATTCCATGGCACATGAAGTTCCTGGAAACATGTTCTAACACTTTTTTGTATCATCCCCTTTTGGTGGCTGATAAAATTAATTTGTATCTTTGAAAAATCCCTTCACTTTGGACTCCTTGGGTGTTGTGGAGCTTTTTGTGTTTTGAAAGTCAGGGTATTAGTTCAGGTTCCTAAACGATAGTCTAACATTAGATATCCATTTATTAAAAATCCCCAAACTCTTCATCATGAGTTTCATGTGTGATGCACGTCTCACAGTCCTGCAAGTCAATAAGCAAACCAGTCTGTTTTGTAGAGGACTAGTAGTAGCGCCTGCACACTATACAGCTGTGCAAGAGTGCTCTTTGATCTACTGGTGCAGAGATAAGACCCTTTTAAGAGGATGTGTTTACCTTAGAAGCTCTCTTTGATGGGTTCTCTCATTTATGAGACCTGATCTTTGTGTGTGCTAAATTCCAGTGAACAAACACCATATCAGCTTTTTAGCATGAGGCTTTGGCGTGCTCTACCCTTACACATTGCAAAAACTTTTGTACTAAACATGACAAGGCAGCAGTCAGGCAGTCCGATTCACAAATACAGTGAATTTTGTCTGCCATGCAGTGCAGTTTGGGCTTATGAGGCTCTTTCAGCTTTGTCCTTAGATCAAGGCTATCAATTTGGTGAGTGCATGGGCACCTAGGATATGCAAAAATAGAGAACAAATTCTGCACTGCCCCACCCTTTAATATCAAGAACATTCTCATTGACTTCAACAAGCCAGCAATCACCCTATCAATACAGCATAAGATACTATTTTCTCTATCCATGTCATTCAGTGTCACGCCATTGACGTTGCAGTCTTGCACTTTGCATCATCTGCATCTTACTCTGTTTACTACCACATTATTAGTTCTGAGGGGAAGCTTAAAGTCCCTGTTCTTCTTTTTACATGAGATTAACTTATGGTAGGGGTTCAGTGATGTGCTGGTCATGGTTCTGTGCAGTCACAAGAGGATGTACATGCCCCAGGGCTGGGAATGGTCTTTATAAAGCCTGAGGCTCTGCTTAAAATTGGTATATCTATGTGGGTTTCAACAACACAGTGACTCCCATCTATTTCCCAGCTACAGCTAGTGAAGCCCTGACAAGGTATGCACTGATACAGCACCCAGAACTCCACAGAATAACCTGGGGTCTGAATGTTAAAGCAGATTGGTTTTCGCTAGACTTTACGCAAGAAAATGATGCACGATTTCCTTTCTTTCCTCCCAGGCTTGTGCTACTTTCTGCTAGCCTCCACACTTCGCTACCACCTGAATTTCCTAAGAAATTCACACTGCAGACACAGCTATATCATTAAGAGGCTCCTGGAAGTGGTAAGAAAATGACACTGCACTTAAACCTGTCAATTTCTGAGACTCTCCTTGGATAGTAATACTTCTTGTATTGAGCCATGAGATTCATACCAAGGTTGACATTGCTCCCTTGGATGCTGACATTACAATTGTGTGTCAAATATAGCCTTATCACACAGGCATATTTCTCCTGATGTTTGACAGAAAGTGGGAATCTATTTCTGATATTCCAAAACTATTTTCTTAACTCTGTAGGGCCCTGAAGGAGTAAACAAATGTCCTACAGACTGTATGTGCACTCTGCTAAAAATGTAGCAATAGCCTGAGCTGTCTGTGGTTGCTTTCCTTTTGTGTAAGTCCAACAGTGATGCAATTACGCTGTGAAATAATGAAAAATTCAGACATCACACAGTGGTATTTTGCTAATCGTGGGGATTTCACACAGTCCTTTCTAATCCCTCTCCCTTTTTTTAGGATATTTGAATGGGAGTTACTCCTTGATCATCATGGATTAACCTTTAAAGGGGCTCTTGAAGGATCTGGCAATTTCACGGAGGTGATATGAAGTGTGTGGGACTCTCTCACCTCCTGCCAATAAACCAGACCAAATTAAGCCCCCTGGTCTAGCAGGTCATCACAGATCCATTGGCCCATCCAGGCAAGGCCAAGCATCATCTGTTGTCCATGCAGGCAATGTGCATGGTGAATGCTCTGAAACAGTGACAGTGAGAGGAGTCCTTGCACTAAGATGTTGACATCTTATGTTAGAGTGAGTAATGTGCTGGGATGTGTGCCAGCCTCTGAGACCTTCACGGGATGGCTGCAGCATAAGCAATTTCAGTGTCAGTTAATTACACTTGAAGACACTCTGGTCGTTGTGGTATCTAAATACAAAATAGATGGAGATATGGAGTGATGCCTCAGGACATGGTGACTTTAGTGTGAGGTAATCAATGAAGGGCTTTGAAGTCTCTTCTTGTTTTCATTGCAGATATTTCTCTTTCATCTCATGCTGGTGCTATTTCAACAGGTGTTGGTTTTTTCTTTAATGTTAAAACCCAGGGATTCAATTGTCACATATAACAAGAACTGCTGGGATGCACTTCTTAGCATCTAACATTATAGGAAAGTTATGGCTGACCTGCACCACTTTATTCTCCTAACCACCTCTGCAACTACCTTAATGCTTAGGTACCACAGAAATGGCTCACTTAATCATGTCTGTACTTACTCTCATCTCCTTAAACACAGCAGCTACCCCACAGATGATGATTCCAGTGCCTACTCAGTGTAAAGAAAGGAAAGGGAAGACGCTGGGATCAGGGGTGCTGCCTGTTTCATTTTATGGCCTGCTAGATGACCCTCTGCATCTCTGGGTCTAAGTTTTCTCTTCTCTGTGAAAGGCTGTAACTTTTTAAGGTACTTTGGGATCTGCAGAGGAAAAGCTCTGTAGCTGTGTTAATACAAACAATTCTTTCTCGTGCTTCCTGTGGCAGTCTCCCAGCAGCTGTCACCTGGCTTGTCCAAGATCCCCCGCAGAATTTCTCCAGAACCTTTTCTGCCAGCAGTGGGGGCCGCTGAGAATAGTAAATCAATATTTGTTCAAAGATTTTGGGGGGCATAAAGTATATTTTTCATGCCAGTGTAAGTATGATATAGTTCTCATAAAGCCCTCGCTGTAATAAAGCACTTAAAATAGCTATCCGTGCAAGCTCTTCACCTCAGCTGGCAGCCTTTTTCACACAAGAGGATGTGCTGTGGATGCTCTTCTCTGTTAATACATCCCAACAGAACTTTTTTGTGCCTGTCTTTCCCGGGTAGAGAAGGCTGGAGGACTTTGTCCTGCTGCCATTGGCCTGTCCCGCTTACACAGGGGAGTTTCAATGGTGAAGGCTTTACAGCCATCCTCAGTGCTCAGGGAAAGAGCCACCCATGGGTTATCTGCTGGCTGCTTGCCAGTGCCAGCATCTCATCAGTCTGTATGGGCTCATATGTGGCAGAGGCTGCAGCTGTGTTTTCTCATCATAGCAGACACAAAATAATGAGTCGCTTTACAGGGCCTTCCAATCAAAACTGTGTACCTTAATTGCTCTCTATTTTTTCTTTCAGTGGATTTTACCAAATATACATGAATCAGTGAAGTTTATAAATGTAAGCAAATAATGCCAGTTTATTTTCTTTAAGCATATTCTACTTCATATCATTGCTAGAGGTAATGTTCTAGTCTGTTTTATTTATTTCTGCAGGAAAGAGTCTGTCTTGCTTACAGAATACATCTTTAAATTAGCAGTAAGGTCAATCTATGTGCTTTTTGTTGAACAGCTAGTCTGATGTATGTTTGTTACAGAGTTCACCTTGCAACATAAAACAAAGGAGCTCAGGGAATGCAAGCACGTTAGTTCTGTTCCCTTCTAAATACTATCAGATGCCATTCATTGCCCTTGATGGTAGCATTACTGAAATGCCTTCATACAAAATACCGATATCAAACCCAGTGGATTTCATGAAGTCTCTGCTTAGTGTCTCTTGTGAAAATCATTACTTTGGGTAGGCTGTTTCATCCGTTTTGTTGGGGAGGGAGGTGAATAAAAAGGGCTTAAAGAGTTATCAGTACTTTGCACTAGAAAGGTTTTTTCAGAGAACAGTATTTTGCAGTATTTCTTAAAATCTGCCCTGTAACTTGATTCCCCAGCTGGAGAGTATTTCATTTCCAGCTTTTCCCTGGCTTCTTCTTGGGCTGTTGTCTCCTGGAAATGTAACTCTTTGGTGGACACAGCAGTATTGTATGCATCGTGATGATCCTAAGAAACAAGACTTTAAATTGCCCTGTGTAAGCTGGGCAGTGGTAGGCTGTACTGGCTGGAGCACATGCCCCACATTCACAGCTAGCTTCATGCAGTGACTTGTGGTGACACAGCCAGGAAGAGAGGAACACACAGGGTCTGGGCTGAGAAGAAACAGCGTTTCTTAGAGCTGGAGAGAAAATTCCAGCACTATTTAGCAGCCATGCCCCTTCTGCAAACACTTTTGCAGGAAGAACCATCCCATCCCTGAGGGAGCCATGTATGTTATTTTCTTTTTCCCTGTTCTTAGTCTACCCACTTCAGTCATGTCATTTTCCCTGTGCAAAGCCTCTCAGCAGTTCCCCAGCTGCTGGCACCATTCTCCCTGGGTCTGCAACTATTACACGGTAATTTATGAACAAAGCTGCTGCTCAGGAGTAAGGGATCTTCTGCTGCTGCACATCTAAGCCCTAGTGACCTTTATGGCAGTTGATTGCCCTCCCAATTATTTGTCTTATTTTAAGTGGACTTGGGCCCAGACTCAACAACCAATTTAATCTCCAAACTTCCTGCTGAAATTAATGGGCTGCAACATTCATATTGACTTTAGTGGGATTTATCCCTTGTGATTTGTTCATTGCTCTTTTCTGGATCCAGACCTTTTTCATTCTATCCAACATGTGTAGGGAATGAGCACAGCTCTGCCATCTCTGCTTGTTGCACAGTGCTCTTTGCACACCCTTCAGATTGTTAAATTCCATATTTGTGAAAGAGTGTTTAATAGCTAGGATTCTGCTCAGGGCCTAGCTTTGAAGGCATATAGGATGGCATTCAGACGCATGCACTGAGGGGGCTGCCAGACACTGACTTCTTATGTGGCAGCTTCCCTGGATAAGCCTCCATCACCTGCTGTCCCCGTTGCAATGTGAAACACTAGTCACTGGGAGGACTAACTTCTGGGTGGCCTGGATAGAGCCCTTACATGTTTGTCCTGACTCTTAAGGTATTTCCAGCTTTTACACCCAGATGTGAAGATAGAAATAACTGGCACTGAAGGTTTGCAGTTTGCTTTGGAGGGCTGTAGATCTTCAATGAATGAGCCGTGTTAATCTCGGGGAAGCAGCTGCCACTGTTGGCTTGTATGGTTTTGCCCCACTACCTTGTACACCACTGTCAAGACATGAGAATTGATTTGTGGTTTTGTGCCCTAATGTGCAGATGGGTTTCAAAGGAGCTGAGATTCTCATTACATGTATGTTTTCACAGCTAGGTTTCATCTGGTTGCCTTTGCTGCTGCCTCCCTTTCAAGCTGTGCATGTACAGTGTATCATAATGCCAACAAAATCCAGACCTTTTGTTGTATGAAAGTTGAGCCAGGTGCTGCTGGCTGCTGTATCCATCAACGAGTTTTCTGAGAGCATAGTCGATGATATCAGGCAAAAGGAGTAAGAGGACCTTGTTTGACATCAGTATTTCTCCTACAGCATCCACCCAAGTGTATGTTTACATTAACAGTGCAAAGTGCATCTTGACATTGCACCCTGGTGCGTTTAGTTATTTTCCTTGCCCCAGCACAATGCCTCAGCATGCTCCAGAGTAGACTGTGACGGGAAAGATATCTAATGCTCTCTTTTCTGAGTGCTGTGAACTTTCTTGAACTATTAGTCTTACAGTGAGGCTATGGCAGATATTTTCTGTCTGCAATTTACTTCGCTTTTTTCCTTAGCTGTAGCTCATTTTCTTCCTTTACTCTGCCTGAGACATGCAGCAGAGGACCCTGCCCAGCCCCACAAAGGGCAACACCCTTCTCAGTGTTGTAGTTTGATTTTATTGGCATTTTCCCCTTGTCCGAAGGATTTTCCTGCTCCCATCTTTCTGCTGAAAAACCAGGTGGTGTTTATCACTCTTCTAATCATGGCAAGTTTTCAGTATCTCTCCTTGTTTGCTTCCTTGCAGTTTCACAGCATTTAACTTTTTAATTATATCTTTCACTTTTTTTGTTTGTGCCAGGATATCACAGGATCTAACAATGGCTATCAAAGTAATTTTCCAAATTGGTAGTTTGTCATGGCATTAGCTTCTCGTGCCTTAGAACATGCGCCTTATGTCAAAAGCACCCTTTCTGTCCCTCTGCTTTTTTTTTTTTTTTTTTGCCAGTGCCAAGATCTTTCCCTGTTTAGCCTAGGAGCAGAAAATTGCAAAACTCTTCAGTGTATTCTTAGGAGATAGCAGGCATATCAACACAGTGAGGTGCAGACAACAACGTGCCTGCCCCAACCATGCCTGAAGCCTGCCAGACATGCACCAGTTCCAGTTAATCCTGCGTTACACAGCGCTGAGCTCAAGCTAATGTCACCTCTTGGCTCAGACTGGTTCTAACTTCAAAGTTTGCCCTGCTTTGGGTAGGACGCTGAGCCCAGTGACCTCCAAATTAATCCATGATTCATTGCCACACTTACACGACTGCATGACTCCCAGGCAGAAGGTGGCTTGTGTACATGCTCAGATCATTATCTGAGCATGGGCAGTCTCTCTAAAGAAAGTTCAAAAAAATCACCCAGGCAATTGCTGTCCGATCCAGAGATGCGTCAGGGGAATGACTGTGAATTCCCTGGAAGCCTGAGTTTAAAGCCTAAAGGCCCAATACCTCCATTTGCTTTTCCTGTGAAACCATTTATAAAATGGGTTTTATACTATTTCTTATATTCCCCTGCTTGTATCACGAATAGGGGTGTACAAGTAGTATCTTTAGTCTTGTATAACAGTGTTCATGCTAGGAGAGTAATATTGGTATAGTTTATGATAACTAAAGTGTTACAACTTTTGTATGCAGGCAAGGTTCAGGTTGATAATACTCACTGAAGGTAATGCTGTGTTTAATGCACTAGCATTTCTGTACTAGAGGTCCAGGGTAGATGTGTTTTCCATTATCCAGTTCACTTAATGAGGGCTTTTCTACTTAAAATAACAAATTGCATACACATTTACCATCACCACAGGGCATCCCCCCTCATTCATGCCCAGAGAAGGGGGCTGGGGAACATGAGAAGAGACCAAAGCTATCTTAGTTAGCCTTGTTCCCTTAAGGGCTCTCCGTTTCTCATGCTCCCAAGTCCTAAATTATCTCATTACACACCATAGACCCATATAGCTTTGCAATTTACTCTTAGTACCTTGCCCTCTATTGGTCTGTCCACTTATTTATATCTGAACCATTTTTATTTGTCATCTTTTATATTAATGTCATATTTAAAAGCTTCTCATGGTGCTTGGCCTGCAAATGGATACTTTAAATCAAGCCGAGGTAAATCTCTCTATAAGAAGAGTTGCTCTGGAAAGGGCACATTTATATTAGATTATATTCAAACTGTGCTGAAGGAGTGGAATCGAACCAAGAGAGAAAGATTATTTTTATTGCCTGTTTCTCCTCTTAAGTGGCAAATCATTTCATCTGGCTCATTTTTTTTTATTGGTACTTTCACTCCTGCCTCAATTGCCTTGCAGAATTGCTGTGATTTGGAGACTGACCACTTTACACAGATGTGTGTCTTTCACCTCTTGCAAAAAGAGTGTGCTGCTGCTTTGTTTGGAATAGGACTGCTAGGTGACATGTTTTAGGTTTGTTAAGAACTGTAAATCAGTTTTCAAACAAGAACCCTGATTAGCTGGTACAGGTCTCATTTGACAGATCTCTAGCATGACTGAATGCTGTTTTAGAATTAACAAGTTGGGTTCAGTGGGTAATACCTGTTAGGCAAAAGCAAGATAAGGCTTTCAGAAAACAAAGTCATACACCTTGTGTATCTTACATTTAGGATTGTCATTTACATGGTTGTGGAGAAGACAGTAAACATTACTGACAGGGTGACAATGACTTCATACCTATTGTGGTATAAATGATTGCAACTAATATACATTGTTCACATTAGGAGTAAGCATTATCTTTTGCTTTCACTACTGTTTCTTCAGAAACAGACACTTGATTTATGCAAGTAAAGTATGGGCAAGATCCAAAAATACCAAATCCTTACCTGTTTTAGCTAAGTGTATAATCCTGCACCTAATACTATTTTAGCCTCTGTGTCTTGTTTCCATTAGCATCCCCATATAAGGAGATGTAGTTGTGGGGAAAAAAAAAAGTACCAGCAGACTCTGAATGAAGTTTGCATTTTTAGCCTTTGCTGGATTTTCTGTAATGTGAGCTCCTTCTCCAGTGCAACTAGCTAAGAAAAACTAGGTATCTTGGTATCACTAACAGACGACAAGGAGTCAGGAGCTGAACAAAAAAATAAGTGTATGTCCAACTATTGATTCCTTGACTAGAGCTGAAGACATTCAGAAGCCTGCTGTACTTCACATTGGGAAAAAACAGTTCTGATTGATTGGTAGAAAGTTTAAAAAAACACATGAGACAACACTTTCTCAGAAATTCATTTTGGTTCCCCTTGTTGTCTATTTGATTTTGAAATGTTTATTTAATTTTCAAATGAATGGTTGTATATTCTTTAGGGGCAGCTGAATTCATTATATTTGTATACTTTAGCCAGTAAAATCCCATTAATACATGTTAATACTATTTGCACATATATGTATCGACATATATATTTATACATTCTTTAGATACATATTTACCATATATATCACTAATTATTTTATTGAAAAAATATATTAAAAAGTTAAATGGTGATGGCACAGAAGTTATAACATGGGTTTCCACAGACAACAGGAACATGTATTGATCTAAAAGGGAAATGGGATCTGCAGTGCATTAAAGAAATGGGGTTTGACCTGATATATGTGTGGATATTTATGTAAGATGTGATGTTAATAAAATTGACCTTGATCTCTCTAGTAGTGTCACATTAGTCAAGAATACAGCCCTTTGCTTTCAAACATTGCTAAAAATTGTAAAACGCATTTGAACTTGTTAATACTTAATGTTGATATTGTAGCATTACTTTATATGAAAAATAAAAATCACCTACACATGCAGCAGGTGATACGTCAGGGCAGGGTGCAGGTCAGACCTGCCCCGCTTCGCGATCGTGGTGGCAGTGGTACGGGGCAGACAGACGATGGGGGAAACCCTGTGCCAAGGCAGCACTGGTCAGTGGGATGCCGCACAGCACGTTTTAGGCTGTGTCGTTGTTCTCCCATTTTCCAAGGTGCAGTGAGGAGCTTTGTGTCCTTGCCATACCCTCTAAGCCAAAAAGATATCAAGTGTTAGAGTGTCTGTTCTCTGGGGATGTTTGCTAATAAAGCACTCTCCAGCTGGCTGCCAATGACTGATTTTTAAAAATAACTGAAACATAGGAGGTTACAGAATCCATTAACCCCAGGACGTGTTATTATCCCCAGAACAACAAACATTTTTATGAGCTGAATTACAGCTTTGACAACAATATATTTTAGAAAATAATGAATTGGGCCCTAAAAGTCATGAAGCTGGCTTAGAAGTCATAGATTTTTTTTCTCAGCAGGTCTTAGTTTTGTGGGGTTTTTTATATTCTTCTGATGTCTAATTTTTGACAATTTTTAAGTTTTCAAAAAGTACTGGATTTTTTTTCCCCCTACTGAAACGTGGCTCCAGAGCTGGGGCTTTAAGGAAGCCAGTAAATATTGCAAGATGAAAACATGCCACAGTCTTCTAAATCCTGATTTAATGATTAAGACAGTAGAAATTAAACGTAAGTTTCTGATACAGACACAGCATCTAAGAAAACTGCAAGATTAGAGTCCCCTGAGTATAATCAGGAGATGCTTTGTTTGGATGCTTCATCCTCTTTCACCGCTGAAAGCACTGTCAGGAAGATGAAACTTCTACATTCTGGCAGTCAATGACAAGGCAACTTGTGCTGGTACATCTCATCTAGCAGACGTCTGTCACCTTGACTGACCAACCATTCTGGTTCTCTCAGACTGCCACAGCTTTAAAAGGGAAACCGGGACTGGTGCCATTTAAATTACAGACTCTGAAACCTTCAGCCCGATGTTGCACTCTGCAGCAAAGGCACTGAACGTGCGTCACAGGCCAGGCGTGCCGTCAGCCAGGTGCGCAGGCTGTGGAGAGGCGGTTCCTTTTGTCCTCCTGGGAAATACCTACAGCTAGCAGCTAATCTCCATAACACTTTCCAGCACCTGATTTTGCTGAAATCTAAAGCTGCCAGTTTTTAGGGGCTTTCTCTTGGTACCCAGGACTTCAGTCATGCTTTCATAACTAAGCCTAATACACCTTCATGGCTGACAAGGGCCAAAAATTATTTATCAGCTTTAAGTTAGGTGATTTACCACATCAAGACTGTAGCTGTTATCTTGTGTTTGAGCTCACGGTCTCTAAATCTGGAAAAAATATGGGATACTGCTATAGAACACTGACATTCAAAGTGGCACGGTTTGCAACAAACAGCAAGTGTTGCCTTCACTTCTGGCTTTAGGGGTTGCCAGGAATCCAGCATGCTTACAGGAAGATTTTCAGCTGTGCTGTGATAACCAGCCCAGGTGCAATTTGATTTTTAATGCACCTTTACCTCACCCATGGGGAAGGATGTCCATCCAGTAGGATGGGTGTGTGTTTTCTCTGGAGCTATGTAATGAAGCCTGGTTTTACTCCTCCTCTTCTTGCAGGAATGCAGACTCACACTTGCAGTTGTGGTCCAAGTGGGATACCCCAGCCCACAGATGGCTAGACAGGTACGACACTGGCTTCTGCATACCCGGTTAACATACTCTGTGCCTGAAAGTTGAAATACTGCTGCTGGAAAATCAATAATATTAATCATCATCGTCATCTTTTTTGAAGGATTAACTTGCTATGGGTATGTCTGTCTCTCTGTCTCCTGTATGGCTCTGAAAGTTTGGCTGTCTTGAAATTTAACTCGGAGGCATTGTAATTAAACCTTGACATTTGAAGTAATTAATGAGCAAGCTTTACATTTTAGCATAGTCTCAAAGGAACAGCAGGGTGCTGACAGAAATGAAATAACTTTGTTAATTTAAAAGTGTCAACGTTTCTGTAAGCATGTGGTTTGTACTGCTGGGAACAAGCTCTTCAGAAATAGCACCATAGCCCCAGTAATCTAAATCTTGGCACTTCTCTAAAGAGGGATCGAGGAGGGGAGTCCCACTGCAGGAAACTGAGGGCAGGAGTTAGTATTCCCCATCAGGGAATACATCTTGCATCACCGGCTCTGCTCCTTCACCCCAAAATCTTGGGAAGGTCCAGGAAGCCCAAGCTGTCAGCATCTCCAGGAGCTGTCTAGGAAGGAGCCAGATTCCAAACCACTGCTTAATATTTCAGCTGGAAACTGGATCTTATTTGCATATATAAATAGCCAGAATACATTTCTTTCCATTAGTGCCTCTGGGAGGCTGTTCATCGTCACATGCAGATTCAGAAAGGTACAGAATGATCATGTGTTTTAGCCCAAAAGCCTCCAGGAGAGAGACACAGTCACCTGTCATGCAGTGACAGCCTGCGAGTGGGTACACAAGTCAGGATTGCTGCCATTTTACTGCTGGAGCAGTGTTGAAAAGGCAGCAGTGTAAATACCGAGCCTTTTAAGTGAAGAGGTCAAGACTGGCACCATCTGTGATACTCTGATGATGACTCACTCCCTACAAAGTCACAAGCATTTTATGGAGAACCCTTGTGTCAAGCTCTTGGTGATAAGAGCTTTTGCTGAGCTTAAAAAAGTAGTTCATAAAATCAGGCTCCTTCCAATAAATTGGAAGCCAAATAAATGGCCTCAGATATTTTCATGGCATCCAATAAGTACTCAGCACTCATGAAAACCAGAAGCAAATTGCTTGTTTTCAGTGCCCTCAGTATGGACAAAGAGCCTAACTTAAGAAGTCAATTTTTTAAGTTCTTCTCCTGTATTAATAGATTTCTGATGTGTGCAGAGTAAAAGATGCAGAGGAGGGCTTAAAACGGATCCTGTATCAAAGCACATGGGTCTGGGCAGCGTGTGAAGGTTTAGACTTCATTTCAGGCAGCAGTTCAGAGCAGCCTCCTCCCTAGCTCCATCACTCAATGCTGAGGTCTTAGAAATGAACCGCATTTCCACAAGTTACCTAAGCTGTTGTGCAAGATGCTCCCCTCACTCGTTTGTGTGTGCATTTGGAGCAACTCCTTTGGCTTTGGCGGGCTGATTGATATAAACCGCGTTATCTTGCTCTGTGCAATTAATCCTGATGTTAATGACTAGCAGTGCACTGGGAACAATTTTTCAAGCTTCTTCCCATTTTTCTGTGCTCTGTAAACAGACACGTCTACAAGCCATTACTGCATCATGGTTATGACAAGTGGCAGGCCTGGCTGGCTGCATTCCTTCTCTCTGCATGTTTCTGCAAGGTAGGTCACAGTAGCAGCCATCCCAGTCATAGCCATGACCTCTCGTTCACATAAACTCATAGCTTTATGTGAAGCAGCTAAGATTCTGAGATTTGCTCTAGTTGCCTACAGATCCCAACCTAAGCTGGGTGCCATGTGCTGAGACGGCACCTAGACCAAATGAATAAGGTTTGGGGTTGTGAGTTAGCTACCAAATGGTTTTAAATACTGATGTGAGTTCTAGTGAGAGGAGCCATGTTGCAAAATAACACTCAAGCTTCATGGACTGATTAGATTAGCACTCCAGCATTCTTGCATTAGCAGTGCTGAGTGGCCAGGTCCCCACTGCATTAGTAGCTTGAGTGCTTGCAGTTCTTGACCTTCCGCCCATGCTGACAATCTGCTAGCTTGCGTTCAAAGTAAGCTTTGGATTAAGCTAGAAATTTCAATGGTTAGAGGAGAGACCTTTAGCTGACCTTTGAAGAAAATTTTTAGTTTCCCAGGACCTAGGAAACAGTGGCTGGGAAACAGCATGGGGTCAGTTAAAAGGTAAGTATGCCTGGAGGAAAGTGGCACTGCAGCAATTCACCAAATGTGCATAGGCTGTGCCAGACTGTGCCTCCCACTGCAAAGGATCCAGTACCCAACGGGCAGAGTTGTTTGTAAAAGTATCTGTGCACCGCATCTTGGCCCTGGCCAGCTTTCTGTCACAGGCCATTAAGTATGACCCTGTTCTGCCATGCAAGCCATTGCATTAGTCATTGGATGCTCTATCAGTCATTCATGTCTTCCGGCATCCTGCACCTTCACAGGTGGTAGAACAGCCCAGTTCCCACAGGGATTAGGGGTATGTCACACAAGAAAATTTAGGGAGCTCTCATATCTTCGCATCGATGAGGCAGGATGAAGGCAGAAACTGGAAGAGCCATTGGTCTGCATGGCATCGTCTCCTCCTAGGACAGAAGAATTTGTAGCACAGATTACACCATCACTTAAACCAAGAACATTGCTTTTTGACTTCCAGCTATTGCTCTGGGAAAGCCCTGGGAAGCCAGTGGTGCCCCAGTCCAAGGCAGGGACTGGAGTGTTAGAGACTTTTCTTTGTATACTCCTGATCCTTGCTGTTTAGAGGAAACTGATGGGACCATCAGAAAAACAGATGAACAAAGCTGAAAAAATCATACTGAGGACAGGCGTCCTGGCTGGCCAGCTCAGTTTTACTTCACTCAGTGGGAACAGTGCCATAGACCAGTGGCCTGGCAGAAGCTGTGTATCTCAAGGCTTTCTTTCCCCTTTTGAATTCCTTTTAACTTAAGTTTCACTCCAATATGAAGAAAACCTGTCAATGAAGTCCCACTAGTATTGGGTCCTTCATGCTCGCTCAACTACGCCTCACTGCTGTTGTACAGAGCCAATACAAGACATGATCGCACAGGACAGTGCATGTCAGACTCTTGATCTTGCCTTTTCCAGTATCTCATTGCCATCTCACTGAGTATGTTCCGGTTTGGGATGTTTACTGCTATGCCATCTCAGGTATGGGAAGATTGACATTAAAATGAGGAATCTGCCAGCAAACATAAATCTATCAGGGCACTGATCACAGAGCTCTTGCTACTGTTATTTTAATGATATTTAACAATTAAAGCACAAAGGTGGTAGTTTTAGGCTGGTAGTTAAATTTATCGATTTTGATTTTCTGACATGAATAAAACAGGCAAGACTGCAGAGGATCGGTTTCAGGATGGAGTGCTCCCTGGCAGCATAATTCCTGCTGTGTCGCAAAGAGCATCCTTCATTTCTTTCTCAAAAACCAGCCAAACGTCCAGCATCCCTTGTTTGTAAATCCATCAGGAAGGCACTCCTCATTCTCTGGAGGCTTTACCTAACATGTAGAGCCACTGGAGTGTTGAGAAACCGTAAATCAGATCTTTGAGCCATTTGTACCTGAACTTCCAGTCTCAGCAAGTGAGACCAGAGCTGGAGGCGTTTCATAACCAGCCCAGTGAGGGTGGACTAGGTCACCCGATCCGCAATGAGCCTGCCACTAATTTGAAAGCTTTTGAGCATTGTCTGGGGGCAGATATCCTCAGTGTAACGATCTGTCAAACAGCAATGATTTCTGAGTGCAAAACCTGTGGCCATCTGTAATCCTTCCCATCTAATCTCTTCCAGCCTTTAAAAATAATTTCCATTCCCACGATGCCTGTACATTTGGTAGCTCTTGGCTCTGTGGGATGGGAAAGACCCCTTCTTTCTTCTTTTTGTGCTAGCCTGGTAAGATTTTAGCATTAATGGGGGTTTTAATTGTTTTATTATGAAGCACACAGACAGAGCCCCTTGGCAAGGGCACCCTTTAGAAATAAATTGAGTCATCATCCTTATAATAGAAAAGCTAATTCAGTATGGATCTGTCCTCCAGTTAAAGGCATGCACATCCCTTAGGGAATGGTATTACTGACTGACCAGACTTCTGCTAGTAACTGCTGTTTGCTTTTCCTGACCGATCTCACTGTCCTGCCAGTGGAAATGGCTTTTTGATGGCTGCTACAGTAACATGCTCATGTGGGATCAGCCTTGTCCTGGGCCCTCCTCTAACAGTGCTGCTGTACTTCCAGGACTACTACATCATCCACTGCTAGAAGGACTCAGCTTGGAGACTGTTTGTCCTCTGACCTGCCCACAACCTAGTTGCTCTCTACTTTCTGCCTTAATTTCTACACAAAACATAGCTGGCAGTACAACCCCAGGTTTGAAGTGCCCTTATCCTTAGTATGGAAGAATCTACCAGAGCTATAAAACTCCTATCTGGCTACAGAAAGAAAAATAAAGAATTGCAGGTTGGTGTCTGTCCATAGTGAAGGTAAGGGAGTGGAGCAGAGTTGTGAGAGCTGCAAGGATCTGTGTCTTGGTCACTTCTCATGTGTAGGTGGCTGAAGGGTGGCTGATACCCAATCTGGCGTAAAGCCTCCCAGTGAAACATTAGCCCACTGACATGTGTAAGCAAATCTGAGCCAGCAAGGTGGGTTTATGCTGGATCATCTCTTTGCACCGTTGTTATAACATTGAACAAAGGCCTCCTCAGACACTTGGCTTTCTTAATACCTTCCCTCTCTTTTTATTTGCTGTCCTCTGTTCTTATTGGGAGGGTGGGATTTCACGTGGGATGGGACTGGAAGGGATTTTAAGGGTCCACTGATTCCAGTGTCCTTCAAAAGGTATTGAGCCAATTCACAAAATGTCTCTTTGGTCACTTGGTGCCCTCTCCATCACCAGGCTGCTCCATGCAAACTCTGGCCAAATGGCTCCACTGAGTTGCTACAGCCCACGCACCAGGGCACTGTGGGTCATGCCAGGGAACAGCACTCTGCCACAGCTGCTGCAGGCAACACCCTCAGTGGTCTCCATGTGTGCTTTGATAAAAAAGCAAGGTTCCCATCCAGAGATGTATTCAAGCCATGGAGCTGGCTAAGTAAGCCATGCAGCAGAACTCCCGTGCAATAGCTCTACTTGCCTGGAGTCATTCACTACTGGCCGCACAGTCCCAGGCCACCTTCTCTGAGAATGGCAAACACCATTGTCTCTGAGTGTTAGATAGGTTTGCTCACATGTGCTCACTATCTGCTGAAATGAATTCAACCAAGAGGAACATGCTGGTGGCCTCATTCTGCCAAGCGTGCTGGTACCCGACCCATCCAGGCCATACATGCCTTCGCCATGGGAGCCTCCGTTGCAGCTGCTGCCTCCAGCACAGAACCAAAACCGTCAATTGTGGCACTGGCAAGATTTGTGTCCAAGGCAAGATTTGAACCACCTGTGAGTAACCCTGTAAGCCATGAAGGCGCCAGTGGCCAAAAGCTGTTTTCTCACAGAGTTCCTCGGCAAAGACAAGGTGCATCGTTCCTGCTGGGCACCCAGCCAGAAGGGTGGTCACCAGAACCCCGGAGTCAGGACCTTAGTGCAAAGGCCAGCAGCAACGGGAGGAGTGTGATCTGGAAACACAAAAGGAGAAGCACAGAATGCCAAGGAGATGACTTAAGACACATGTCATTGTGCAACAGGGAACTGGGCTTGGGGAAGGAAGCAGCACTTGATTCTCAAACATGTCACTGTGCTTTGGTAACGCAAGCTTTAATCAAAGCCTTTGCACTGGCGGTGTTGCAAGTACTACACAGCATTTGTTTTTCTAGGTGGTAAACTGAGTGAATGTACCTCAAAGGCTGCGAAAGTCATGCTGTACAGACTGGTTTGGCTCGGTTGGTGTTTTACTGTGGTCAATAGATTTTTATCAGATGCTTTTACTTGTTAAATTTTCCTTGGTAGTAGGAGCAATCCAGCAAATAATATTAATGATGGAGCACCAGGAGACACGCAGCCAAGGAGATCACTTTTTTGGCTGGATCCCCTTCTGCACAAGGGAGGCTTTGTACAAGCTCACAGAAGTGCCGTGTTCAGCTTGCTGTGGGCAGAGCTGGAGGCAGGCTTCAGGCTTTGTCTCTGTGCAGAGTCAGGTCAGCTTCATTAACCATGGGGCTTAAAACTCATTAGTTCTGAGTTGTGGCCAGGCTGCTGGGAGGCTGTGCTTCCTCACAAGAGGTACCTGTCCCCCAGCAGGGATGGTAGGGAGGCAGCTGGTCCTTTGGGCAAAAGAAGAGGCTTGGGCTGGCCTCGGAGAGCATCCCATGCCACCCAAGAGAGCTGCCGTGGAGGTCATGCTTCGTTGGCAATGCTGACCTTCTCTGACACCTGCAAAATGGGACAGGACTGGTCTCACCAAGATGGCTGACCCACAGCCTGTGGGTCAAGGACATGGGCTGGTCATGCTTCCACCAGCACCTGGTCTCATGCAGGTTGTCTTTGACCCCTGTGGGTCCAGATAAGATGAAATAAGTCAAGTCGTGCTCACAGTGAGTCAGGTGCCAGGCACCTCTGGCTCAGGCAGTGTCACTGTCAGGTGCCAGCATCACCTTTGGAAACATTCTGTTTGCAGCAACACCAACATCATGGTGGAACAGCACAGCCGGTGAGCGGGGACCAGCCTCAGAGTGCCACCTCCATGGGGAGGGCAGGGTGAAACCAACCTCTCGGAGATGTTTTCCTGGCTCTTGCAGGGTTAAGTAGCCCCTTTTGGCAAAAATCAACTACAGATGGGCCTTGGGATCATCAGCTGCCTCCCAGCTGATTCCCACAGCATTTCAAACACAACATCACAAGACTCAGGGATAATACACACCCTTCTCAGTGGGACAGATAAGCACTAACAGAGTTATTGCAGGAACATAGAGTACTGAATTTCCTATGTGCAGGATTGGCTATATCGAGGGAGGAGAAGACAACCATGAAAAAAAATCCAAGGTTTCCCTGGGATGCCCCTGTCTTAAACATGCCATAGCGTGGACCCTGCCCTTGCTGCATATAATAAACCCTGCATTTAATAAACGTGTATTCACATGCTGGGAAGAAATCAGTTCAGCTGACGCTGCCCTAGTCCGTATGCAGGTTTAAACAAGCGCTCAAACCTGGATTTCCCTCCAGCCTTCTCCCAGCACTGTTTCCCTTCCCCTTGGCTGTCCTTATCCCCAGTATTGCAGAGGGCATCCAAGGGGTTGGTCTGGGCTTGTGCATCCACAGCCACCACACGCCTTGCCAGGGAGAAGAGCGATCCAGGGATAATCTGCTGGGAGCGTGCCAGCCCTCCAGGAGCCCTGGTGCCTATGCTTTCTGCTTCTCACCTGCTCCTTTCACCCATGGCTATTAATTAGTGCATACAAGGGGTACTGTAATTTTTCTTTCCCAACATTTTTCTCATCCTTGATGGAAAGAAGGGGTTTTCATATTCCTCTTACCATCCCACCTTCTCTGTCCTGCTCTTCAAAGGCACACTTGGCCTTTCATGAGCTGGGAAGAGACTTCTTGTCCCCACCGGCACCGCTCCATGGGAAAGCCCAGTGCAGGCAGCTGTAGCTTGGTGGTGCCTCTGTAACAGCTCCTGCTACCCTCCAGGTTCCCTAACCAACACCCCCATGCACTTTGGGGTCCTTCAGTTTTTTATAAATCCCTTTAAGCAGCACCAGAGCTCCTCCTGCATCCTGCTGCCCTTGCTTCTGCCTGCAAGTGGGGCCAGGATGGGCAGAGACCCCTGTGGGCACACAGAAAGGAAGCTCCTGGGCAGGACAGGCTGTCCCAGGGAGAAACCATCCATCAGTGCCCATGGCAGGAGGACCTGTGCCTCAGAGTTCCTTTTTGTGCAGGCAGATGTGCTGCAAGAGCCTCCAACAGCCTGCTCCACCATGCAGGAAGGCCAGCAGGGTCCTGCGAGCCACCCCAGCGACGGTGAGCTTACAGAGAGGCTTGTGCCTGCATCCTGCTGCCCGGGCGCTGTGGCAGCATCGGAGTGCCAAGCAGGGGCAGCAGCACAGGGGGTGGCAGGGTCTCTGCAGGGCCGTGATGGAGCAGGCAGAATGCAGTAGGATGAGGCCTGTGGAGAGAGGGTGGGAGCCAGGGAGCTGGGAATGTGCCCACTCAGTCTCCCTGTGTCCCTGCCCGCTGCCAGGGTTCTTGGGACGTGCAGCGCCCACATACCAGGGTGAGAAACTGGCCCAGCACGCTCAGCACAGGCACAACAAACCCCTCCAGGCCGACTGCCAGCTGGCACCCAGCACGCCATCTCCCCCTCTCCCCACAGGCGGGCAGAGAAGGGGGCCCCTGGCTCCCCGGCCCCAGCTCTTTGTCCGGCTGGGGCAGTGCAAAGCCTCATGCTGCTGTGTCTCTGTGCCACCCCAGCGTCAGGTGAGAGAGGTGGTGTGATCTGACCCTCGTGCACCGCACACCGTGCCACTGGCTCAGCCCCGTGGGTGAGCAAGCATGGGTGATGCTGGCATCAGTCCCAGGCGAGGTCAAAGCTCCGGACAGCTGCAGCAAGGGGCAAGGGGGCATCAGAGAGAAGAGGGGAGCGGTAGGAAAGCATAGGTCCAGGCACACCCAGCAACATGCCCCTTGTTTCCCTGCAGCCTGCGGGATCCAGGCCAGCCCGTTCCCCTGGAGATCAGTGCAGGAGTTTGCAGCCACAGACCAGTTCCCATGGGTGGTCGCACTGCAGGACATGCAGCGCAACCTCCTCGCCTTCAGCTCCATCCTGAACAAGCACTGGATCCTCAGCACCGCATCCAGCCTGCAGAGCAGGTCCGTGCCCTGTGAGGGGCCCTGCATCACCCTGGGCAAGGCTTGGGAATCATCAGGGAATAACAGCACCTCAATTGTCTCAGGAGGTTCTTGTCGCTGCCCAGCAGCTGGGCAAGCATCCTTTGGTCAGAGTGGGGGCAGGCAGAGTTTGTCCCAGGCTTTTCGTTGTACCCAGTCCCCTCTGTCCACCCCCCGCAGGCAGCAGGTGCTGGCCTTGGTTGGGCTGAGAGACATGAAGAGGTGATGGGAGGACCAGCCCCAGTATTCAATCAGCTCTGTCATCGCCCATGAGGACTTCGATGAGGTGATGCTCTACAATATCGTTCTGCTCAGGACAGCCGCACTGATGGAGTTCAGCAGCATCATTCAGCCCATCTGCTGCCCCCACGGGAGCCTCCCTGCCTCAGACCTCATGAACTGCTGGGTCTCGGGCTGGATCCATCCCACCGCAGGTAACCCCTGGCTCCTGCAGCAAAGAGGTCCCTCCAGCAGGGCAGAGAGCCGCCTTCCCGGTCCCTCCTGCCAAGAGCCCCAATGGGAGGAAGGAGAACAGGGCTTGTCCTGGGAGGAAGAAGCACCCATTGGTCAACCATCCCTGTTTTTTGGAGGCCAGGGGCTGCCCAGAGCCACAGGCTCATGGTGGTCCCTCGGCCAGGCAGGGGAAAGTGCTGCAGCAACTTCCTGAGGAAGCTCTCTGTGGTGGACATGGATCCCTGCCCACTGAAAAGGATTGCTGCAACCGCATGCTGCAGCCACAGGGACACTGACAAAGTAGCAGGCTGTTTGGTGGGGGACACAGAGCACCAACCCAGACCAGGCAGACATTTAGCCAAACCGCCTCCTCCCTGTTCTGCTCATCCCCAACTCCAGGCTGGGGGAGCAGCCAAAACACTTGTTGGGCTTCTCCTGCTCAGTTCTTACAGGAAAAGATCCCTTCTGCACAGCTTGCAAATAGCAGGCGTGGGAGACTGAATGTGTGATACCCATCTCTGCATCAGCTGCAGGGTGAGCATCTCCCTGCAGGCCTGTGGGTGCTGCTCCCAGTCCCTGGACCTCTCCCACTGCTGGGGCCTCCAAGGGCCTTTGATGTGGCCAGGGTCAAAGATGCTTGGGAGGCAAAACCAAGAGGGGTTCCTTGTGGTACATACCAAAGGATCAGGCGTAGGGCTGAGCTGATGCGGGCATGGGCAGCCACAGAGGGCGATGCTGGTCACTTTGTCTGGGGCACACAGGAACATCATCAGCCCAAAGGCAGCCAGAGCCCTGAATTGGTGATGCTTTGATGCCAGTGATGATAAAGGACCAAACTGCTGTGATCTGCCCTCCTCTCAGCCAGGTGAAGGCCACAGCCACCGAGAGCAATGGCAGGAGGGACACTGCTGAGACACAACCCTGCCTTTTTTGTCTCTCAAAAGGGTGATGCCAGCAACCCCATCATGTGCCAGATTAGAGAGACTGAGAAATGGGTCCTGAAAGGCATTCTCAGTGAAAGCAGCATGAGCTGCTACAGACCATTCCTGTACACCCCAGTGTCCTACTACAGCCACTGGATCTTGGCCACCACAGAGAGGACAGGACCTCCTGCATTCCCCACGTTAGTCAGGGTGCGAGCTGATCTGCAGGCTCCACCCAAAGCCTGGGAAGAGGCTTTCAGATCAGTAGTGAGGATATTTCAGGAAGTTGGTTGCAACCCCAGAAGGGAAAAACAGACCTGAACTCATCTGCGGCTGGGCCATCTGAGATGATTTACGACTCCTGCAGTGGGAAAACACTTCCCATCTCCAAGGGACACTTACACTTGCCCCAGGTGCTTGGGAAAGGGGTATCTGCTCCTTTCTTGCTGTTTTGTTTCTTTAGGTAAATGAAGTATGCTTTTGCGATCAGAAAGCCTGCTTGGTTCATGCATGCCACATTGAAATGATTTGCTCTATATGCTCACACTGTTCCGCTCTCTTCTATTGTCAGTGCACACTTGGAGATGTTGAACTCCCACATATCCCAGGGAACTCCCTCTGGTTCCTCCTGCATTAAGTGATCACCAGGGCTTGCGCAGAAAGAAAGGACAGTTCCTGTGAACATGTCAGATTTGATCACCAGGGAATAACTGCTGGTGGTGAGGGAGGGAGAGGGGAGCACCCAGAGCACAGCTAGCTGACCTAGCAGGGCCTGCGGAGGGGCCAGGCAGCAGGGCCTGGTGGAAGCCAGCACATGCTGGGACAGACCGAAGAGATGGCCTCACAACAGAGCCATGGGTTTCTTTATCATTTCATGCAGAAGTGGTTTCATCTCACTGCAGCTTGCAGGGTGCTACATTTACCCACTTGACAGTAAACTTCCCCACAGGGTTGGCTCCTTCTGCAGCTTCCACTGCCCGCCTTGCAGCATCAGACAAGCCTAGTGCTGGTTACCAGACATCTTGACCTGGTTCCATGCTCTGCGGTAGCTTTGCAAGGACATCTGCAAGAGGAGAAAGGAGAAGGCCTTAATAGGTTCAGACAGCAGTGATATGTTGTGGAGAAAGCTGCAAGGCTGGAATCTAGCCTGGCCTGAGCTGCTGTATTGCTTGCCCCTTCATCCCCGCCCTGCTCCCACCTGAGATTGGTGCTCACTGTGGCATGCTGAGGAGAGCTCCTGCAGGTCTACACCAACTTTGGTTTCTCCCTGGAATGCCACAGGAAGCCTGGAGACCCCACACAACAGCACTGTATAGAAACCTACAGCCCCTTGCATGGCAGCAGTGGTGTTGGACATGCCCTGCCACAGAGGGGCCAGCAAAGAAAACAGGTTTATAGCCTCACTTTTATCCCAGGGACAACTACAGGTTCCTCCTTTAGCCCCTTGAGCCCTTGCTGCTCTCCAGCTCCCAGAGGCTGGCAGGACTCTGGGCACTGCTGCACAGACAGCATGCAAGTCAGAGCCTGGGTCTCCTGGTCAAGGGGAGCAGCTGGGTGAGAAGGGATCTGCTTGCGCAAAGACAGGCCTGCAGGCAGGCTGCCCACCAGCTCTGGGATAGCTCTGGGATAGCGACAGCCAGGCACCTATTTCTGAACTAACAGCACTGGTACTAATGGGTCAAGCCCAAATCCACACAGCTCTGACCTCTGAGAAAGGCTGGACCACATAAACCCTGTCCATTGCAGACTGGGGTGCTGGGGAGCTAAGTGCTAGCCAGGCACAAGCTCAGAGCCTTCCCTGTCCCAGCCACAACTAAGCCCATCTCTGCTTGAGGACGAGCAGGGTGTCAAGGTACAGGACCTCACTATCCATCCCATCCATCCTAGCCACTTCTCTCCCCACACTGCTGTGCACACAGGGCAGGGATACAGACATGTTCTGCTACCTCCACGTTTTGACTATGCTCCTCTGTGTTATCTCTCCATCTCCTCCCAGGCTGCAGGAGTTGGGGCAGGAGAAGAGTCAAAGATATTCTTGCAACTTTGCCATGCACTCATGTTTGGGTCTTGGCCAGCCTTTCCTTATCAGGGAGGAGTCAAGATGCAAGTGAGTAAGAAATGTTTGAGATCATCAAAGAGGACTACAAACACTGGGGAGCCATCGGGGCACTGGAAAAGGCCAGTGCAGGTTACACATGCAGAGCTGGAAACATATCAGGCTGCCATACATCCCCTTCTCCTTACATGCATGACAGGTTTCACTATAGCAACAGCCCGACGGTGCTTCCTGTCAAATGACAAGCTGTGTCCTTGCCTTGGCTTCCCCTCTGAGCTCAGTCATTAAAATTCAGCCTCCGTCCTCGTCCTCGGGGTAGGGAGCGATCGCTGCTCTGTAAACAGGAAGAGCCTCTGGCTCTGCCAGGCACCGGTGAAACTGCCGTGTGAGAACTCTCGCACGGCTTCCTGGCCGGTCAGGAGCGAGCACTCTGGTCCCCAGGGTGGCTGCAGGTGGGCAGGCACAGATGTGGCTCCACTGGGACCCAGAGCCCGGCTGGCACACATCCAGGCTCCTGCACACCCAGCCCAGTCTTGCTCACCTCAGCAACTGCCACCTTCCTCTCCCAAGCCTTGAGGCTGTTTTCGAGGTCAGTGACAGCCGCCTTCTTCTGCACGTAAGTCAGCACAGGGGGGACGCCGTAGTCTGAGAGCTGCTTCCGCAGCTTCCAATTCACACTCTCAGCTTTGGCTCGTTGCTGCCGGAGGAATAGGACACAAGGCAAGGAGATCCCAAGGAAATGTCCCTCTGCCAGCTGGCAGCCCATCCTCCAGGGAAGCAGGCAGGAAGGATAAAATCAAATCCTGACACTTCTGGGGGTAGCAGTGGGATGCATCCACCAATCCCTTCATCCCTGCTAGGCAGCACTGCTAGGGAGCCCCCTGAACTCACTTCCCAAAGCTGTGGTGTCCCTGCCAGGCTGTGTGTCCCCAGACTGGCATGACAGCAGTGGCACTTCTCCCTGGGGAGGACACGGCTGATGAAGAGTTCAAGGAAACAGAATTTCAGGAAGCCAGTGGCAGGTCCCTGTGGAGCCAGGGCCAAAATCCACAACGTGACCTGTTCTGCAAACCCACCTGTGCACTGGCAGGAGCCCCAAGACTTGCTCAGACCCAGAAAGGCACACAGGTATCCAGGTCATTGCCAGGCCTCGAATGGGCATCAGTATCCAACATACCACAAAAAGTACCTCGAGTCCTCCCAAGTGAAGTCTCAGGGCCTCCCAAATTGCTCTCTTACCTCCTCCACCAGAGCAGCTTCTCTTTCAATTTTCTCCAGCAGCTCCTTCCTCTGGGAGATGTCTTTCATCAGAGACGTGGACGTTTCCATGGCGTCCTGCAGCTTCCTCTGGAACATGAGAGCAGGACAGCATCAGTGGGCACAATGGCAGCTCCCAGCCACCTGCAAAGCCACCCCCTTACTCCTCCAGTTTGGTCTCAGCTGGTGGTACGGGAGCTCTGCTCCCAAGGGAGCTCTGCGGCACCACTCATCCCCTGCAGAAGGCAGCGTTATGCCCTGGTCACACAGTTACTGCTTCATTATGTCCTCTGTGTCTCACTGCAGCACAGCCCATGGCACAGCAGCTGGTGTTTAGGACTGACCCAGACAGAATGGCTGATTGGAGAGAAGCAAATACACCCAGCTGAGAAGCACTTTTCACTGATAAGAGCAGCGACTCAGAGTGACAGCTACAGCTCATGACATCTTTTCAAATGTCACAGGTTATGTAAAAAATGTATTTTCCTGTGCAAGTAAGCACCAAAGCTCCTTCCTACTGGAATTTTCCCCTGGGGTGTAAAATAATCATGCTGCAGAGCATGAAATCCATCTTCAGGCTGCACCCAAACATGAATAAGGGCATTGCTACTTTTGGTGTGTTGGGCAAACCTCCCAACCAAACTGCTAAGTCAGTAGGAAGGCAGAGAGGTTGTTCAGCATCCCCTGACTGAGAAAGGAACGGATGCAAGAGCTGTTAATCAGCTTGTGTATGACCCTCGGGAAAAGAAGAAAGGCAAAACAGAGGTGCTGGGAGGTTCACTCACTTTATAGAAATTGAGGACTTGGACAGTCTTCCCTGAGGTCAGTTTTAGGTGCAGCAGCTCCTGGTTCTTCTCATTAATCTTCTCCTGGTACTGGGCATTTCTAACCTGCAGCTGCTGCAAGCGGACCTCATGGAGTGTCTCTCCCATTTGCTCCTTCTGCAAACCCAAAGGAACCAGAGCTGTAGGTTGCTGACCAAAGCTGCATCCTAAGTAAGGGAGCTTTGCTCTGTGGGGAAAGCAGACCTAAAGAACAGGGTCTTCAGCCTGGCTGCAAACCTGGGGCTCGGGGAGAAATGCAAGACACAGCATGCCACTGAGCCTGTGCTCTGTGTCCTAGCTTAGAGGGTCCAAGCAGTGCATACAGGTCCCCTCTGGCAAGGCTCCCGCCATGCCAACAGCAGCCAGTCCCCAGGGAACTACTCTGATCCACCATACACCTTTTCCAGGGCACAAAGGGCACAAAGAGATCTGCCAGCTGCCACTCTGGTAGACTTCTGGTCTCATGTCATGCACACAGGCATGTGCCGGGTCTGAACCTGGGCAGACAACAATGCCCTTTGACAAAGGCAGCAAGGGCAGAAGCAAAGGAGGAAGTGGAGGAGGAGGAGGGCCACGCATCTCTACACAGAGCAGGCCCTGCATCTGCACTGGGCTGTACTCTTTTTGTTCTTCTAGGGGCCATCTAGTCCCTACTTCTACTCAACTGCCGCACCCACCTGCCTGAGCTGCTGCTGCAGCTTCTTCTTGTAGCCCTTGAGCAAATAATTTTTTAAGCGCAACTTCTCTCTCAGCAGATCCTAAAGAAAGACAGCAGATTATAGTGGAACAGCAGAGCCTGGGAGGAGAAAAAGCACCCAGACCTCACTCCTTATGGTGTGGTTCTCGTTCATCTCATGCGCACTGCAGCATTCACTGCTGGCTTAGAAAGGAGCCCAGCAAGAAACACTGCTCAGCATCAGCCTGCCCCAAATGTGGGGTCATGGCTGTGCACTTTCCCAAGCTCCGCTAAGGGCCTTGCATCATCTGTGCTCACAGCTGTGCTGCAGCTCAGCAGCCTGATGAGCACCTGGGCTAGTCACCGACTGACAAGTGTGACAAGGGCTGTCCAAGACTTGCTAAGATGGTCTGAAAATGTGATATAGGCCACATAGGAGTATGGGAACTAGGATTTTCCCTAACCAACATACTTGTCAGATGACAGACCAGCCTCAAAATTTGCCATGATGCACTGACCCTCTGGCAGTTCTTTTCCTCCATGTATCTCAGGAGCTTCTCAGAAGCTATGATACTCCCTTTCTTGCTGGAGATGGTGCTGATGATGTCTTTCTCAAAGTCACTGATGGCTTTCTTAACATCAGTCCACCAAACATCTGCTTCTTCAATGACTGCCTGTAGAAATAAAGTCACATAACTGTCAAGAGGTGCTAACTTCCCTTATTCAAACAGCTTTAGGAACAGATAACACCAGAAAGGACCAGGCATGCTCTCTGCTGGTGTTACTAGCACTTCTCCTGTGGGAGCACTGAGTTTCACCCTGTGCAGCTCGGGGCACAGGGTGCAGGCTCACACAGTACTGCTACTTCACTGACTCAAAAAAGAACAAGAAAAAAATCTCTCACGTGCCTGAGCTTCAACATCTGTCACTCCATCCTGACCTACAAACATTGCCAGTCTGACTAAGCCAACACAAGACAAATTACCACCCTTTGTTTACTGCATATGCCCTGCGGCCATACAAGAGGGACGGGCTGCCTGCTTCACCTCTCCTGGCCACTGCAGGCAACATCAGTGGTCTGAACCGAATGCAGAGGTCTCTCCTTCCCCAAAAGCTCCTGAGCATCTTGGGTAGGAGGAGGTCTTGGCAGCACAGGGCAGAGATGGTGATACAGCCTCAAGGAGCCTGCAGCAGGAACACAGTCTCGGAGACTTGGAGCACACTCTGAAGAAATCCCAGAGACAGCAGAAAGACAGACCCCGGAGGGGACTGCATGGGGCCCAGCCAAATCAGGAAGCTTCTGGGAGCTGCTAGAATGAAAAAACATGTCTGGCACAAAAAGGCACACCTCCAAGAAGCTGACAAAAAGGAGTTTTTTCTTTCGAGTGTTGACTTCTTCATCTCACACAGCAGATCTGAGCTTCTCTACCTAAAAATCTTCCCCTCGCCTGTATTATTGTTAGCTCCTGCCATAAGAAGATCCGTCTTTAGAGACTGGGCACCTCTGATCTCTGTTGGTGTACTTGCCTTCAAGAAAGGGGTGAGGTGAGAGGACAGTTCTGGCTCCCACTCTGAACTCAGGACCACTCACAGCAATGCTCTGCTATGAACAGCCCACACCAAGCAAGTCTGTCTCACTGCCTGAGGGATGACATGTTCAAAGAGGTATGGAAAGTAACAAGACTGTTTGACACCCTGGTGATCGTAGAGGTCCTGGAGAGCCATACCTCAAGGTTCTGCAAGGTCTGCTCTGAGTCCTCCTTCATCCTCTGAATCTCATCCTTCATCTCAGTCAGCTCCCGCTCAGCCAGCTCACATTTCTGCTCCACTGTGAGGCCTACAAAATAGTCTGTCGCACCATGCAACTTGGATTTGTACCTGCCACGTGTCTGCAACAACCAAGGAACAATGCAGATGCCATTAGAAAGCCAGCAGTGGCTAACTGTTGCTGCACTTCCTTGTATTCAAAAAGAAAATAATCTCAATGATCATGTTAGAGGGATTCCAGCTTACAGCAAGGACAGGGAGGCCTCTCCAGAGCAGAGGTAACTCAGGGCCACACCTGGGCTGACCCTATCTGTCCTCTCATCTGCCCACAAAACCCTCCTACGCAAGCACTTTCAGTTCAATTCAACAGGCAAATCCAGGGCTAGAGGTTAAAGCCAATGTGAGAGCTTCATGTGGGCAAGTGAAACACCTCTTCACAGAGAAGATGCTAATTGTTGTGCAGGACAGATGGGGTCTCCTACTGCTGCCTGGGTCAGACACCCTGAGGAGCTGAGCGTACTGCAGCGTGGGCAGGCTGGAGTATGCTCTTGGAAGAACTGACACCACACGGGAGCAATTCCCAGTTGCTGTGGGGACAGAGCAAGGCAGGCACTGCTTTGCAGAGGGCAAGTGCCCACCTGGCCAAAGGCAAAGTTTCTAAGGGCTTAGTCTGGGACTAACCAGAAACTGGCTGCTTTGGACTCAGGCAGACGCTAAAACCCAGTGCAGGACACTGGCTGAAAGGAGCTCCACTGCAAAGGGTCTAGAGCTTCTGTTCACTGCGTCTCTGGTGAAAAGGCAACATTCTGGCCAGGAGGTAAAAATCTCCTCCCAAAGCCTGTGCATGGCTCCAGTGAGAAGGAAGGGAGCAGCACGCACTCAGCAGAGGTACCCGAGTGTGGATGTGCACAAGTCTGAGCCCATGTGAACTTCCCCAGGAGGGAGGAGAGGAGCCGAGGAGTCCTGGCACAGGCCTGGCATGGCCATGGGCAAGTCTCCTGCTTTCTTGGCACCAGCCTCCCTATTTGTTTAACTTCTACTTCAAATCATGCTTGGGGGGGGGGGGGGGGGGGGGGGCTACCGCTCGCCGATCACGCC